>NW_026000016.1:33557609-33644273 GCF_001458135.2 Marmota marmota marmota
AGCTGATTGGCTCCTCTGCAGTGATGCTCATTGGGCTGTTTCCCCGCCCTTTCAGACTGCCAGCTGATGATTGGCTCACAGCGCCCCAGCAACATCTAGCTGATTGGCTCCTCTGCGGTGATGCTCATTGGGCTGTTTCCCTGCCCTTTCAGACCACGGAGCTGCTCATTGGGGGACTTTTTTGGCTCCGCCCACGCGACCCAGCCAATCGGCCTCAAGAGCAGGAGGATTGTGGGAGGTGGAGAGGCTTGTGGTTGTGAGAGAGGCTTGTGGGAAGCCGGTGGTGGCAGTTGGGCTCTGAGGGTTTTTCCTGAGGAGCGGTTTTGTTTGGCATGTGTGGTTCTAAAAATAAAGTTTGTTTCTTTTGACAAGTGGCTCCTGAATTGTGCCCAGCCAGACTGTGGCACAATACCATGATGTTTTTGTTACTATTGTTCTGTAGTATACTCAAAGTGGATCAAGGACCTAGGAATTAGACCAAACCCCTGTGCCTAATAGAAAAAAAAAAAAAGTAGGCCCAAATCTTCATCATATCAGATTAGGCCCCAACTTCCTTAACAAGACTCCTATAGCCCAAGAAATAAAATAAAAAAGAATCAATAAATAGGATGGATTCAAACTGAAAAGCTTCTTCTCAGCAAAAGAAACAATCAGTGAAGTAAAGAGAGAGCCCACAGCAAATTTTTATCACACTCACATCAGATAGAGTACTAATCTCTCTGATATATAAAGAACATAAAAAACTTAACACCAAAAAAAAAAAAAAAAACGACCCAATCAATAAATAGGTCAAGGAAATGCACAGACACTTCTCAGAAGATGATATACAATCAGTCAACAAATATATGAAAAAAATGTTCAACATGTCTAGTAATTAGAGAAATGCAAATCAAAACTACTCTAAGATTTCATCTCACTCCAGTTAAAATGGCAGCTATTAAGAATACAAACAACAGGGTATGAGGTTGTGGCTCAACAGTAGAGCACTCGCCTAGCATGTGTGAGGCCCTGGGTTCTATCCTCAGTGCCACAAAAAAATAAATAAATAAAATAAAGGTATTGACAACTACAACTAAAAAATAAATATTAAAAAAAAAGAATACAAACAACAGTAAGTATTGGCGAGGATGTGGGAGAAAAGGCACACTCACACATTGCTGTTGAGACTACAAATTGGTTCAACCAATATGGAAAGCAGTATGGAAATTCCTTAGAAAACTTGGAATGGAACCACCATTTGACCTATTTATCCCACTCCTTGGTTTATACCCAAAGGACTTTAAAACAGCATACTACAATGACACAGCCACATCAATGTTTATAGCAGCACAATTCACAATAGCTAAACTGTGGAACCAAACAAAATGTCCTTCAATAGATGAATGGATAAAGCAACTATCATACATATATATATACACACACACACACACACACACACACACACACATACAATGGAATATTACTCAGCATTAAAAGAGAATAAAATCATGGCATTTGAGGTAAATGGATGGACTTGGAGAATATCATGGTAAGTGAAGTAAGCCAATCTCAAAAACCAAAGGTCAAATGTTTTCTCTGATATGTGGATACTGATTCATAATGGGGTTTTTTTTTGGGGGGGGGAAGCACAGGAGGAATGGAGGAACTTTAGATAGAGAAAAGAGGAGGGAAGGAAGGGGAGGGGGCATTAGGGTAGGAAAGATGGTGCAATGAGATGGACAGCATAACCCTAAGTACATGTATGAAGACATGAATGGTAACTCTACTTTGTGTACAACCAGAGACATAAAAAATCGTGCTCTGTGTGTGTACTATGAATTGAAATGCATTTTTCTGTCATGTATAACAAATTAGAATAAATAAATAAATTTTAAAAATGATATAATTAAAAAAAAAGAAAAATGGAAAGAAAAGAATGGAAGGAGGGAAAGAAGGAGGAAGAAAACAAGAAGATCATGACACAATGCCAAGTTTAGACATTTGCTTTTCCTGATCCTTCACATGAAATGATTTAACAAACAACATTTCCTCAGGGCATTTTCAAATTCTCTGAGTGAAGTTTGCCTGGGTGGATGGATGAGTGACCAGGAATCTAAAGAGGGCAAGGCTACCGGGAGCTTGCCTTTGAACTACTCTGACCTCAGTTTCCAACTCAGGAATTCTTCCTCAGCTGGAACCAACAAGGAAATAAAGTCACAACACATTCCCCAAATGTGTATGCAGAGTCGATTTTAGTTGCCAAAGAAAGCCTGCATACAGACAGTAGAAATGTGTGGGTATCCTCTAGAGGACAATGTCTCAAGTCCATCTCACTTCCCTGTTAGAATGTTTTTCTCCTTGGAGAATGATTGAAACTGGGTAGCTATGGCCCAAGATGGGGGACACACTCCTCCATCACCAGCTCCTGCACAGTGACAGTGCTTGAGCCTACCTTGTGTGTGGTCTCATTGGAAATGGAAGATGGAAGATGGAAGAGATACCTCCAGGTTTCTGACCNTGGTAGCCACTCATCTTGTGGGAAAGACACAACATGGATAGGTGTTCTGATTCCAAAGGATGTGCTTTTCCCACTGCAAAAATAAGAAAAGAGAAAAAGAAGAGAATTAGTGTAGTTCCTGTCCCTAAACGGCTTATAACAAATCAAGAGAAAGACCAAAGTTTATGATATTGACATTTTAATCCAGGGCAACCGATAAGCAGACCATACAAGGGGATGTAGAAGCGAAGTTTTTTGTTTTTTTTTTAAATATTTTTCATAGGGAAGATAAATTAGTCACAGCTCTGTTTTTTGATACAGGTAACAGAACCCATCTCAAACTGCCATAAGAGAACTGGCATTGCAGAAGCCAGTGAACTGGGCATTATCTTCAGGCCTTGTCTCTCCTGCATTTTCTCCTTGCTTTGCTAACCTCTTTATCAGTTTTATTCTTAAGCAGCAATTCCATACTTCCATTCTACAGGTTTGTAAATCTTGCAGCAAGAGGCTCTTCCTATGTAGATCCAGCCAACATGGGCAATTGCGTCTCCTGATGTTGGCTTTGCTCACATATTCTTTTCTGAAGCCATTACTATGATCAGGGCCCCCCACACTACTCTGATTGGCCAGCTCTGATCATGTGTTTACCCATAAAACCAAGGGATGAGGTCAATTCTATCAAAATCACATTAGCTGAGGGGGTGGGGTTGGTTTTTCAATGGAAAATTGGTGAATACCATAGCCCAATAGGGATGAGAGTACTGGCTAGGCAAAAACAACCCAGGGGCTGACTTGGGGACAGGCTCCTAAAGGTATTCCTAGATAGGTGTTCCCGTGATGAAAGGGACACAGGATGGGGTAGAGAAGAAGTACAAGGAAGCAGTCGCAAAGTCCTTGTTCCAATTCCGGCTCTTTCTGTAACTACTGATGTGACTTTGAACAAGTCATTGAGCCTCTCTGGACCTCAGTTCCTCCAATGTAATAGGGAGTGATAATTTAAATAATAGTAATAACAAAAGCTCCCCAGGTTGCTGTGAGGTTCATGATATGATCCAATTGGATGAGATCATAGACATAAAAACCTTTTGAAATGCTAAGTGAAAAAGATTTATAAATATCAGAGTATATTTGAGGGACTAGCATCAGCAGAGACATGAAACAGTAATAAGTAGGGTGTGTACAGGGAATAGCAAGCAGATTGGATTCTTTGGATAGAAAAGTCAGGCCAGTGAATGCAAAATCTAACACACAGCCACCCGACACATATCAAAGCCGAACCGAGGCCAGTCTCAGTAAGTTAGGGTCTTCTTTCTTTGGATGGTACTGGCCAGAGGGCTCTTTGTTACGGCTCTAAGTTGGTGACCCAGGTAGTTCATGAAGACTTCCCCCTAGAGAGGCAGCTTTCCCAGGCAGGAAGAACTGATTTTGGTTCTGCCCCTGGTCAATGTTTGGTTTCTGGGAGGCCCCTTCTCCTGCCCACCACCAAAGAAATCACAGCAACAGGTGGAGAATGGAGACTGGGGAGGGCCAGGCCAAGGTCCCTGGAGGGTGGGGCAGGGGGATGAGGAGGATTAGAGTAGCAGGTGGAACTCGGACAGTTGGAGCTCCCAAGTGTGACCAGCCCTGATTAAAGAAAATCACTTTTGTTTACTAACCAGTTTGTTGGGCCCTCCCAAACTGAGTTAAATTGCTGGGCTTATACCTGCAGAAGTTTCTTCTTTGCATGAGGGCCTGCTGAGGGTGCTGTACAGGGGTGGGAGGATGAATGTACTTTTCCAGACTCTGTATTTTGTGCAAAGAGCACTGACCTGAGATATGGACTTCTTGTAACCATTGGAAGAGATTGGTAGGTCTGTTCACCTCCTCTAACATCCTTGGGATAAACACAGGATGCTGAAGAGCAAGGACCATTCAGGGAAATATACAGGTAGACAAGGAAGAGATCCTGTCCCTTACCTTGTTTGAAGATAGATAACCCATAGACTCTGGACCCCTACAATCCCAGACCGACTCTGATGAATTTACAAAGGAATTTCAAATAATTTACCTTATTTGCTTTTTCCTATGACATGTGCCATCAGGTTTGATTACAGAAGTAGTTCAGAAAGTGGTAATATTTTCAAGATTCCAGTTGCTGTCACCTGGGAGAGCCAGGAGCAGCATCCAATTCTCCCAGGTTCAGTGTTGGTTGCTGTGGAGTCTAAAACTCTATAGAGTCATCTCTTCTCAGCCCAGCATGGCCCTGCCCTGAAAACCTGTTTGGGGTCTTCTAGGCTTACCTGCAGAGCTGCAGAATGGCGGGCAAGTGGGGTGCAGGGAAATGAGTCTAGAGGTGTGTGTTATCATCTGAGTCTGCCAATCTTAAATTTGCTCAGGAGGCTTGCTCAGGGCTTTAACTTTGCCATCTGCACAATAGAGCCCAGCCCTGTAATAACACTATCCACCCAGCCCATCCTACAGAGGGGCACTGAAGCCTCAGTGGCAGTGTGTGCAAGTCTTTTGAAGGGTTCCCCATGCTATTCCTGTAAGAGAGCGAGGCCTCCCACTTTCTGTCCTTCTACCTCCTCAGCCCTTAACAGTGGATGCTCCCCTCAGCCCCAGGCCAGATCAGTCAGTCAGTCTGGGATCTGGACTGCCTGACTCTGTCCCAGGCAGCCTGCCCAGGGGCTGTTTTTTTTTTCTGCTGGAAGGATGAGCTGTAGGGGGAAGAGCAGCTCCACAGGTGAGCAAAAGAGACAGCCAGCCCAGAGCCTTTAAAATGTAAAGTGCTCTCTTGAGAGTGAGCAAAGACCTGATTTGTGAGAGATCAAAGTCAGAAAACGCATCGCTCCTCCAGAATCAAAGGCTCCTTGCTCTCAGGAACAGACAGCAAAGACTCCCCCTGCAAGGAGAGCCAAGCATAACAATGGAGAGTGGCTGCCACCCTCCCCCAGGCCAGGAGGAGGGCCTGGCTGTGTTTGCACGCATCTGCACCTGGGCTGCACCTGCCAGGCAGCGCTGACCTGGACGCTGCGGAGCGCACCTGCTCTTTTGATTTCCCATTATTCATCGGTGGTGGGGAGGGGCTCCCCTGAATGCCGCACAATCCTCCTTACCTCCTGCTTGAGGGTTGGCCAGGGATGTGGCAGGGGAGGGCAGCTTCCAGTTCCAGATCTACTAGTCATTCCCTCTGTGACCTTGGGCAAGTCCCTAGCTTAGTTAGGTTTACTCAGCATGATTGTGGATTCAGTTCTTCAGTCTTGTTGACTCTCCGGGAGCTGGGGGTTCAGTCAGGACAATGGGTGGGGACTTGCTTTGTGTTCAGGAATGAGCCATTCATGTGGCTTTGACTGGGAGACACAAAAGGAGAGAGAAACTCTGAACTTTTCATGGCATTGAGTTCCAAGCAGTTTTTTTTTGTTGTTGTTTTGTTTTGTTTTTTTATGAGCATGAGTGATGGTCCCTGGCTTTGCACGCCAACCCCCACCTACACAGCTCACCTCACTTCTAGTATCACAGGGGAGGTGTCCCTCCTCACTTTCCAGGTGGAAGGATGCCCTCTACTCTGGCACTCCTACATCTTCAATACCTTGACTTCTGGTCAAGCATCAGCTTCTCTGTACACATACTGTGAGCATATCCTCGCCTATAAAATACATATGCTAAAAATCTTCTACACGTCCCACTTGGCCACCACCTGATCTCTTTCCTCCCTTTCTCATCAACTTCTTGAAAGACTTTTCTCCACTCCGGCCTTCCCTTTCTGCATCTCCCTCTCCCTCCTACTCATTTCAGTCCTGATGGAGCCCTCACTACACTACTGAGACTTCTCCTGACAAAGTTACTAGCAAATTTTAATTGCCAAATTCAAATATTTTAATACATAGTACCTCTTTCCTGAAGTGACACATTGAAAATGTCAATATTCTTTAAAAAATTTTTTTGATTACCTAAGCACATGTGACTTTGTAGTTCTTCAGCCTTTTTGATACCTGATGTATTATTATCCCTTAATCCCTATTGTGGGAACCCCTTCTTCTACCCACCCATGAAATAGAGGCCTTCTAGAGTTTTATCTAGACTCTCTTATCTTCTCAAGTTATCCACATATAAACTGGTAACTCTCAAATACCAGTTTCCAGTCCCAAACTTTACTCTGAGCTTCAGACTTGATAACTAACAACAGGCTAGATTGTTTTTACCCGGATGGTCTACTCAACACATCCAATATGAAACTCTTTATCACATCCACCATTTTCATTCTCAATTGGTGGCATCTCCTCCCACCTGAAATTCTTGCCTCTGATCTTGTCCCTCTCACATTCATCCTCTATAGAGCCATCAAGAAACCCATTTAAATGCAGATCTGGGGTTTTGGGTTGTGGCTCAGTGGTAGAGCACTTGCCTAGTATGCATAAGGCACTGGGTTTGAATCTCAGCACCATATAAATATAAAATAAAGATATTGTGTCAATCTAAAAACTAAAAAATAAATAAAATAAATAAATGCAGATCTGACCTTGCCACTTCCCTACCTGAAGACTGTCATTTACTTATCACCTCACTCGGCAGGTTCCTGCTTAGTCTCATTTCTTATGGTATCCTGCCTTACACTTCCATGGACCTTTGATATTTCCATCTGAAAGTTAGAAGCTGGATATTAACAATGTCACAGAGAGTTTGGAGCTAGGCTATAGTAGGGAAAACTTAGGAGCCTGCCCAAATTCAACGTTATACATTTATTTCTCTTTGCTCCTTCTTCAAAGCAATATTTTCATTTTCTAAGATGCAGTATTTCTTATCCCATCAGCTCCCTCTTTGGGAGGACTATGTACATAGGGAGCCAGGCAGCTCACATTTGCTGGACTGAGGGTGGATGGAGGCAGGTCTTCAAATTCATCATCAAGCAGCTGAAAGCTCAAAGTCTATACATCATAGAGACCCAGAGACTAGGAGCCAGTGTTTATACAATGGGATAAAATAACAAATTTGGAATAAGTATTTCCATTCTTTCCTCTGGCTTGGTGCAATCAGTCTTTCTCTTCTTCCACCTTTTAGGTGGTGGTTGGGGAAAGGAAAGGGAAAGGGCCAGGAGTTAAAAAAAAAAAAAAAAAAAACAGGAGGAGCTCTCATATATTAAAAGAGCAAAGAGAAAAAAGGTGGAGCAAGGGACTTTAAATTTGCTTGGTCCGTGGTTCATTAATCTTTCATTAATGAATGTTTGGTTCATTAATCTTTCATTCATTCATTTTTGGTACAGGGAGTTGAATCCTGAGGCACTCAACACTGAGCTACATCCCCAATCCTATTTATTTTATTTTTTTTACTTTGATACAGGGTTTTGCTAAGTTGCTGAGGCTGGCCTTGAACTTGGGATCCTTCTGCTTCAGCCTCCTGAGTCACTAGGGTTACAGGCATGCACCACCATGCCTGGCTTATTCACTACTTTAACCAAGACTAACCATGCATGGAGTATGTGCAGTTATTGTCTTAGATGTCGAGGATACATTATTGAATGAGAAAGAAAAAATGGTTTGAAAACACAAGTTGTGAACTCAAGTTACTTTCAAATACTTTTGTTGGTTGCTTTTGCAGTACTAGGAATTGAACCCAGGTGTGGGCTACTGCTGAGCTACATCCCTAACCTTTAAACTAATTAATTACTATATTTTGAGACAGAGTCTAAGTTGCCCAGTTTAACCTCAAACTTGCAATCCTCCTGCCTAGGGCTTCCACATTACTGGGATAACAGATGTGTGCCACTGTGCCCAGCCTGGTAATGTTTGTTTTGTTTTTCAAATAGCAATATAATACAGTAGAGTGAACCACATGAATTGTAGTTCTATAAAATTATAATTTAGGGGAAGTGATGTTGAGAATTCTGGGCTTAAGGTACAGTAACCACCTATACCTCAAATTAAAATGATCACATACATTGGTACCAAACATATAATTTAACATGAATCTCTCTATACTGAATTTATGGATAAAATGTATAAATGTGGACCCAATAATAGTCATGATGACTTTTGAAGAAGAAAAACAACACTGGAACACTAACGAGAGAACATTAAAATTAAAATTGTAATTCGTGCAAGATTATAGTCAGATAAAGAAATTTTCAAGATAAGTACTATATTTGTGTTCATGCAAGTTTACAAAAGCTAAGGAAAAAAAGGTCCTCAAAGAAATAACTGGTTAAATTTATTTATTTATTTATTACCCAGACACCCAAATTTTTATTTATTTATTTATTTGTTCTAATTAATTATACATGACAGCAGAACGCGTTTTGATTCATAGTACACAAATGGAGCACAATTTTTCATTTTTCTGGATGTACGCAAAGTAGAGTCACACCATTCGAGCCTTCATTCATGTACCTAGGGTAATGTTGTCCATCTCATTGCACCCCTCCCTTCCCCTCTCTCCCTTTTGCCCTATCCAAAGTTCCTCCCTTCCTCCCATTCCCCTCCCCATTATGGATCAGCATTCACATATCAGAGAAAACATTCGACCTTTGGTTTTTTGGAATTGGCTTACTTCACTTACCATGATATTCTCCAACTCCATCCATTTACTTCAAATGCCATGATTTTATTCTCTTTTAATGCTGAGTAATATTTCATTGTGTATATATACCACAGTTTCTTTATCCGTTCATCTATTGAAGAGCATCTAGGTTGGTTCACAGTTTAGCTATTGTAAATTGTGCTGCTATAAACATTGATGTGGCTGTGTCCCTGTAGTATGCTGTTTTTAAGCCCTTTGGGTATAAACAAAGGAGTGAGATATCTGGGTCAAATGGTGGTTCCATTCCAAGTTTTCTAAGGAATCTCCATACTGCTTTCCACATTGTCTGCACCAATTTGCAGTCCTACCAGCAATGTAAGAATGTGCTTTTTTCCCCCACATCCTCGCCAATACTTATTATTGCTTGTATTCTTAATAACTGCCATTCTGACTGGAGTGAGATGAAATCTTACTGTAGTTTTGATTTGTATTTCTCTATTGCTAGAGATGTTGAACATTTTATCAAACATTCGTTGATTGGTTGTATATCTTCTTCTGAGAAGCAGATATCCAAATTTTTAATAAGTTCTTTCAGGTTGAAAGAGGATTTGATGTCAAGTATTCTTTTGGTGTCAAGTATTTTGCTGACACTAGCTCCTGCCTGGTTCCATGGCCAAGAGTCTGGGTCTTCTAAACACTCAGGCTGTGGCAGTGCTGTGCAGAGAAAATGTTTTATCTTCTACCAGATCCTAGGGAAATCTGCTGAGAATATAATGTCAGGAAGGGAGAAAAAGATTTCAACAGCACAAGAACAGACAAATGTTTTGGCAGAGAGATCGTTAGGCATGGGAGAGCCTTTGTCGCTCCAAACTAAAGATTTTTCATGAACATAAAGCCATAAAAATTGAAGTTTCAATGTGATTCTGATTTGGAAATCTCAAACAGGGCAGGCAGCTAGTGGGATTCCTAAGGTAGATTCATAACCATGGATCCACAGCTCAGTGAGATGCCCTGCACGGTGACTCCTAATTGAAAAGATTGCTTCTGCTTCACATCTTCCAGGGGGCCCACTGGAATGAGTCAGGAGTAACTAAGTCAAGTCACTTCTGGAGAACCCACAGTCATATTCTAAATGACACTGGATTCTATTGCTTCTGCAAGGAATCGCCTAGATTTTTACTCTCAGAAAAACCAATCAAGGTGGAGGAGGAAGGAGAGGTGAATCTGTTAGCCAGGTTGGAACAAGACAGGTGAACACAAATTAAAGATAACGCAGTGGAGGTTAGAAGATGTAAGTTATGAGGGTTTGATTCTACAACTGAATACGAAGATATAGCCCTGACAGCTATGATGCCAGAGTGTGAGATAGGCATGTCCCCTAATCAAAGTCAGGTACTGATAAAATTTGGATAAGTGCCTCCTGAAGTTTCTTATATTAAAGGCTTGGTCCCAGCCCATAGGGCTATTGGGAAGTAGTGGACCCTTTAAAAGGTGGGGCTGATGAGAAATCTTCCAGTCACTGGCATTGCACTCTTAAAGGGGATATTAGGATCCCCTAATATCTTCACTCTCATTTCAAGCCATGAGGTAAGATGCTTTTTTTACTATGTTCTCCTGCCATGAGGTACTGCCTCACCACAGGTCCAAAAGCAATGCACCAACCAACCATGGAGTGGAATCTCTATAACTGTGAACCTAAAAAGAAACTTTTCCTCCTTTGATGTTGATTATCTTTGGGATTTTGTTACAGTAACGCAAAACCAACTAACACAGGCACCCTTATAATAATTATCAATACAAAATCTGAGGCCAGAATGTCTGCCCCATGATAAGACCTAGAAGCTCACAGAGAAAGTAAGATTACTAGTAAAAAAGGAAATTGTCTATGTATGTCATGTGGTTTCAGAATCCATGGAAAAACTTCTCCCTCTTAATCCTGTAGTTTTATTTAAATAGCCCTCTATCTTTGAGTATGCAGTGGTTTTGTGTTGTTCTGTTTTTCCTTTCTCCAATCTTTTCCCTGCCAATTTTTTCTGCATAGTGCCCCTGCAGTTAATGCATAGCTAATGTTATATTCTTCTCTAAGGCCTTTCAAAGACTCCCTTTAATCTTAGGTAAAGTTCTATCTCAACTAAATCTACAACATGCTTCCTGATTGGGCTCCTTATCTTTTTTTTTAATTTTACCTCTTATTTCTCTTCCACCTGAGCACTTATTCCAACCATGGTGGATGCAGTTCCCTGAATAGAACGTGCATGTCTAGGCCTCCATATCTCTTTCTCTAGAACAGCTTTCTTCTTGCTAATATAAAAAAATCAGCCTCAGCATCCTTCTTTACCTCCTGGATGGGAAGCTTTCTGTGTTCTCAGTACACCAAGATCCCTCTTAGCATCTATAACATCCTAGTCTAAGTATTGGTTACCATTCTGACACTCAGGGGGTCCATTGGCATCCTCGGGAGAGTACCAGTCATTTATCTTTGTGTTCCCACTGCTCAGAGGGAGTCTGTCACATAGGAGGTGTTCTACAAATGTCTCACATTAAGTTTTTCTAAGGAACGGAGAATATAAAAGAAAATGCCTATGTGGGAGAGGAGAGGAGAAGATGCACAGAATATTTTGGTTTATGGTGGATGTGAAGGTTGGGATTTAATTTAGCAACACCTAGTCATCCATCCCCCACTCCATCGGTGCACAGGTACCTTTAGTTATCTGTTCATACCATCCATGGTCACCTCCTCATTGTCTGGCTTTCCATTTTACTTTGTCCTTTTAGATGAGGACAGTGGGTTTGACATATCAACCTATCCTTAAAAGTAGAACTAAAAATGAAACCACAGCAGTTCTTCTCCAGCTGGATTTATTTTCTGTACCCCACTTGTACACCCGTTCATCTCTCCGCGATCAAGTGTTAAAATGCATCAATAAAATGTCCTCCATCCGGAGTTGATCCTTCCACTAATACAAAGTGGCAGCTTTTAAATAGGGTAGCCTCCAATTGTCACTTTCAATCACAGGCTCTGCTGAGGGAGACTTAAAAGGACTTAATCGTCTTAAGAAAACAAACAGAGGCGCTCTGCGGAAGAGCAGCATGCCCACAGATAGGCAGATAGGAGACAGGACGGAAGCTGGCGTGCCTAGGATCCTTTCTGTAATCCACATGGTGCTATCCCAGCACTTACAGACCAAGTCCCTGTGAGTGAGACTGACAATGCAACATGTCCCTTATCCTTTTCAATTAGCATCTAGCTCCTGTTCTTTCCCTCTTCCTGTCTGCCTCCCCATGTGCAGCTGGCCCTTTTGGAACAAGGTAGCTGCTATTCCCTACCCGACTCTCCCTCTCCATCTCAGCTCACCTCAGACCACTCAAATTTAGAATGTGACAACTGAAAAGAGAGAGAGAGAGGTCTAGTCCACAAGAAGTCCAGTCTAACATTCTCATTTTACAGGTGAGGAAGAAAGCCAGGCCAGGGGAGCCATTATTAAATGGCTACATAGACCTGAGTTGGAACCCAGACCTCCTGCCAATTCCTAGGCCTCTTCTGTTACTCAGGTGCTTCTCAACTGCCTGCATGTTAGCATCACGAGGGGATTCCAACAAAAATAAGATTTAAAAACCCTTGTCCAGACCCCATCCCCAGAGTTCTGATTTCATTGGTATTTGGGGCAGGGCAGACATCCATGCCTTTTAGGAATTCCTCTGTGCCTTCTCAGCCTCTTTCCCAAGGTGCTTCCAAACACTTTGAGACACACTAGCCCCTGGGCTGAGAATATAGCTGACCCAGAAGCTGTAACTCAAGATTCTCTTAAACCCAGGGTGTCCTACACGTTCCTCCTAATAGCAGCCACTCTGTAAATGCTTGATGTGTAAGCTAAAACTCTGAGCCTAAAATTGAGAAAGTTACCAGAAACAAAAATGGTCAAATTAGAACAAGGAATTAGTAAATTTACCCATCTGTAAGTTCAGACTTTCCAGAGAGCTGCTGGGCATGTGCTCTAAAGCAGACCTCTCACACCTGGTGGATCAAAAGACTCACCTGAAGGTCTTTAAAAATACAGAACTACTGAGTCATAATCTCCTAAGGCAGAACCTGGGAATCTGCATTATTTTATAAGTGCCTCAGGCAATTCTGATAGTTAGTCAGGTTTGGTCTTTTCTGAACCTGAACTTTAGTCACCACTTGGTGAAATGATTTAAATTCCTATTCTGAGTCAATTGACTGACAGATTTAACTCAAGATGTGAAAACTTGCTAGCTCTTCCCCTTTGGTAAGTCATCCTACATCTTGAAGTCAGTTTTAATGTTTATAAAACCCACAAAAGCCAGGTACAGTGGCGCTCACCTGTAACCACAGTGGCTCAGGAGGCTGAGGCAGGAGGATAGCCAGTTCAAAGCCAGTCTCAGCAACTTAGCAAAGCCCTAAGCAACTCAGTGAGACCCTGTCTCTAAATAAAATATTTAAAAAGGGCTGGGAATGTGGCTCAATGGTACAACACCCCTAGGTTCAACCCTGGTACAAAAAAGAAAAAACAAAAAAATGTAGTTCTAATATATGAAAAACATTATCACAAGCCCTGGCAGAAAGTGAACCCTCAATAATTGGAACCTATTGCTAATTAAGCATTTCTTCAATATTGGAGAAAGGGCCTCAAGTGGCCTGATACATAGGGAGTTTGAGACTGGGTTCTTCCCTCTGTAACCCTAGCCAGTTCGGGATCAATAACTGGATACCAGGGGAAGGTATTGAGGACTTCTGTTTTATGTAGTGTCTCACAGTGTCAAAATCAAGGAAAAGTGCTGTAATCCTTGCTCTTAGAATTCATTAGTTTGGGGTTTTTTGCTTGTTTTTTGAGACACACCAGCCCCTGGTCCTTTTTCATTTTGACAGGGTATCACTAAATTGCTTACAGCCTCACTAAATTGCTGAGGCTAGTTCTGAAATTACGAACTCTTGCCTCAGCCTCCTGAGCTGCTGTCCTAGCCACCCCCCCCCCTTTTTCTTTCTTTTTTTTTTTTTTGAGACAAGGTGTCACTAAGTTGCTTAGGTCCTCACTAAGTTGCTGAAGCTGGCTTTGAACTTTCGATCCTCCTGCCTTAGCCTCCTGAGTTGCTGGGATTAGAGGCATGCACCACCGTGTTGGGCAGAATTGATTAGTTTTTATTCCTGCCTCACTCACTGAGGCAAGACCTTGAATTCCTGGGTTTCAATGTGCTGTTTATAAGATGGGCATAATAATATCCTATGTCCTGCCATCCTTATAGAGAAACCAGGAAGATTAAAAATACAGCAAGGCACAGGTCTGCCTTTGTACTGATCATTATGGAGTGTTTGTGGCAGTCAGACCCCATGCTAATGAACTAATGGCATTATTATAGAACCCTTGCAATGCCAAGTAAAGTTTCCATTTTAAAACCCATTTACAGTTAGAGAAATAAGACTTTGATAAGGCAAGTAACTCAAAGTCCCAAGCTGGGAAGAGGTGGAGCTAGCATTCAAAACTGCAGGATCTCAGAGTACAACACCATGGCCACATAGACCCAAGCATCATTCCCCAGACGAAACTTCATGTTCTTTATCTAATTCAATCTTCTCATTTCTTCTATGTCTGAGTACCAGACTTCAATCCAGTTTTTGAAGCTGAGGCCTGAGTCTTTCTATTCTCCTACTTCCTTTTTCTGTGGGAGGCTTCAAATCTCAATGCAAGGTATACAGGAGAACTTGGTACATGAGGTTGTGTTGAAAAGATCCATTTCTCAACAAATCAAATTTTGTGCATTTTTAGATTTGTATGTTCCTTATAAAATAACATGACCAATTAATACTTTATTGAATTTCTTCATTGTAAATGTGCCTCTCTTTAGGAAAACATAGTATATAGGAATCCATTGTGACTACATAGATGTACATTAAGGGTGAATATTTGCACATTATAAAGAGTTTTCTTTAGTTTTTTTTTTTCAAGTGTTCTTTCCTAAATTGATTTATTTTTCTTTCATTAAATATTTGGGGTGGGAAGAGAAGCAAAAGAAATTCAGATATTAAAGAAAGAACAACCCAAAATGTCTCTAAATAATCATGAGAGGGACCAGGAACACAGGCTCATGTTTAACCAAAAAAATCATGTGATTTACAACTTTTCAGGAACACAACTCTTGCACAAAGAGACCTGAAGCTTCTTGATGTTGAATCGGAGGTTACAACTAAGACTCAAAGGGCTGGATCTGTGCCTATTAAGTGAGAAACAGCATGAGATAGGAATCAGTCAATATCCCTCATGTGCTGAATGCTGCCTTCTGAGCCCCAGTCTGGTTCTCCTGGTCCAGAGATCTGTTTCACGGGAACCTGAAAACCTGCCAAATCCATCACCGTGATGAGCAGGTGAGCGGAGAAGCCCCTGATTTATGTCAAGCCATCCTAGGGGCAGAGCTGCCTTGCAAAAGGACTGTCAGAACTGATCAATGAATAAATGAAGTCACTGACCAGGGGGACAGCTCACTCTCTTCATTTTTAGAGATTTTGTAATGAGAAAATCACTAAGATCCATTTCAGGACATGATGATATTAGCATAAGTTCCCCCTTTTCTAGACTTTTCTTGGGGTTTGGGAAGGGAGATGTAAGGTGAGTGATTTTTTTGACTGGAGGTTCCAAAGGAAGATACATTCCCCTGGCTGGCTGCGCAGTGCTGCAGGTTTGAGATGCTGCTCGGGACTTTTTGAAGTTGGGAGGCCCTGATTTGCATGGGAAAAGACCAGACGTGTTGCACAGATACTCATTTGTCAACTTCCTCTGTGACTAGGCTCAAAATGGCTGTGTAAATAACTCAGCTCAGGAGGATGGTAGAGCAAAGCGCTGGCAGTTATTGTGCTATGAAATATGCATTAATTGCATTAAACATTCAGTCTGAACCTCAGCAGTGAGGCCCCTTTTGTCAGTTTTTATAGTGCACAGACAGAGAGACCAGGATGCGGATGGCAACGGCCTTCTGCAGGACCCAGATGCCATAACACCCCGACTTTCTCCTCGGATGTTCCTGGTGTCTCCTGGGGCTCCCAACGCAACAGCACAGTGCTAATGAGGCCAGGGCCACTGGCTTTCACCCCCTAGGAGCTCCTACTCTGCTCTGTTCCCCAGATAACACCGACCATGTCTGAATCTCAGCCAGTCATCTCTTGCACATGTCCCTGGTCACAGAGGCGCTGGTTGTGAATATGAATCGCTCAGCAAAGTCTGTCCCTACCAGGGGAAAAGTGACTTCCCTATGACAAGGGAAGCAGTTCTGGTCTGGATTTGATACTGCAATAGGAAGCCCAAGGTGTACTGTATAAGACGAAGAAACCATGTCTGGAGAGAAGAACTACATGTGTTAGGATGTGTTTGGAGGGAGACACTGACTATAGAGACAGGGACAGAGAGAGGGAGATGAAGAAAGGCACTGAGAAAACAAAATTATGCAGTATGGGTATGTGCTAGAGGAGTGGAACCCCAGGATGTGAAGTGTCTTTGATGTCACTGTTTCCACAAAAGTAAGAACAAGAGTCTCACCACTATTCAAGGCCCACTTCAGGAAGTCCCAACCTAACCCTCCAAGGTTTGCTGTCTGTGGTTCCCCTACTCTTAAGCCATGCTGTACCCAAACTGGATGACATGCTTCCTGGATTTGCTTTCTCTGTCTTTCTGCCTTAGATTATGGTGTTCCAGCCATGGAGTGGCCAATCATCTTATTTGTTTGCAGAGCACAAATTCTAGTTTTAACCCCCAAAGTGCCACATCTCAGGAAACACCTCAGTACCATGCACACCTGGTCAGTTGGTCACTACTGTCCCGTCTCCTCTGTTTGGCATGGATGGTCTCTGTCTGCATCTTTGCTTATATAAGTCCTCCAAAGTCCATGTTGAATATCAGCATCTCTGTAACTGATTCCACAATTTTCCCACTGATTTCTCTCCCGCCATAAGCCTCTAATAAGCATACTTTATTTATACTTCTCTCTGTATCGAAGCATTCATTCAACCAACATCTATGGAGAGCCCATATGTGCCAGGCACCCTGCCCACAAGGAGCTCACAGCCCATAGAGGAAATTAATATTCACCCCATTATAATACAGTGAAATAAATTTTAAAGAACTTATACAAATTCCATTATCCAAGGACTAAAAAGAGAAAGAAAATAATGAAATATCAGAGATTTAGTACTAGGAAAATTGATACAGAGTGATGTGAAATTCGGAAAATTTTCACATTTACTTATAGGACAATAACTGGTAGCTCTGGAGCCTTCGTTATTTATATCCCCTTTCTGGATTTGTCAACATAGTAGCTGGGGATTCTCTTTGTTCACATATTTGGTCCTTGTTAAAAAGAACAAATAGAAACTAATAATTCTATTTTAATCGAAAATACACATTTTTGTTAATGTAATAATGATATAATAATTATACATGACCATTTTGGAAAACATATATATATATATATATATATATATATATATATATATAGAGAGAGAGAGAGAGAGAGAGAGAGACAAAGATACAGAAATGAATAAGGATATATGGATGTGTGTGCCCTATACCATTGCCTAGGAGTAATCACTCTTCATATTTTCCTGCACCATTTATATAAATGAAGATACAGATTTGTTCAGATGAGATATTACTACACACATTGTCTTATAGCCCAGTTTGAACTACAGATTACATTTTCACACATTTGTGTGTGCGTGCGTGTGTGTGTGTGTGTGTGTAAAACACAAACCTACCCTATCACATTTAATAATTGCATATACTGGGCCAGGGATGTGGCTCAATGATAGAAAACTTGCCTGGCACATGTAAGACCCTGAATTCAATTCCTAGCACCAATAATAATAACAACAACAACAACTGAATATACTTTATTACATAAGTGAGCCTTTAGTTACTTAACAAATCCCTAATTATTGGAAAATTATATTGTTTCTCAGAAACACTTATAAACATTTATAAACAATACTGAAATAAAGCATCCTTAAAGATACATATTTGCATAGCTATTCAATTTTATCTGAGGGACAAAGGATGGACATATTTTAAGGCATTCAACATATATTGATACTTAGTCATGTAATTATATTTTTTAAAAACGAGTTTCTCTGTACATTTTGCTAGCCAACCTATGTTTCATCAAGTTACAATATCTGGAGTACCCAAAGGGTGTTTCTCCAAGTGACTGCCCATTTCCCTTATCACCAAATACACAAAAGCAGGAGAAATAAATCCAGGGGTGGCAACAAGCTAAAGAAAACCCACAAGTAGCCCACTCTTGCGGCAAAGTAGTTAAGCTGTCTCCTTAAGCTCACTCTATCAGAGTTATTGCTGCTTATTCATGAGGGCGCCCAGCAACAGCTGTTCACCTGGCCGACCAAGCTCTCCAAAGAAAGATCCCCATATGTTGCAGGGAGAGGCACGTGAGCTGGTTCTTAGAGAGAAACGTCCTTGTTTCCTGGTCTGTGTGACCAAGCTTCAGTCAGAGAGACATAAAGAAGAAAAGCCCAGACCCAAGATCTGCGGAGGGCAAACTCGTCCTCCAGAATTTTCCAGGGTTCCCAGGGCTCGCCCATGCTTTGTTTTATCTGTGAAGTGAACAAACAAGAGAGGTTTGTTTGTGTTTTTCCTGTTGTGCTTGCTCAAGTCCCAGAAGCAGTGATGGACCACCAGGCCTGGAATCCAAGACTGCTGGAAGGATTTTGTCACTCTAAATATCTGGTAAAATACAAAAGGGGAAAGAAAAAAAGTTCTGTGAAGCATAGAATTCTGATATTTTTGCAAATGTTCATGTATGTAGTCACAACATGTCTGGGATTCTTTTACATTGGGGGCCACTGAACAATGGATGTCTGAACATGAAATCTGGAACAATGTGGTCCTGGCTAAGGACTCTGGGGGATAAATGGTCAGGTATTTAGCATCACCTTATGTTTCTGATAAGTCTCAGTTTGGTCATTTGAAAAATGGGAACAAAACACATAATTCTCAGGGTTTTTGTAAACATGAGAATGCTTCTTTTCATCAGTACCTGACAGCTCTGTCTTATACTGTTTATCCAGTGCCAGGCAGCCTTATTTCCTCTTGGGGACCATAAACTCTTGATGATAGGGACAATATGCTACTACCCTCCAGCCCCATATACTCCTGCAAATGGATTCTTAGCACAGGCTATGTTATAAAATTGTAATATAACATTTCATATTTTATATTGTTATACATAACATTTAATGCATATTAACTAACAAATATACATAGTAGTCTATTAGAAGTTTCTACATAAGTGGGTTCACAGTATAGATATATTTCTTTTAACTATTTTTCCTTTAACCGTACAAGTTGGACATCTTTCCATGTTGGTACATATAGATCTTTCTTATTTTTTTTATATTGGTTACATGATATTTTATAGTGCAGAATAAAGGACCATAAATTTATTTAACTTTTCTTCCATTGATGGATTGTTGGATGTCTCAAATTTGTCATTTTTTACAAACAATGGTGCCGTGAAATCTTGTGTACATACACCATGGTCCATGAATGTGAGGATTTCTTTGAAGTCAGGCCTAGAAGTAAAATTTTAGGGTCAAACTGAGGAATTGTTCATATTTTGATAAACATTGCCAAGTTGACCTTCAACAGACGATTCCAAAATATCCTCCCGAAGATTTGAGCATTCCTCCTTCACCTAAAATAGACCAGACCTGGGTTTTATCATTCTTTATCATCTTTGCCAACTAGAAAAAAATTACATCTATTGTTATTGCAATTTCAATTCCCTTTTTAAATAGCCAAGTTGATCATTTTACTGGCAGTCTGCTTTTGTGTGTATGAATTGTCCATTTTGGCCTGTTGTACATGTTCTTTTGATATTTTCCCTTGCTGTCTTATTTGATTATTTGGTATGTTAAGGATCTTAAACCTTTTTAAGTTTTAGGCACTTTTGCTGGAGTTCTAATTTTTAAGATGTTAACATAAAGAAATGGGTATCTTTGTTTATTTTCATGTCTCTTTACTCCTCCTGGCTTTGGCTTTGTGATTTAGTTGCTCTAACTTGTCATGGCCTCATTATGCAGTGTACATCCGTAAAATGATAAGAGTTGAATAAGAGCGTCTCTGATATTCTATGAATTCCATGATTTTACATGATTTAAGTCTCACTAATTCAGACAAAATTCAAAATCCATAGCAGACAATATAAATGACTGAAAGTAATATGTACTGAAATACACATTTTTCATAAAAATGTTTCATCCTTCTTTATATAAAGTATAACTATGAATTTGGCCATGAAATATTGCCACATAGCGGTCTCATTGAACTTTAATAATTTTAAAAAATCAAGTTCACTTTTTCAAATATATTTGTTGAGAGCCTCCTAAAGGTACTAATCACCACTATCCTTTCCATAGCCCTCTAAAGCATTGGGCTGAGGAGGCTATGTTTTATTGGCTGCATGGTAACTTTTGGCCTACACAGGTTTGTTTTGTTGCTGTTGTTTTTTTAAGGTGTGTGTGTGTGTGTGTGTGTGTGTGAAGTACAGTAAAAAGAAAGAAAAAGAGCTGGGTTAATTAGATTTCCTCTTTTTTGTGTGTGAGTCTATGTTTTTACTTCTTTTTTATTTTTTAATTAATTACTTATTTATTTTTAAATACCCGACAACAGTGGTACGCATTACAATTTTTATTACACATATAGAGCACAATTTTTCGTATCTCTGTATATAAAGTATGTTCACTCCAATTTATGCCATTATACATGTACTTGGTTTTTTCATTCATTTGTTTTTTGAATTATAATTCTTAATACACATATATACCACACTTTTTCTTATCCCTGTTTGTACATAAGGTATGTTGACACCCAATTCAAGTCTTCATACATTAGAAATTGATTTTTTGGAAATGGAAAGAATAAACCAGTTAACAGTTGCCTCTGTAGCAGGAGGACCATGGTGTACAGAGTTAGGTGGAGACAGATCTTCTCTTCCAAGTGTATTCTGCTAATTTAAGAAAGTCCAGCTTCCTTAGCATGTGACCAGTGTTCAAATAGGGTACAATGCTTGCAAGGGATCCTTCTTGGATTGAATGCTTAATTTTATTTCTGAACTTGAGTTTTGTTAGTGAAGTTGCTGGGAAATTGGAACAGGCACCTGCAGTCCTACGCTGACCCTGCCTGGTGATCTCAGAACTGCTCTCCTTTCCCTCCCCTCTACTCACACCTCCATTTTCCCTCCACATACCACCCAGCAACTGGTGCTGGACTGGTTGTGCCAGAGAACTGGGTTTGGGACAGGAAGGGTAGGGTTCCAATGACCTGCAGTATCTGCAGATGGGGTGTGGTGGCTGCTGCCTTTGTCCTGAGCCAGTACATCACAGCTCACTGGGAGGAAATTCAGCAGAGCAAGTCTCTGGCCCTCTCCTAATTCAGGTGCCTGGTGCATCATGGTGCAGAAGTTGCAATGCCACTAGGCCTTGGGGTTGCTCATCTCCTTTGGACTGGGACCATTGGCTCCTGGGAAGGGGGGATGCCTGGCCTGACTTTTCTGCCCTTCACCAGTGCACAATGCTTCTGTCTGGTGGCAAGCAAAGCAAGGAAGGGAAACCAAGCCAAGATGCCAAGTCCCATGGCCAGCTCCTAGGTGCCTGTGAGGGACTGAGGTGCTCCAGGAGTATCTCAATGACTAAGGAAGGATGATACTAAATAGTAAATAAAAATCACTATGACAGGTAGAGACAGAGGCAGAGAAGAGAGAGAAGAAAACTCCAAAGAAAAGAAAAAAGTTTACTTTTAGTACTTTTAGCAAATTTAGCAAATTTTTGTGCTTTTTGGATAAGGGCCCCTTGCTTTCCTTCTACAATGGACCATCAAGTTATATAGCTAAGTCTTGACTCTAAGAAGCTGTTATTAGGGAAGAGAGTTATTTGAGAAGAGCTGCAAAGAGAACCTGAGATATGGCAAGAGGAGGATCTATCCAGAAGCATGCAGGGTCCTCCATGCCAGACAACAGCGTCCCTCTAATCAGCCCTCTTCTCTAACCCTAACCTAAGAGGGTTTCTGGTCTTTCAACCAAAGGAACCTGCTGAAATGGTTAAAGCAAACATTTTTTGAGGAACAGATGCTGGAAGAGTACATAAGTTCATAAATTAGAGCTTTTTTTCTCAAAGAAAATTAAATGGGGTGTGATACAATAAATAATAACAATAATAGCAAGAACAATGGCGGATAACCCCAAGGGCACAGATGCAAGGCTAAGCACTTCACATACATTATTACATATAATCTTCACACAAAAAAACCCAAATCAACACTCCCATGAGGAAGGAATTTTGGCTTGCAAAAGGGGGAACAGAGATTTAGACAATGCAATTGGAACTACCAAGACCTGACTTGCAGCCTTTGATAAATCTTCTTAGAGTTGCATAAAATCCTAAAGTATTAGTGAGGATACATACGCTCCTTCCAGCTAGGAAAATCAGAAAATATTTCTCGAATACTATGGCCCAACAACTGGTAGATACTCATCAAGGTTTGCTAAATGAACACGGTTGAATCCATGACTGAATGTGTGAATGAAAGTGGATTGCATTTACAGGACAGATTTGGGGAGGCACAACATTAATGGAAAAGGGCTCAGAGAGTGTGGGCACTGGGAAATCAACCAGTTTGGTTGGAGCTGAGGATACTTAATTGAAACAGAGAGTTGATGAGACCCCCCCCCCCCAACTGAGTTCTCCAGGCAGAGAGGTTTACACTGTATCTGGTGGGGATTCTTTTATAATTTTTAAAATATTTTTTCATTGTAGATCCACATTATACCTCTATTTTATTTGTTTACTTTTATGTGGTGCTGAGGATGGAACCCAGTGCCTCACATGTAGTGCAAGGCAAGCGCTCTACCACTGAGCCACAACCCCAGACCTTGGTGGGTACTCTTGAGCCACTGGACAATTATAAGTGGGGAAAGATGATCACAGTCATCCTCGAGAAAACTTAATTAGTTGTTACGGAGTAGAATAGATTTGAGGAAGCAGCTTCAGAAGGCAAGGAGTTGTAAACTGCTAAGTCTCCCAGACAGTCCAAGGCTCCAAGAAGGTGGAAGAAAAGCAACTGATAAGACGCACTTTAGAGGAGTCAATGTAGGTGTGTAAGGAGGGTAATGATGAAAGATGGCTCTCGGGCGCTTAGCTGAATGCCTGAGAAAAAAAGAGCATCCTCAGAAATGCCAAAGCCACATTGAGAGGGAAGGGAGGGACACAAAAATAGAATCTCAGAAAGATCTGGAAACACCAGGTTCATCCTTCCATTAACCTTATTTATGCCAGGAACAGATAGGGTAAATTCTTTCTTGGAAGTTCAATCCAGTTCCAATCACATTACTATGAATTCAATCGAATCTATATAATAGGAATTTTCTGAAAATAGTTTGTCAGAATCATCACATCTCATGAATTCAATCTCCACTAATTTAGAAGTTGTGATCCTTCTGACTGTGCGAAAATTTACTTTTATTTAAGCAAATCCGTGTTTCATAAACTAGCATACTTTGTATTTTAAATACGTTAAGGGGATATCAATCACATTTAAGAGAGTAAAAATATTTCCATGTAATCCTCCTACAACCTTAAAAGCATTATTTACATAGAATAGCTGATTTGATGTTCTGTATAAATCTCTCTTGTCTTTTTATTCGAGGATGTCCTTTCAATCCTAAATGGGACTCAGTTTGTGTGCTTGAGTTATCGTACGTTCTCCAAAGTAATAAAACTGCATTTCCCAAACTCCTCCTCTGCGTCTGACTTCGTTCTGTCTCAGACTGACCTTTACCATACATCACTGTAAAGAAATCCCCACGGGGTTAGTTATCATGGCGCGATGCTAGTCATCTGAAAGGCGAGGTCAGTGCCTCTTTGTAAGGTCTGCTCACACTCTGAAAGGGGCCGTTGGAGGCCTGACAAGGAGGCTCGCCCAGTACGTTCCACCCCACTGACTCCCAGGGAAGTCCGCCCCAGCACTGCACCGAGTCTATCGCTTTTAACTCCCTTCTACCTGAGCTGCTGACACTAGCCCCCTGGTCTCCACAATGGGACATGGCTGGGGCTCACCCACTGCACGTGCCTGTAATTGGGTCAGTCTTGCAGTTATCGACTCATTTGTAATTTCAAAAAGCCTGCATTTCTGGAAAAAAGATTCCTGTTTGCTAGGGTAAAAAAAAAAAAAAAAAAAAAAAGGCAGGGGGCACTTAAGCTCTGGGGTTGGGAAATTGGGATAAATTGATCAATAGCCTGAGGGACTTCAACCCTTCATAAAAAATTTCCTTAAGAGGAAAATTGTTCCAGGCTGAAAGACAACACGGGGAAGGCTGGGGGAACTTCTGCTCTCAAAGTGCAAAATCAGAACCCAGCCTCCCTGCTCTGGGCTAGTGTGTTAGGGCAAAATGACCTCTGAAGTCTGGCTGTGAGACTCAGGGGCTGTGCTAATTTGCACATCCGGTAAAAATGCCACAGAATCATCAACAATGAGGAGGATTCTTCCCACCCTCAATTAGGGGCTGCACTTTTTCATGTCCTACTGTGTACAGTGGGTACAAGGATGTTATATTCTCTGCAGTTATCCTCTCGTTTTTAGGCTCAGCTGTAAGATCAGTGTGCAACAGAATGTAGAGTTACTAAAGCGATGAGTACTATACACTGGAACTAGGAACTAGTGAACCCGACTCACTCCATTCTCCCGTTACATTTACCGTCAAAGCTTTTAGTACCTTGGCGTTATTTATACATGAATCTGTGTTTCTATGCTCCTTAAAATGGGCCACTGGGAATCTCCTACATGTTTGCCAGTTAGCTTTGCACACAATAGGCACTCAATAAATATTAAATTGGGTCCACAAGCAATGACTACTTTTGGACTTTCTAAATAGATCTTCCTTTTCTAAATGGAAGTCTTGGGGACCTGCTCTTGAATGAAGCACATCACTGCCTTCCCTTGTGCCCAGGGACTTCTGGGATGGAGGATATAAGAGCTCACTGGCATTACAACCCCCACAGCTTCTGGGCATAAAACTGGATATTTTTTACATTCTCCTGGGATACTGGCTTACCATTAAATTTCAGTCCCTTCCCATTCCTCCTCTCTGCCACTCTGATTAAATGAATTACCTAAACACATCTTTCACACGTTCATTTCAAAATAAATTCACTTCCTGCAGAGTGGGTGTCTTTAGGGGTCCCCCAAAGCCAGGCTGATGGGCCCCCAACTATCGTTAAACCCCTGGCCTTGGATCATGAAGAGAATGACCAGGGGCCACCATGTCCCAGAAAGCTTGTATTCCCACCCAAGACACACCCCCTGCTGTAGGTAGAGAAAGGATTTCCCATGTGAAATTTTCCCTGATGCTCTGCCTCTTTTGCAACCTGTCCTTAAAGAAATAAGGTAAATGCTTAATTGGTGGACTTATTATCAGGTGTAAACAAAGGGTGGAGGAGACAGCTTGGCAGAGGAGAGATAAACTACTTCCCTTTTCCATATCATTTTCTTTTTTTAAAATTTGATTGATCCAAAGGTATTTATTTCTGACTGGTGTTGGGAGCAATCTGCATTTATAGGCATATACTCATCTCTGGTAGATTTATATATAATTATTATTTTAGGAATCTTTTTTTTTTTTTTAAGGAATCAGTGTTTAGGGAGGCCCATTATATCAAATTTAAACTTGAACACTTATGTCAGTGAACAGTTACAAAAATCCCAGATAGGAGAACAACTCTTAAAAATATGAAGCCATTCATTTGTATTTAAATTTAAAGGTCGTAGCAACTTTCAGTCACCAATAACGTACTTATACTTGATGACAATCCCAGCCCTTCCTCTGTGATCATATCAATGGGATGAGCGGCTCCTACTCAGGCAGGTCTGTCCTCAATTGTGGGAGGCTGGAAACACAGAGAACCCCAGCCAAGGTTAGACTCAGTGGACATAAGCAATGAGAAGATCAAGGTGGGAAGAAAGCCCAGGAATGGGAATGTCTTCGTGGACACTTTCCCTGATTTCCTTCACCAAACACTACTCACTATTTCCTTTTACAACTCAGAGCTAATTACCTTGGACTTTTTCATGGTCCCTGTATTTATGCAATCCAGAATAACGTTTGATTTCTTTTATTGCTCCGGAACCTGGTGCCAAAGACATTAAAATTTTATCTGCCCCTGCACTCGGATTCATCCTTCTCAAGTCTATTGCCTGTGACTGTGGAGGAACTGTTTGTTGTACCTCCAGATTGCTTGTCCCCAGCCTCATTGCCTTAGTTGTCACTGAACTGAATTGGATAATCGAATTACCTGCATCTCTTCAGTGAGCACGTTGAATCTGATTGTCCTTCTTACTGGCCACCCTTGACCCACCCTCCTCCAGCTCAGCACTCCTCAGCTCCCCTCAGCTCGCACATAGGGGCTTCCCTTGCATCTTGGGAGGGAGTTGGTCTTGGACAGTGCTCAGCTCAGCCCCACTCCTCTTTCCCTCTGGGTAGACATTCACCTTCTGCCCCAGATCTCAGAATCCCAGCCTCATACACCAGCAGATCCTCCCAACATTTGCATAAATTACCCCACAGAGCAAATGTGATGTAAGGGGTTCCTAGAATCTCTCCCCTAAGTAGCCCACATCATTGGGCACCTGACTTGATGAGCAACCCTTTCAAAATCATAGGGAACAAGCCCTGAAATTCTACCAGTGTTGTTTCTTTTAATTCTGTCAAGCAATACTACTATTCTTTTGTTTCCTAACGGGAAAATCTGCTTGCTCTAACCCAAAATCACCTCCCGAGCCTTTATTTCTACACACCCAGCCCTGTTGCAAGACTTCAGCTGTGGCTGGGCCTTGGAACCATTCAGGATCTGAGCATGTCCACTCCACTGAGGCAAGGACCGTGGACAATATTGCATTCATCTATGCACCCCCCCAAATATAGCACAATGCCTCGCATTTTGGCAGGCTTTCAATAAATGTTTGTGAAAGAAAAATAGGAAGGAGAGACAGAAATCTAAATTCCCAAAGAGCACCTGGAGACCACAACAATGATTTATTCTTCCAGTGTGTTTACATGTTCTGCCTTGAACTGAATTCTCCATTTTTTTTTGTTTTATTCTGTTTTCTTTTTTCTACTTTCCAGTCTTAATTTCTGACTCTCTTGTGATAGCATGATCCCGTTATTCTTCTGTATTTTTTTTTTTTAAGTTTCCCTTAGGAAATGTGTGTCTGTTTCTAACATTTGTCCTCCCATCTTCTTGAGAGTTACAAGGCAAAAAAAAAAAATAAAAAAAGCATTTAAATCTTTTTTAGCTACATCTACCTCTTTTTTTTTTCTCAGTAAATTACCTTCCCCATGTCTTAGTCATACAACTCTCTCCTTCAGTGACCCCTGTGTTCCTTACACACTTGAAATTTTTCCCATTATTTATCTTAACCTTCAGTACAATCTCGTTTTCATTCTCTACCTTTGCCTTTCTTATCTTTTTTTACACTCTCCGGACTTTGTTCCGTAATCTTCCCTGGCTGCCTCTGTATTGATGCCTTAATGCCTCGCATATGCCTCTTTCTTACTTTTGATTACTTTTTTCACTTATTCGTCCACATCGCGGACTCTCTTATTGCCAGGACTGTATGCAAGATGACCCCTGGGTTTACATTAATTTATATTTGAATACTTTTCATTTGCCAACACGTTCTTCATTTCTTCCCTGACTTCCGCCCACATGGCTCACTGGCCCCTCCGAGGCTCTGCAGACGTGCATGGTGCCTTTACAATATGAGGGAGTGACAAAGAACTCTGCATTTAGCTCCAGCTGTAGAACTTTCTTCCCCAAAGTAATGTGCCATAGAGAAGAACAGTACTTTCCACAAGAATTTCTAGAAGGAAGTGAATTTTGTAAACAGTAGGAAAGAAATTCTCTTCCAGTGGATCATTGTCTAACCATATGTCACCCGGCAGCAAACACGGACAAGGAAAACCACAGAAAGAAAAGGGCTCCTTACTGCCGAGCTGCCACTGGCCCCTCCGTGCGTGATTCAGAGACCACCAGGATGCTGTCAGAGGAGTGGACGCTGGTCCCAGGATTCAGGACCAAGAAGTCCCAGTCCTGGATTTGCTACTATGTAGTTGTGAAATCTCAGCACCTTTTCTGCTTTATCCTGTCTGCTCTTTCTGCCTCGGTTTTTCTTATCTGTAGAAATGAAGGATTGAACTCCATAATCCAAGATCTTGCCTGTGACTCCAAAGGTGTCCCCAGCTGCTTCTGTCACTAGGATGCTGTCATCTTGAAAGTCACACCTTCCCTTTTGCTCTTTTCATTCTCTTTTGGGGCCCCCTTCCTCCCCATCCCACTTCATTCCCATCTGGTGCTATTATATTTTGTAATATGCAAGTTCCCTTTACCCTCCCCAACCTTCCAGAGCAGGGGAAGGCTCCTGAAGCCCTCACCTGGAGGTACAGAGGGCTGAGAAAGCAGAGGGATCCCAGAGCCAGACTTCTAGATTCACCGAGGACCCTGCCACCTTGTGCCTCTGCGCCTCTGCTCCTGAACTATAAAATGGGGACAAATTAGTACCTAAGTCAGAAGGTTTCCGAGAGGAAGTTAATGAATACTCAGAAAGCATTAGAGAACTACTTAGCAGGAAGTAAGCACCATCAGGATGTTAGCCAAAGAAAAAGGAAATAGTCATATTTTAGAAATTTCCAAATCTTGAAATGAATCTGCTTCAAGAGGGTAAGGATAACTTCTGGATTTCCCTAAAATCATCACACAAAGGCTTCCATTCCCTAAAAGCCCACACTGGTCCTATGGAGAATTCATATCTTTGGTTTTATCCCATCTGCATTATTTTATATCAGAACTTTAGTTTCCATTGACATTCAGTTTTTGTTGTTGGTTTGTTTGTTCTAATCTTGAGTGTTGCAAGTAAAGAACATTTAGTCCCTCTAAAGTGAGAGATTTTTATTGTTTTTTGTACTGAGGATTGAACTCAGGGTTGCTTAATTACTGAGCTACATCCCCAGCCATTTTTAAATTTTATTTAGAGACAGGGTCTTCTAAGGGTCTTCTAAGTTGCTTAGATCCTCTATAAGTTGCTGAGGCTGGCTTCATACTTGTGATCCTCCTGCCACAGAGATCCAGGATGCTAAGATTATAGGCTGTACCTCCATGCTGGCTCAAAGTGGGAGTTTTCAACTAGGAAATGGGCATGATTCCAGAGACCCTTGCTTTCCTGGTATAAATACAATTTATAATCATGAAGTGACCTAAGTTTAGAATTCTCTCTGCCATTAGAACTTCTTCTCCAGCAGATAAATCTGGACAACTCACAAAACCTAGCAAGGTTTAGAATGTTCTTCTCTACAGAGAAGAGGGTGATGAGAAAAAAAAATACCACAATGCTCAAGACTCCAAGATTTCATATTGTGGTGCCTGAACACAGGGGAAGGACCAAAAAATGACTGTCAGAGTGTCTAGTGTGATTTAAGGGACTCTTGGACACCTACTACTTCCTTCATGGTGAAAATCACCTTTTGAGAAGAAGTTGATGTGAATATCAATAATACCATGAAAGGACCTCAACTACCAGGTATTCTGTCCTTCCAATATCTAAATAGTTATGTTTGGGAACTTGCTAAGAATTTAGAGCTGTTATTTAAGGAAATAATAATGAAAAAGATCAGAGAGGCAGCAAAGACTGGAGACACATTTTTTAAGGCTCACTATTATTAGAAATATGACTTTTTTTTCAAATATTAAATCTTTAATTCCCCTCTTGCCATCCAGAGTAGAGTCTTTTCTACAAACATCTGGATAAAGGAATCACATCAAATCCGTGGTGTTTTGAGACACTCCTGGAGCCTGGATGTTCTTGAGATTATGCTTTTGGATTACTTGAATAGAAATAATAAATACTTTCAGTACTTAAAGCTGTAATGCTTTGGGTGGGATTTGGATTTTTGTTTCATTTTAGTAAAAGGTGGAGATTCAAAGTCGGCTCCTTAACCAGAGGATATATTGGATGTGAATATGGTTTATTGCTTTCTGACCTACATTTTTCCCCCTTTTCTCATCATTTGAAAAGTTACTTGACAAGTTGAGAGCACGCAGCTCAGCATTTCCAAACATCTGCCTTGAAGGAAGCCCCGTGCCTCCAATTTTCACATGATGATCAAAAGTGGGTTTAACTTTCTCAGGTTAAATGGGAACAGGGGGGATGGTCTGGCAGGGTTAGAAATATATTTAAGAGGAACATGAGAGAGAGAGGAAAAAAGCAGTTGGAGCTGTCAGAAGCTTAACCCTAGAGTCAGGCTGGGCTCATGCAGCCTTCAGCTGAGAGACATCGGTCTGGCTCTGCCCCAGTTACCCATGTGTACCCAGGACTCCAGAGTTTACCCATACTGGATGAATGTAAAGTCAGGGGGCACCGATGACGTGGCCTCGAGTCCTGACTCTGCTGTAAACTAGCTCTGAGACAATGGGATACGATGCTGGCTTTGAACTTCATATTCCTAATAAAGAGATTTTCAAAGTTCTTGCCACCTCCCCATTGTGTGATTCAAACTTGACAAAGGAAAACTCTAATAATGCAGATTCGTGCTTTATACAGGTTCAAGGAAGTTGCAAATTAAAATAAATAAATTCACATTTTAAATTGAGTCCATTTTAATATGAGCCAAAACAAGGTTACAACCATGGGCAGAATCAGACAGATTCCTGCTTTTTCAGTTTGTAATGTGTGTGTTAGGGGCGGGGTAGACATTGATAAAATAGATCAAACACATGAAATTATAAGATAATGGCTGAAAAGTGCAATAAAGAAGAGAATACCAAGGAGAAATATTAAAAAGTCAACAAATGACTATAACAAACATATTCTTAAATTAAGTCAGTATGAACCTGAGAGCAACTGCAAAAAGTTAAAAGAGAGCCAGTATTTTTTAAATTACATGTGTTCTGAAATTCCAGAATGTGTCACATGGATGGATTCTCTCAGGTATTATAAAATTAGCCGGCATCTTCCAGGGGGTCTCCCTGGCTCAGTCTAACTTCTGTTAATCCATTCCGTCAGCACATTTTTCCTGTCCAAGTGCTATCTGCCAGACATCTTTCTAAGCATGAAGGGTACAACAGGAACAGTTCTTGCTGTGTTCATCTATGTTGCATGACAAATCTTAACAAAACTTAGAGGCTTGTGACTTATTCATTTTCATGACGCTTGGTTTGGCTGACTGGTTCCCAGCTGACCCGGCCAGGCTTGGTCCTGTGTTTGCATTTAGACGGAGGGTTGGCCTCACGCATCTCTGGCCATTGATGCAGGGACCCCAGGTGCCTGGGTTTTTCCTTTATGTGGCCTCCCATGAGGTCAGAGGCCAGTTCAGTTCACTTTAGAAGGTGGTCTCAGGGCATGAGGGAGAAAGCAGAATCTACAGAGGCTTTAAGGCCTAACCTTGGAAGTCACAGATCGGCACTTTCATTGCATTTGCTGGTCAAAACAAATCGCATGAGTATCCCTGATCCAAGAGGTGAGGAAAGACACCTCTAAGGAGTGTACATACCAAGATGGAAATTTTTGTGGCCATATTTTTCAATCTGCCAAACATGGTTGAAAACACGGATTTTGGAACCAAAAATCTCCTGGGTTCAGTGCAGTTCAGCCAACTAGACGTCATTAGCTAAGCAGCATCGGATAAGTTCTTTACCTCTGTGTGTCTCAGTTACTTTATCTATAAAATGGGAACACTAACAGTGTCCACCTCACAGAGGTATTTGAGAGGATTAAGTTAACACAAGCAGAACCCTTAAGACAGTGCCAATTTTGTCATAGGTACTGAACAGGGGTTAGCTATTGTGGATGTGATTTTGAATTCTATTGTTAGTCCAGTCTATCAGGGAGACAGACACTCATCAATATATTGCACACAAAGATATTTAATTAGCATTAAATATTTATAAATTAATCTGATAAATTAATGTGAATTAATTAGTGTAAGTGCTAATTTATGCTAATGGTTAGCGTTAATTAATTAGTGTAAGTACTCTAATGGAAAAATAGAATACAATAAAAACAAATAGTACAAGGCAAATGGGGACGCCTCCCTGAGAAGTGACTGTAAGCTGAAGCCTGAAAACAATCCACATTAGTGCAAATGAAGGTTGGAAGGGGTTTTTCAGGAGGCAGGCACAAGACACCATAGGAAAGAGCTGAGCACCTAAGGGACTGGAAATTCAATCTATTCATTCTTTTGTGCCCTTGGCACGTGCTTACAAAAATTGAATACTATTAATTCCGAGTTTTGCCATCCTTTCCTTGAAAGTATAATTAAAGCTACTGGGGACAGTACAAAGGAACAGAAAGCTTCTTGTCTTTGGAATCAGGCTGGCTAATCTCCAATTCTGGATATACAATTTATCAGCTGTGCAAATCTGAAGAAGTTTCTCAACCTCTCTGAACCTCTGGCTCTTTATGTATATACCAGAACACCTTACATTTAGGGTTGCTGAGAACAGGAAATGACATCCAATACAATTGAGAATCACAACAGACCCGGATGGGCAGACACAGACATCTGAGGCCTGGTTGTGAGGATTAAATGACGTAACATATTTGAAAAGGCCTCAAGGATACCCAAGTAATAAGACTAATAAGGTCTTATTGTTTGCACTTAGTGTTCTCTTTGGCTCCCCAGCTCCCTTGTGGGGGTCTCCAAGGACCATGTATCTCTTCTCTCCTCCCAAGTGACCAGATCCAGTTCCTTACTCCACCTTCTGACTCCTGACTGGGGTTTGCACTAGTGAGATAAACCTGCCCCAGCTCCCGGAGACGGCTTTGCAGATTACAGTGGCCATCCCGCAATGAGAGGTGGGTTTGGAGTTGAAAGGTTTTAAGAGGATGAGGCTCCCTTCCTCAGCATCTTGTCTGTGCCTCCCTCCCTCCTGGAGAGCACCCCTCTGAGAGCGGCTCAGCCTCAGGTCTCCAACCTGTCTCTCTGCCCCTCTGCTGTTTTCTCTCTCCCTCTCCCCCACTCACTCTCTCTCTCTCTCTCTTTTTTTTTTTTTAACATGCAAGTTGCCATGAAAAATTTGTTAATGAAATATTTGCTCAGAAGTCTGCTCTGGGCTAGGCTGATAACCTATCTGTGTTTGAGTTTGGCTTCCCATATTCTAAATACTCATCTTCTGTCTGTTTAGCTTATTGATTGGTTTGGCAGGAAAAGAAGCCTTGTCATCAGTGACCAAGGTCAAACTAAACAGAGAGGCAGGGGTTGCCGGGAGGAGAAGATGAACGGATGGGCTTGGGAGGCAAGAGAGACTTGTCCAAGTTTCCTTGAAGGGACAGATCCCTGCTCCAAACCATCCCCCTCCATCCCCAGGTTTCAATTCAGTTTGAGCTGGCAAGAGACACTCTTGGCAGAGGGGACCTGGATGGGGACTTAAGTGCGAATGTGGAAAGGTGAGAGGCTAGCAGATGGTGTAAACTTAGAGGGGCCTGCTTGGACTATGCCTGGGTGGGCATGTTAGGAGAAACGAGATAAGGCTGCTCGTGCCGCTGCGAGTGGTGTTAAAAGGCTTTTCAGGGTATCAGTGCTGGTGGTCCTGCCCAAGTTTAATGTCTTATTAAGGCTGACTATTTAGTTAAAGGCAGGATAGTAATTAAATTAAAAATAAAGCCAATGGACAGATGATATGTGCAGCCCAAACGTTTGGCCCGATCTTTGATGACCCGCAGCATGTAAGACTTTCCTGGAGACTGAATGCATTACTTAATGCTTTCTTCTGACTCGTAGTCTTAATTATATTTCTAAAGGCTGATAGTTGATGCAGTGGTGGGCAGGGAGAGGGTACAGTGTGACAATGTAGGGAGTGCCTGTGTGTACCGGAAAGAGCCAAGTCTGGGCTGAGGTTCTGCACCATCCTACGAGCTGTAGGAGCTGACCAAATTTCTCCTCTCAGAGCCTCAGTATCCACATGTGTAAAGCAGACGTCAAAATGTACACTCAGAGTTGTGAGGAAGACTGGGACTGTGTCTACACAGGGTCCATGTGTGCTGAGAGGTCTAGAAGATACTGTTTGGGATCAAATGTCTTCCGTAAGGATGTCACAAAATTGATCCCCTCACCTCCTCGACCACCACCTCTATGGTGAGAATTATATGTCTGTACACCTTCATTCACTCACTCACTGAACACAAGTCATTGAGATGTGTCTGGTGTTCTTGGCACTTCAAAGGACAGGTACAGGTTGAGGAGTCTTTATATGAAACGCTTAGGGACAGAACTATTTTGGATTTCAGATCCCCCTGACCCCCTGTCTCCCCTGACACACACATACCAGATTTTGAAATATCTGGTTTCGGTGCAGATACATACATATCTCATTACATATCTGCAAAGGTGCAGATATGTAATGAGATATCTTGAGTTTGGGATTTGGGAACATTTCCAATTTTGGATTTTCCGATTAGGAATGCCCACTATGTATAATGAGACCCAAATCTAAACACAGAATTCATTTGTTTCGTATACACTTTAGACACAAAGCCCGAAGGTAATTTTATACGCTATTTTTAGCACACCTATATTTTGACTGGGACCCATCCCAAGAGATTAGGTGTGGAATTTTCCACTTGAGGAGTCATGCTAGTGCTCAGAAATTTTCGGATTTGGGAGGGTTTTGCATTTTGACTTTTCAGATGAGGGATGCTTTACATGTGAGATTAAGAGACACTTCTAGCTCTTTAGGAGCCTGCAATATTTTTTTGGAGAAAATCTCAGAAACAGGAAAAGTAAATGGTCACAGATGCCGTGACTTAAGGGACAGCTGAGAGCATAAAAAAGGGTGGAGGAGGGAGGGCCCAAAAGAGCTTCTCACAGGACGTTTTGAAATAAATGCTGCTTTCCACGTAGGCAAGGAGAAAGAGAGCACAGGGAGCAATGGCCACAGGGCACATGCTGCACAGCCTGCTCTGAGATGCCACACGGCCCCTCTGCTGGAGTCAAAGTGATCCCATTAGTGGAAAATTCCACACCTGACCTCCGTGATGGGCAGGATGGGAAGACACTGAGGATTCGGGGAGAAGAGAGGTGAAGGGATATGACATAGGTTTGTCAGGAGAAGTGAAGTCTCCTGAGAAGATTAACAAAAAAAGATAGAAGATGACTGAACCCATCTCCATGAGGTCAAACACCAGGTGGACAGGGGACAAGGGACCAGGCCTGTTGGCCAGGAGAAGAGTGGGGCTTAGGATCACACACTGGGGTCTTGGAGAAGGGTGGTGGTGGGTTCTGAGAGCTTACAGTTCCTAGAGCCTAATGGCCTGGGGATCATGGATGCAGAGGAATTAGGATGAAACTTTTGCTCTCTGGAATGTCACCAGCAAACTTGACAATGGGGCACAGATAGGTCGTCACCTAGAGGGTTCTGTTAATGCACTCATTAGCAGAGCAAGAATAGGCAGACACTGCACGGAGTTTTTGAAAACTGTCATATTCTGCAATTGGGCCACGGAGTCAAAAAATGTCTGCAGTGGGGAAGTATATATGGTTCCCTCAAAAAATAGGGAGGGGGACCTTATACACTGATTACAGAGGCACCTGAGGACAATGCAGCAAACTTACAGGTGAGATGCATGGTTTTCATTTTCAAGGTGAGCACAGCAACCTCTGTCAGACACTACACAACTATTAGTTTAAAGTAGTTCACAATAGTCCTATACCTTTTTTTTTTTTTTTTTTTTTTGGTACCAGGGATTCAACCCAGGGGTGCTCAACCACTGAGACACATTCCCAGCCCTTTTTTATATTTTATTCAGAGACAGGATCTTGCTGAGTTGCTTAGAGCCTCACTAACTTCCTGAGGCTGGGTTTGAACTCAAGACCCTCCTGCCTCAGCCTCCAGAACTGTTGGGATTACAGACATTCACCACCACACCCAGCCATAATGATCTTATTCTTGACAATGACACCACATTTTTGCAAAAGACGTTTTTAGTGGTTGCTATAATAAAAAGCAAGGATTGGATGAAGTTAGTGTAGAATAGGGAATGAGAATGGTGGGGAGCAGTTGGACTCCAAGGTTGGAGAGATTGTACGGCGCTCAACAGGCCTACACAGCCATGAGCAAGTCACTGGCTATGTAGGAAACAAATGGAAAGTATCACTTTTTCTTTCCATTTGTGTGTATTGTTTCTTCAGATGGCTACTAAGTTATTAGGATATAAACTGTTATGAAGGTGTTTGCACCTAACCATTTAATCAATGGGAATTCTGTATATTTCTTTAGGTCTAAGGGCAACACACACACACACACACACACACACACACAGTCATTAAGGCAGGAGGGATGCTGTGAGCAAAGGAAGTTTGGAAGCTTTGGATTCATGGGCTAACCTGAGTTCCTTCTATTAAAACAAACACACACACCAGCAAAATGACCTCATAAGAAGTTAGAGCTAGAAGAAAGTTTAGGGGTCATTGCTGTAATTTGGTAAGAGTCTGCCAAGGGCCCAGCCAGTGGAACTATGGGAGGTGGAGGAATCTTTAAGAGCTGGAGTCTAGTGAGAAGTCCCCAGGTCAACAGTCTAATAGAACTAGACTAGTAAGGGACCCAGAAAACACACAGAACAGGAATCAAATTTATGTATCAGGAATCATTGAAAACTCACTGGCCATTCTTCCCTGGGAGGGAGTTCTCATTTCCAAGAACCAGCTTTTTTTCCTTTTTTCTGACCTCACTTTGTCTCTAGATCATCTCTTTCATTGATCTGGCAAAGTCTAGCCCCTCTCCCAGGCAGAATTCTCCAAATTTCTCTCTTTGATAATTAGAGAACTTGATTCCTTCTGTTACAACTCACTAAAACTCATCTCAGAGCCTGGTTTCCCACACAGCACAGTAAAACTCCAAACCAATCGACACCTACTCCAGCCGGCCACCCTTCTTAAGGTTCCCCACAAATCATAAAATCTCCGGGTTGCTTTCAAATATTCAAAACTTTCCCCTTCTTTTACATGCTAGGAGCAAATGTATGAAACACAAGGTGATTTTTTTTTTCAAACCTTCAGCTGCCTATTGTTGCCCTATTTGTCTCTGGCTCTCAACCCTGGTAGGGTTGTTGCTTCCCAAGAATGACTGAGCTGTCTATGATAGTCTTGGACCCAGAAATGACACCAGGAAGTATAGCCTGATTTCTTCCCAGAGGCTGGAGCAGCAGGTCTGGCATCTGCAAGCTTGATGACGATAAGTCGGGGCTGCTGTTGACACATGAAGCTTCAGTGGCCCAGCCAAACTGATCAAATATAAACCCAATTTCCAATTTGCAGGGTTGGGTGGGCTAACAGATTGTGTCAGAGGCTTTGCACCGAAGCCTTTAAGAAGACAGAGCTGTTGCATGGACCCATGACTCCCTGCCCCTCCCTCTGTCTCTGACACTTCATCATTGCTATTAATACCCAAAGCAGGCGAAGTACGGACCTTGCCCAGGACCAGAGGATGGCATGGGAATGGGTGATACTACCCCACTAATGACAGTAAACATGGGTAAATTTTAAAAACTCTCTCTTTGTTCCAGGTACCTTTCTATGCACCATCTCATTTCATTCTCTCCAGAGCCATGAAAAGTAACTAGTGTTGTGATCCCTGCATATCAGAATAGTTTTATGAAATATTTGCCAAAGGATTTTTCACCTGTAATAGCTTTTGTTTTCTAGTCATCTGCTGCTTGCCCAAAATACACCTTGGCACTCATAGCTCTTGGAATAGAATTGGTACGGAAAAAATACAATTGAAAACAAGACCAAAAAAAAAAAAAATGATCTTGGCACACTCGACAATCCACCTCTCTCTCTCTGTCGGTCATCTTCAGCATTGCTCATCATCTAGAGTTCTGTGTTTGCTTCTTTCCAGATAGGAAAAGGCAAAAGACAAATAACAGTTGCTAGGCTGAGTCAACCACCCTCTACGCTTGCTTTCTTGCAAGCTGTACCCAGTGACTTCCTTAAATTTCATTGGCAGAAAAATACCACATTGTCACCCCTTTCTACAAGGGATTCCGCAAAATGTACGATTTTAGCTAGTCATTATGCCTGTCTAAAAGAGGAATGCAAATTAAAATTACACTGAAGTACCTTTTTTGTTTTTACTCACCAGACTGCCAAAAATCAAAATGTTTGATAACTCTGTGTTGGAAAGGGTATGCGTAAAAAAGAAGATCTCAAAAATTCCTGTGGGAGTGTGAATTTCTACAACTTTTATGAAGAGCAATTTAGCAAGATCCATCTAAATTAGAAGTGTATATGTCTTTTGGCTAAGCAATTATATATCTAGGAATTTATCACATATATATATAAAATATAATTTATTATATATATGAGATGTTATCTCATATATATTATTTATCATATAAACATGAGATAGCATATATTCTACATATACATGTGTGTGTTCACTTCTGTGTGAAATGATATATGTATACATTTATGCATTTAAAAAATGCTTATAATAATCTACCAGTAAGGGATTAAGAAATTGATTAAATAAATTATACTTCATTCATACAATGTCATATCATGAAGTCATTTAAAACTTGAAAAAAAGCAAGTAAGTTCTTTTTGTACTATATGAAAAGATCTCACAAATATATGGCTATATATATATATATATATATATATATATATATAACACACACATATAAATACACATATATGTATATATGTGTATATATAACACACACATTTGTATGCACACACACATGTACCACATCTATATGACATTTATCTACTATATGAAAGGGACATATGTATGCATGTATTTATGCACATATACAAATGTATGAGTGTATATATATTTGCTTATAAAAATAGAAAATATAAAATTATATGTGTAAAAAAATGAAAATACAAGCTGCAAACTTGGAAGAAAATAGTAGATATTGTTTTCAAAATGTACAAAGAATTCTTAAAACTCAATAATGAATAAACATATAATGCCATTAACAAATGGGACAAAGGCCTCAGCAGACACCTCACCAAAGAAGATACACTGATGGCATGTAAGCATACAAAAGATGCTCAACATTATATATTATCAAGAAAATATAAATTAAAACAACAATTAAGCACCACTATATACCTAATAGAGTGGACCAAATCCAGAACACTAACAACATCAAGGGCTGGCAAAGACTTGGAGCAACAGTACTTCTTATTCTTTGCTCACAAAAATACTAAATTGCACAGCCTCTTTAGAAGAAAGTTTATCAGGTTTTACAAAGGTAAACATGTTTTTACCATATGATCCAGCAATAATGCTCTTTGGTATTTACCCAAAGGAGTCGAAAACTTATGTCCACACAGAAACCTACTTGTGAATATTTGCAGCAACTTTATATATAACAAAAGTTAAAAGTAATCAGGAGGTGAATGGATACACAAATTGTGCTATATCTAGACAATGGAATATAGTCCAGTGCTAAAAAGAAATGAGCTATCATTTAGAAAGAAATGAAAAGAAGTCAATCAGGAAAGGCTACATGTTGCATAATTCTAACTATATGACAATAAAGACAAACTATGAAGACAGTAAAAATATCAGTGGTTTCCAGAGGAATAGGGGTGGGGAGGAATATACAGAACTTAGAGGATTTTTAGGACAGCAAAACTACTTTTATGACACTATAATGGTGAATATGTCATTATACATTTTTCCAAACCCAAAGAACATAAAATAAGAAGAGGGAAGCCTAATGTAAACTGTGGCCTTTGGATAATAATAATAATGTGTCAATGTAGGTTCATAGATATTAACAAATGTGTAACTCTGATGAGGGATGTTGATAATGGGAAAGACTATGTGTGGGAGGTAGCAGGGCGAACACTGGAAATCTCTGTTCTGCTCATTATTACTGTGAACTTAATAAAATAAATAATAAAAAATAAAGTCTAGCCAGGTGAAGTGGTACATGTCTGTAATCCCAGCAGCTTGGGAGGCTGAGGCAGAGGTTGGTGAGTTCAAAGCCAGCCTTAGCCACTTAGTGAGACCCTAAGTAACTTAGCAAGACCCTGTCTCTAGATAAAATATAAAAAGGGCGGGGGATGTGGCTCAGTGGTTAAGAGCCCCAGGTTTAACCCCAGGCATACACACAAAAATTAGTCTATAATAAAAAATTATATGTATGTATGTGTTTGTTTGTATATGCTTTAAGTTTTATACATAGATATATGAGACTAAAATATTAATTCAATGTGATGAGGAAAATTCTGCTATTAATACCAGATAAAGAAATTATAGAACAAATTTAAAAGTCAGTCTCATTTATAAATATAGAAACAAAAAGTAAATTAACAAATTGAATTCTGCTTTATATGAAAAAAATTAATCATGACAAGGTATGGTTTATTGTAGGAGTATAAGAATGCTTTGACATAAGAAAATAACTAGTAGGTTTAAAACTTGCAACTATCTTAATGTTGAATTATCATTTGGTCGAATTTAATATCCATTTTTGATGTTTTAAAAATGATCAGCCAAGATAAATACAAAACTTCTGCTTGAAGTTGATGACCAATATTTATTAGAAATCTATACTTCATGGTGAAACCTTAGAAGAATTTTCAATAAAATTGAGATAGAACAATAGTTTTTTCTCTCCTAACTTCATTTAACATTATACTGGTATTCAAGTCAAGACAACATAAAAAGAAAAAAGAGAAAGAGGAGTATTGAAATAAAAGGAATAAAAACAGTCATTATTTATGGAAAGTATAGTTATATATCATAAAACTAAAATATTTAGTTGAGAAATTGTTGAAACTACTTAGTATATTTAGTAAAACCTGGACATAAGATAAACATAAAAATAGACAACACTCCCATGTATCTACAATAACCAAACATTAAAAAAATAATAGAAATGATGCCCTTTACATAACACTATGAAATATCTAGGAATACACTTCCAAAGATGTATAAAACCTTCATGAAAAAATATAAACCTTTCTTAGGAGACATAAAAGGAGATTTGAATAAATAAAGCATATACTATGTTCATGGATAAGAAGACTCAAATTGGATATATAATTTTCCACAAATTAATTTATACATTTAATTTAATTCTTTCAAACCCTTCAAGATTCCTTTAAATAAACTTAACAAGTTGGGTCTCAAATTCATATCAAAGAATATAAATATCAAAAATGGTGAGGACAAATTTGAGAAAGAAAATTGTCAGGAAGTCCTTGACTTATTAATTACTGAAGCATATTATAAAGCCATGTTTATTAAAATAATATAATATAGTTCGAAAAATAGACCAGTGGAATCAAATATAATTCTGAAACAAAACACTGAATCGTATGGGAATTTAGTGTTTGATGAGTCAGCTGGTTTTTATTACAAAAATAAGTAATAAATGGTATTGTAAAAATGGTGAAATATTTGAGACAAACACTAGACAATATCTTCATCATACATAATTTATAAAAATAAATTCTAATGGATAAAAGGCCTAAAAGTAAGAAGTATTGCACAAAACAGGCAAATATTATACCGATCTTGAAATCAAAAAATTCAAAAAAGGTCTTTAAAAAGGAAACATTGATCAATTTCATTAATTTATAAACACACATGACTTCATTATGATAATGGACACTAACTAATAACCATTTGATACCAAACAAACAGTGGTAAAAAAAAATTGTCACATAGAAAAATAACCCAAGATAATATTTAGAATTGAAGAACTCCTACAATTGATAAAGATAAAAACCAGACAATTCAAGCATTAAACTGGGCACAATGATGAATAACAAAATCCATTCAGAGAAGTGAATGTGTGAGAAGTTTAGAATGGAGGGAACAATATGAAAAGATGCTCAACCTCACCTCTTCATGACAAAAATGTACATAGAGACAATGGGAAAAGATGAAGCAGCCCACAGAAGTTTTCACATAGAACTGAAAGCAACCAAAAACCTGCAGAGAATGCCTGGTCCAAACAACTACCAGAGAACTCTAAAGAGGAAATAAAAGTAGACACACCAGGAATGAACATCAAAAATCAAAGTATATCAAAATGGCATTAATTTTCCTTTTTTTTTTTTTTTTTTTCTTTTTTCTTTTCCCTTTCTGTGTCCTCTTGGATTAGCTGGAAAACTTTAAGTGAGCACTATGGTAGCTAGGGAGCCTTCAGGAGAAATGCACAGCCCTGACTCAGAAGTCAGGGAAGCTAACTTCTAAATGACTTCTAAAGCTCATTTCTCCTTGTCCTTGATTATCTTGCACACTGCCCCACAAAGCATTCCTGAGGTGGTGACAGTGGCCCAAACCAAATAAAAATAATAATAACAGCAGCTCTGGAAACCTGCAGGAGCCAAACTCTAAGGAAAAATAACTTTACTCTCCATTTAGTGCAGTGAGGGTTTCATGAAGGTAAGGCCAAACTATTTTTTCTCTTTCTCTCTCTGTTTTTTTTTCTTTTGCTCCCCAAAAGTTGGCCCCAGATACATTGCAATTGTATAAGTGGATGATTTTTGCATTGAAGACTAAAAAGGGAACTGATCATACTAGGGAGATCTCAGAGAAGGAGAAGTTCAGGACAGCAACTCAACAAAATTTTGGGTTCATCATTAAATCATCCATGCCTGAGTCTAATCTGAATAAATTCTTCAAAGACCTTAAGAACTGAACATACCCATGGACTGTACACTCGTCCCAGGATGACCACGTGGTGGCGCACACACAGGAAAGAGCAATGCATACAGCATTGTAAGACAAAAACTGGAACTGACCTAGTCACCACAGCCTACAGGAGGCAGATTGAAACCTGTGGTCTCACTAACCAGAATTGCTCACTAAAGCAAAAATATCAACAATATTCATATTATTCAAACAAGATCCAGTATCTCATAACTTAATATTTGAAATGTCAAGAATGCAGTCCAACACTACTCAGTGTATGAAGAATGACATAATTCTCAATTCATGTGGAAAGAGATAATAAACACCCACAGGAGATGATATAGACATTGGCATTATCTGATAAAGGGATTAAGGCATTTATAAAAACACTTGAGAACCTAACATAAGTAATCAAAATAAATATTAAAAGAGAACAAATCAGCAAAAAGAAGATAAAAAGAGAATGAAAGGGACATTTTAGAACTGAAAAATAGCATACATGAAGATTTCCAACTAACTGAATGGGCTTATTAGCTGATTGGAGGTGACAGAGCCATCCTTAGTGAACTTGGAGATATATCAATAGATATATTTCAATGTGAACAACAGAAAGAGAAAAGGATAGTAAAAAAGAAAGAGTGGACCCTCGGGAACCTGTGAGACAGTCACAAAGAATCTAATGTCTGTGTCATCAGAGTCATAGATGGGCAAAAGAAAAAGTGAAAAATTTTTGGAAGAAATAATGAATAGAAACCATCCAACTTTGTCAAATGATTTAAATGTAAAATTCAAGAAATTTGGTGACTCCCAAACATTAGTAACCTAAAGAACTCTACACCTAGCCAGTCATCATGAAACCCCTGAAATTTTCTTTGAAAGACAAACTTTGAAGGTGACAAAAGAAAAACACCTTACCTATTATGTTCATCAGTTTTCTGTCACTGTGACAAAATACTTGAGATAATCAACTTATAGGGAGAAAAAGTTTATTTTGTCTTATGGCGTCAGAGGTTTCAGTCCATGATCAGCTGATTCCATTGCTTTAAGGCCTGTGATAGGGCAGAACATCATGGCTGGGGACATGAGGTAGAGCAAAGCTGCTGGCCTCATCGTGGCCAGGAAGCAGGGAAAGAAAGAGCTCACTTTTATAACAAAGCCCTTCTCCCCAAATCCATTAAGCTGTGAATCCATGAATAGATTAATACATTCATGAGGTCAGAGTTCTCGTGATCCAGTTGCCTTCCAAAGGCCACACCTCTGAATCCTGCAGTTCTGGGGACCAAACCTTCCACACATGAGCTTTGGGGGGACATTAAACCATACACTCATAGAGAGAAACAATTTGGATTACTTCATCTTTCTCATCAGAAATTGTGGAGGCCAAAGGAAGAGGTATAACATTTTTATGAGGCTGGAATTTTTTAAAAAATCTGTCACCATAAAATTCTATTTCCAGCAAAAATAGCCTTTGGGAATGAACACATTCATTCTCAGACATCCTCGGAAGAAAAGTAAAAGAATTCACAGCTCAATTCACACTCACAGCTGCAAAAGAATTGCTAATAAGAACATTATTTCTTTAGGTAGAAAAATGATACCACAAGGAAACTTGAAACATTAGAAATGATGAAAGTATGACAGAAAGGATAAATATGTGGTTAAATACAGAGAGCTCTTCTTCGGTTTTTTTAAAGCATGACAGTTGAAAGCAAATTATAGCAGGGTCTTGACAGTTTCAATGAATGTATACGAGGAGACTACAGCACTACAAGGGCACCTAAGTGGAGAAAGATTTGTAAGTTATTGAAGTGGTAAAATATTAATTGTAAATGGACATGAAAAATTAGCAGTGTATCTTCTTATCCATAGAATGATTATAAATATATATTTAAAGAAAAATAGTCAAAATTGCAGTAGATAAGTTAAAATGAAATATTAAAAAATGTTCAGACAACCTAAAAGAGGGCAAGAAAGGGAATCAGATCAGCAAAAATCAGAAAGAATGACTGTAATAAACCAATTAAAGATAAAAAGTGTCAGAAAGAATTTTTTAAAAATGATCCAACTGCTTGCCATCTATAACAACGGTATGTATGGTATATCTTTGTTCAACCCTTTTGCTTTTAACTTACCTATATTTAAATATAGGTAAGTTACCTATATTTAAATATATTTTAACTTACCTATATATTTAAATGTAGGTAAGTTAAAAGCAAAAAGGGTTGAATAAAGATACACCATACAAAGACGAATCAAATAAAAAATTGGAATGGTTTGCTATTTATCTGTTGCTGCATAACAAATTACCCTAAACTTGATGGCTTAAAAATACATGCATTTATTGCCTCACGATTTCTTTGAGATAGAAATTATTATAATTTTGCTGGACTCCAGGTTATTTGCTATGAATGTGTAGGCCCCTGATGAGATATTGTCCAAAGACATGAATGGAGAGGATCCACTTCTACATTCACCCACATGGTTACATGATTAGTGCCAGGATTCAATCCTTGAGGAGCACTTTATCTCCTTGCTTACTATTGGCTTGAGACCACCTCCATTGTTTGTAGCAACTTGCTTCATCAAAGCCAGAGAGAGAGAGGGAGGGAGAGAGAGAGATTGATTCTGTGAGTAGGATGGAAGTCACAGTCTGATAACTCAATCATGGCTATGATCACCTTCACTGTTCCTATCTGTTAGACCAAGTTACTGGGATTAGTTCACAGGAGAGAGAAATTACATAAGAGCATATTTACAAGCAGTTGAAGATCACTGGAGGTCTTTTTAGGTTCTGTTTACCACAAGCAGTTATATTCACATCAATCAAAGTAGACTTCAGAGAAAAAGAAAGTTGCCAAAGGTGAAGAGGGACATTCCATATTACTAAAAGGGTCAACTCACCAAATAAGACATAATAATTCTAAATTTGTATACATGTAATAACAGAGCTCCCAAAATGCATGAAGCAAAAACTGACAGAAATGAAAGAAGAAATAGGTGAGTTAGTAATTACGGTTGTACTTCAACACTCCTCTTTCAGGAATAGACTTACTATACAGAAAAACAGTAAAGATAGATAACTGTGAACATCAACCATTGGATGTAATTACTAACCCAAACCAGCAGAAAATACATTTTTTCAAGTGAATATGAATTGTTCATCTATATGTGATATAGATGATATCCAGAATCATAAAATAAATGTTAAGATATTTAAAAGAATTGAAATTATGCAAAGCATGTTTTATGACTACAATAGAATTATGCTAGAAATCAATAACAAAAAGGTAATCAGAAAATCTCCAAACACTTGAAAATGTAAAACACTGAGGAATGATTCTTGGATCAAAAAAAAACCTTCATAGAACTGCTTGAAGAGGGAAATATAACCTATGAAAATTTGAGGAATGCAACTAAAGCAGTATTTAGAGGAAAATTTGTAGCATTAAAATGCCTATAGTGAACAGACAAAAAGGCATCAAATAAATCTAAGCTATTTGAGAAAATTAGAAAAAGAGCAAAATAAATTCAATCAAGTAGAAGGAAGTAATAAACACAAGGAGAGAAATCAATGAAACTAAAACCAAGCATAAATAGAGAAAAATGAATGAAACTAAAAGTTGGTACTTAGAGGGGAAAAATCAATAATATTGATATCTCTAGCTAGACTGTCAAAAAAGATAGAAGACACAAACCAGTATCAAGAATGAAATGTGACTTATCACTGCAGACCTCACAGACATTTAAAGGTTAATATGGGAATATTTGCAAGCAACTCTATGCACAATAATCTGAAAATGTATATTAAATGGACCAATTCCTTATAAACCACAAACTACTAAAGCTATCAGAATAAAATAGACAACACAAATAATCATACAATGACTTAAAGTTTTGAATTTTCCAAAAAGAATATCAAGTTTCATATGAGATTTCTCAAACATTTAAAGGAGTAAGACCAATTCTATACATTGTCACGCAGAAAATACAAGAGAGATACATCATGGCTCATTTTCTAAGGCCAGCATTTTACCAATACCAAACCACAAAAAAAGTGTAAGAAAACCAGATCAAATAATTCATAATACGTAAACTACAGCCCAGTATTTATTTCTCATGAACATAAATGAAAAAAAAATCCCCCATAAAATATTAGGAACTAGAATAGTGAAATATATAAAAAAGAATAATTCACCACAATTAAGTAGGATTTATCCAGGGTTATAGACTAATTTAATATTTAAAAAATTCACCAGTATAATTCACCATATTTACCTTCTGGAAAAAAATGTGTCAGTTTATCAATAGACGCAGGAAAACATTTATTAAAATACAACATCTACACATGATAAACACACTCAGTTTAAAAAAAAAAAGAAAAATTCCTCAGTATGATAAAAGGTTTTTACAGAAAAACAATAGCAGCAAAGAAAAACAAAACACCTCAGTTAATATCATTCTTCATGTCAAAACAACATCCACCCCTCCCTGATTTTTCACCTTAACCTCTCACCACCAAGATGATCTTCCCCTAGGATCAGGAATTGAAAAGAACAAAGGGGAATAAATGGAAGGGAGGTGGGATGGGGATAGGGAAAGACAGAGGAAAGAAGCAGACCTGACTTTCTTATGTACATATAAGAATATACCACAGTGAATCTCACCATCATGTACATCCTCAAGACACTGATTAAAAACAATTATGAATAAATAGCAGAAAGATCAGTAGAGTAGAAGGAAGGGAACAGGGAGACAAAGGAGGGGTGGGGAAGGGACAGTACCGAGGACTGAATTAGAAAAAATGATACTGTCATGTATAACTAAAAAGAACCATTAATTTAAAAAAAAATTAAAAAGGAACAGAAAAGAATCTAGGTGTTCATTCCTCATACTCTCTTTCAACTTTGTATTGGAGTCTTATCCAGTGCAATAATTCCAGAAAGAGAAATTAAAGGAATATAAATTTTAAAGGAATATAATCACCTATATCAGAAAATCCCAAAGCTTTACCAAAACATCCTAGAACTAATTAAGTTTAGCAAAAGCAAGATACAATGTCAACACACACACACACACACACACACAAATTCTCTTCTTTCTTTATACTACTAATTAACAATTAGAAACTGAAATTATTTAAAATAGCTAAAAAATAACACACTTAGATATAAGTCTCAGAAAACATGTACAAATCTTCTGTTGAAAACTGCATGTTGATGAAAGAAATCAAAGAGGATCTAAATAAATGGAGAGACATATACTGTCCATGGAATGGAAGACTCAGAATACTAAGGTCATCAGTTCTCCCTAAATTGGTCTATGAATTTGATCAAGTGCCAATCAAAATGTTAGCATCCCTCTTTGCAGATGTTTATAAGCAGATTCTTAATACAAATAGAAATATAAAGAACCCAAAATGGCCAAAAAAAAAGCAACTTTAAAAAATTCTAAAGTTGGAGGAATTTAACTCCACGATGCCGAAACTTACTATAAAGTTACAATATTCAAAATAGTATGATGCTAGTGAAGTGATTGACAAATACATCAATGAAACATAATGGAGTCCAAAATAGACCCATTAATTATAGCCATTTAATCTTTGACAAAGATGCAAAAGCAACCTAAATAAAGAAAAGATAGTGTTTTCCACAAATGGATTTGGACCCATCGGTCACCCATATGTAAAATAATAAGGCCGGCCCTATTGCCTCAAACCTTGCATAAAATTTAACTAAAATTGATTGTAGATCTAAATGTAAGCAAATAAAACTTTTATAAGAAAATGTAGAAAAAAAATCTTCATGATCTGAATTATGTGAAGAGTTGTTAGACATGAAACCAAAAGCATGATCCATAAAAGAAACCCTGTTCAATTTGAGCTTATCAAAAGTAAAACCTTTTGCTCTGTGAACGAATTGATGAACCACAGACTGTGATAAAATATTTGCAAAATACAATTCCAACAAAGAATTCACATCCATAATATTAAGAATACTCAAAACTCAACAATAAGAAAACAAAAAATCCAATTAAAAAGTGGGAAAATATCTGAACTGACACATCACTAAAGAGGATATAAGGATGGTAAATAAAAGATGCTTAACATCATTAGCTATTAGGAAAATGCAAATTAAAACTACAATGAGATAACACTTATTAGAATAGCTACAAAAAATTTTTTCAGCATTGCTAAGTGTTAGCTGGCATAGACGCAAAGCAACTGAAATACTCATACATTGCAGGAAGGAAAGAAAAATGGCACAGATACTCTGTAAAATAGTTTAGCAATTTCTCATTGTTAAATATATGGTTATAATTTGGCCTAGTAATTCCACTTTCAGAGAAGTTAAAATGTATGCTCACATAAAAATCTGTACATAAATGTTTAGAGCAGCAGTATTCATAATTGCTAAAAACAATCCAAATGCCCTTCATTGGATGAATAAATAAATAAACTATGGTGTAGTCATACGGCAGAATGCTACTTATCAAATAATGAGGAATAAACTATTGATATTTTGAAACAATTCTTATGAGTCTCAAAAGCATGATGCTGAACAAAAGAAACTAACCTTAAAAGATTACATACTGCAGGGGCTGAGGTTTTGGCTCAGTGGTAGAGCATTTGCCAAGCATATGTGAGGCACTGAGTTCAATTCTCGGCACCACATAAAAATAAATAAATAAAATAAAGGTATTGCATCCAACTGTAACTAAAAATATATATGAAAAGATTACATGCTGTAAAATTTTATTTATATGACATTCTCAAAAAGATAATACTATAGTTGTAGAGGATGAATCAGTGGTTGCCAGAGTTTAGGAATGGGAAGAGAGTATACTGATTATGCATATATTAAGATCCATAGACTATACACCAAAAGAAAATAGAAACCAATTTCACTCTATGATAATTTTAAAGACAGAATTTTATTGGACCAAAGAGAAAAACTACAACCATATTTTCAAAAATTATGTTTTCAGTGCATGTTATCAGTCACTTTTCAATTACTATTACCAAATACCTGATGCTGAATAAATTTATAAGGAGAAGAGGTTTATTTAGTTCATAGTTCTAGAGGTTCAAGGGCATGGCCCAGGTATCAACTCAGCCCTGGTGAGGACCTCATGACAAATGGTACTATAAGGGGTGGGAGTGTGTTTGGAAGGAAGTGATCTCATTACCAGACCAGAGGTCAGAGAAATACTCAGGGGCAGGTTTGCTGTTCAATAACTAACTTTTGTAAGAATTAACTCAAGGTCCAAAGAGAACTGTCTTAGTCCCTTCTGAGGGCAGCACCTCCAATGACATGTGGACCTCCCATTAGGCTACACTTCTGAAAGTTTCCGCCTCTTCAACAGCACCTCACTGTGGACCAAGTTTCCTACACGTGAATCGTGGGGCAATAAATCACATCCAAACCACAGCAGCATTTATATACATGAAAAATAATATTTCAGAAGTACACACAATTTAAAAGTCAATGAAATTAAGAGTAGTTACAGATGGGATAGCAAGCATCTAAAGAGACTTTGGGGGTTTCTGCTTTCTCTTTTACATTGAAAACATATTACTGCATTACTTGTATATGAAAAATAAATATTTTAAAAGAGGGAACACACTCTCTGCTATAGAATGAATGCTTATGCCCACCCCCTACAACTCTGCCAAATTCATATGTTGAAAACTAACCACATGATGACAATTGGAGGTGCTGAGGTCACACAAATGGGGTCAGTGCCTCTATAAAAAAAATCCCAGAGAGCTCAGTGATCCTTTTAGCCATGCGAGGAGATAGCCAGGAGACGGTAGTCCAGGAACCAGGGAATGGATTCTCACCAGACATCGTATCTGCCAGCACTTTGATCTAAGCCTTCTTCGCCTCCATAACTGTGAGAAATAAATTTCTGTCTTTATAAGCCATCCAGTCTGTGTAGTTTGTTATAGCAGCCAGCACAGACTGAGACACTCTAGGACAGAAAAGTAAAGCAGTTGACAACTAATAAGTCTGCCATCACCAAAAACCCAGTATGAAGCACTAGAAAAATGCAGTCACTGTGGAGATGGGTGCTCAGGAACAGGGCTTGGGAAGTCAGAGAACACTTGCAGTAGTCAGGGAGCCCCACCTCTCTCCAAGTCCCATAAATCCAGATGAGAATCCATGAAAAGACCACATACAAGCAGGGGCCAGGGAACTTGGTAGGGAAACAGACCACACATGACCACCTGCGAGGCTTGCCTCATTCTGCTCTACCAGCGTCCCTGCACCTGCTCTCTGGCTCACCTTCACCTTCAGGACAATGCTCAAATGTCATCAGTCCCTTGGGGGCCCCTGACTCCCTGTCCAACCTCTTCCTATGACTCTCCCGTTGTGTTCCAGCCTTACAAACGACAGTGCACAGATCTGAGAGCTCTCACACATTGGTATGTTTTCTCTGTCTGGAATTCTCTTTCCAGAATCAGGACAACGGCTGCTTCCCCAGAAAAGCTTTCCTGAGTCTCTGTCTAGCCCAGTGCCCCTCCTCCGTGTTCCTCTACCACCCTACAAATATCTCCATCTCGCTGCTGCTGCTGTACTTTGTCTCTTTCTCCTCACTGCCCAGTGGGACACTCATGTGGGCATCAGACTCATCTTTTTGTATTGGGTGCTGGCTCATGGTAGGTGCACAAAAGGACATGGTCTTTGCAATGAACTACTGAACTGCGTAGTAAATTGTTTCAAGTAAAAAATAATCTGATCAGATCCAGGTTGAGAATTATCATCCTGGAGGTGGGGATTCTAACATTCACTGATGGGGGAAATGGACCAGGAACAAAGCATACTGGTAAGCCAGCCATCCAAGGAGCAAAATCCATGGTTTGTTGCATTTACCAATGTCTTCAGTATAAATATTCCACCATGGTCCATTTCAAGTCACCATTATGATGTCATGTGAATGCAAGTTGAGAAAGAGATGCACAAAACTGGCTCATTCAAATGGATATGAGCTGATCCAAGCCAGTGCAAGCCAGCTCCAGCACAACAAGGGCCCAGGACCTCCTCAGGATTTCCCAGCCCCTTGGTCATTCACAGCAGCAGAGGCTGGGCCTGTGGGCAAAAGTCAGGCTGAGGCAAAAGTTCCCAGCTCAGGCTGCACTCCGCCACCTGACCATCCCTGTCTCGCCACTCCCGAGGGGCTGGTGCAAGATTCTCCTCCTCCAACAAGCTTTTCAGAAATGCCTTTAGCCACCAAGAACCTCGATATTTATGAAGTGTGTTTGGACTGCAATTTATCTTTTCAGATTCTCACAACTCATTCGTATCTGACAAGTATACTCTAGCAATTGACTTTGTATCATCCTCTCTCTTCTTTTTGCTTTTCTATTTATCCTACTTTTCTCAACTCGCAGGACAAAGACCGTTGTAAACTTTTCTCTTGGGTCTTTTTTTCTCACTTGGCACAGGGCTGAGTACAGTAGTGTTATGCACTTGCTCTTGAATATTAGTGCCAGGCCACGTGCCCCTTTGGAGATTGAGTCACAGAGGTTCAGTGGCCACATCTCAGATGTCTGCCATTCAGTCACTTCATTTGCCTGTCCCCATCTCTGGCTCTTGGCCAATGCTTTTGGTCCTACCTCTACTCCCAGTGAACTGTCACATCCCATTCAATTGGACCCCTTCATACTGCTGCGTCTTAGTTTGCAAATACTTTTTGAGTCTTATTCACTGTTTCTGCCATGTTAGTCAGTCTCCCTGTTTTCACCTCTTACTGGCAAGTGTGACGGACAGATAGATACACGGATGGATGGATGGATGGATGGATGGATGCATGGACATATGATGGATGAATAAACAAAACAGCTTGCTGTCTTCCATAGACCACACCAAACTTGCTACTGGTAGTAGCTGCATCCTGCCGGGCCTTCGCTTTGCCTTACCTCTGCCTGTTGCATTCTTACCAATCCTCCAAGGCCCAGTTTCGAACCCACTTGATTTGACAATTTTCAAAACAGGCTTATTGAATGCTTAGTATGCCTAATAATCAGGAACTAGGTATTGCCATTCTTCCAGCTCAGGGTGACAGCGCCCTTTTCTGAATCTCTGGAACACCTCACATCAGCTTCTCCTGGTTATAGTTATCATTGTTTGGCTGGTATGACCTATTTATGTACCCATTTTTGCCCCCACCCATTAGACTATAAGCTCTTAAGACTGACTTTTTAGACATAGCTACCTGTTTGTCTATTTCCTGCCTCCCTCTGGAGCAGAGTTTTGTGGCTAGTAAAGCTCAGTGGGTATGTCTGATTTGACTCAATTCACTAAATTGAATTAAATGTCTACATAAAGGATGGTTGAATCAGACTATTAATACCTGATTCTGCAAATCTCCCTGCCGTGCCCCGTCCATGTTCTTCACAGAATAGACCTTCGGTCCTTGCTGTTGACAGACTGATTGATGTGTTTGAAAACGAAGAGTGATTCCTGGTGAGGGAGAGGTTTTCATTTGCTCAATATGTTTTGGCTTCAAACCCTCAAACAGTCATGCCCGAGGTTTCAAAACCACAACTGCAGTCGCCTTCCGTCTAGAGCCAGGTTGCCACAGAGAAGGGGCCTAGAGAATAAAATACTTCTGAATGGATCGATGGAGGCATATCTGAAGATAGGAAATTCCAAAGGCTTTCCTGGACTGCCCCTAGGACTGGCGCTATTATTAACCTCCTCTGTGAGGCTGAGCGGCCGTCTGGCCCCGTGCAACTGAAATGATTTGCTCCTGGACTCATGCCGTGGCTTTGTAGGCAACAGCCACTTCCTAGAAGCCAAGTCAATTTGAGAAATAAGGGAGGCCCTAGTGGTTTGTGGTGTCAGAAGGCGTTTCCTGTGACATTAAGCGCGGGGAAGGACAAGCCAGCCACAGCAAGTCCAAGAGAAAGAAGCAAAACCTGGTTTGGGAAGCCCAGAGGTGACTTCCAGCCCCAGCCCTTCTAGCAGCCAAACCTCCACTGGATCAAGTGCATGTTGGGGGGCAGGAGGAGGGAATGCCCAGAGAGACAAGTGCAGCCTACTCCAGGGGTGCCTCGGTATTCAGAGCGTCACAGAAGGGACAGCACAGGGCTGCGGAATGTCCTGAGCTGTGCACTCTGAAGCAGTTGAGTGGGCCCTGCAGGGGGGGAGCAGCATTGGAGTGAGACAGTGAGATGACAAACATGCAGCCACCGGGGAACAGGGTGTGCAGATAGTTCCTGTGGATGCTGTTCACTCAGGTCCTGATGCCCAACACATGGGTGAGGGAGAAATGTCACCCCTGCTCCGCTCACAAAGAAAAGGCTGTAACCTGCACCCTCTAGACAAAGAGCCATGGCCTCCAAAGCTGACAAAACGAGGTGCCTAGTATTTAGTGTGATCCCCAAAGATCTGGGCAACCCTCCAAGCTTAAAGGGAAAAAAAAAATATTTTTCCTAGGAGCCAGATAATACCTAAGATTCCACCATTGCTTTTCCTGAGACTTACATGTCTACAAAAACACCACCGTGAAGGGGTGCTCCAAATGTTACCAGCCGTTCACACCTCAAGGGAGAAAGGCTGTTTAGAACCCTTTCCTGCAGCAGGTTTTCAGAAGGTGAAGGCCAGAGAAGATGAGCGAGCCAGGGAGCTCTGGGTCATGGGAAAAAAGAGACTTGGAGCACAGAGGAAGCATCACAGAGGAGACCTACTGAGCCTGAATGCACTATCTCCTCTGCAGTTTTGCCTGGGTCCAGCCTGCAGGTCAATGTCAGGCCCACTCTTTCTGCCCAGACCATTAAAAGAAACACAGCATCAGGATCTCTTAACAGGGCCAGGTTCAGGGACAAGCAACCTGTGGAATCACCCAGGGCCCCATGCTCAGAAGGGCCTTGCGCTGGGTTAAGTGCTCTGCTGTGTTAATAATCTTCATAAATTTTAAGGAAGGGACCCCACATTTCCATTTTGCTTTGAGCCCTTCAAATTATGTAGTTGGTCCTTCTCTTATCTTTCCCCTGGCGAATCACAGAAGCCCTCTGAATGAAGGTCACTCTAACCTCACAGTTCTCTCTTCATCGCACGTGTTATTTCCTTGAGTCTATTTTTACACACAGGGAATATTTGAAGAAATGTCCTTAATTCCTAGCACTTTAATTCACCTCCACCTCCACCAGCTAAGCCGCTTTCTAGGTGACTTAGGCACCATGTGATCCCTCCTATTATTAGCACATGCCTAACCAGTCCTAGCCTCCCAAACCCCTGTTTCCCTTGCCCTTTTATATAGCTGTCTCTTAGCAAAAGAGTGGCCATGACCTCCTAACCTCAAGAATACTTGGCGCAGGTCCCTGTTTCTCAGTTGTATCTATTGTTCTAGTCCAGAATGACACCGGCTTCTCTGCGTCTTGCTGACATTTCTGACTTTTTGTGGGGAAGGCCATTAATCAATCAGCTGCATCTGTTTTGGAAAAATTAAATAGCTCGAGTCAAGGCAAACACAGTAAATAATCCTTCAACAATCCAGGAGAGAAGAGCAGGCCGCAAAGCCAGGGTTGTGTCTTCTCATTATTTGAAATGGATTTAATCTGCTGTTGGATCCTCCCCACCCAGGGTAAGGTTACTTACTGGACCCAGAAAGAAGAGATCAAAAGCTCTTTTAAAATGCAGGACTCAAACCAGGGTATTAAAAGTGTAAGTGGTCTATTCAACACATACTGTAGAGAATGAGTTAGCCAACAGGAAGCCCATGAAATGGGTTTTCCTTGTGATTCAAAAGTCCAGGAACATTCTCTAATTCTTTGATAAATGTGGCTTTCCTCGTGAGAGGCAGTAATGACACTATTTTGATTAGCTTTTTCATCATTGTAACCAAAAGACTTGATAAGAGCCACTTAAAAGAGGGGACAAAAATCTACCTTGGCTCACAGTTTCAGAAGTTCAGTCCAGGATCCGCCAAACTCCATAGCTCTGGGGCCCAAGATGAGGCAGAATATGAGCACAGACGAGTGAAGAATTAAAGATGGTGGAACAGAGGAGCTTGCTTTCCTGGCTGCTCTGTGGTGTGAAATCAAGAAAGCAGGCAGACAGCTTCTCAACAAGGTGGGCAAGCGATAAAAAAGAGTAGGGGGGCTGGGATTGTGGCTCCATGGTAGAGCACTCGCCTAGCATGCTTGAGGCACTGAGTTCCATCCTCAGCACTACATAAATGCAAAATAAAGATATTGCATCCATCTTAAAACTAAATAATAAAATAAATATTTTTTTTTAAAAAAGGGTAGGGGACTTTACTGGAATTTAAAACTGGACATTTAAAGCAGATTGGGGACTCAGGAGGTTGGATATAATAAGAAAGAACTCCCCAGTGGCACAGCCACTGCTTCAGCTGGTTCAGAAGCACCAGCCAGAGCAAAGTGGAGTGATAAAGGAATTAAAGGAACCACATTTTTAGGAGACCTGAAGGGTGTCTGGGAACCGAGCGTTTAGAGATCAAGGACATTGCCTGACTAAACAGAAAGAGGCACTGCACAATATCCTTGTGCAGGAAAGAAGCCACCATCTCTCTCCAGGTGGTGTGCAGAAGACAAAGGAAGGAACAATTTTGCAGCCAGAGCTTGGGAGCCGGCAGCTGAGGGAGCCAATTCCTGGCAAACCCGAGTTTGGGCCAAAATACAGGCCCAGTAAACACACACTGATTGACATAGAGTCTGCTTAAGTGACCAGGAGAAAATCAAATGTGGAGAGAGGTTTGCAGAGGAGAAAACTGGTCATGGAAACCCACCTGGGTGTACCACTCCCCCTCCAACCCAGCTTCTTGCAGGACTAAGCATCTCTGAGAAAGATGCATCTAGTTGGGAACTCAGGAGGGTAGGAGTGGGAGAGAGTGAGTTCAGAGACTGAACCCAAGACCAGGAAATGTGGGATCTTCAGGTGACATAGGAGACTAAGAATTGGCTTCTCTTCCCACAAGTAGAAGAGACACCTGGGGTACAGCAGGACCTGAAATTGCTGGGCCCTGCAGGTGGGCTGATTTAAAATCTCCAGACTAATTGACATCAGCCAAGAAACTGGAGCCCACCTAAGCCTAAACCCTGACTCCAAGAATTCCGTCTACTGGATTACCTTTCTTACTTCCGTAACCAGAGGATAGAGCACCACACTCCAGAAAACCGCACCTAACACCGCTGAGGCAAAAAGCTGAGAATCTTATGAACTCCAATGGAAAGAATTCTTTAACTTTTCATTGAAATAGAACATTATGGTAAATGGGCATAACTGAGAAAAGCAACTCAGGACATAGCAACCAGGAAACAGAGAACTCTGCTCACCAAGGACAAAATATATACCCAAAGGTATGCCCCTAGTTACTCATCTCCTCCTGCCATACCCCACCTACCCATTTATCACCTAGTTAATCCTCTGATTAGGTTATAATAGGAGTAATCTGATGATTAGATTACAACTGTAACAATCCAACCACTTCACCCCTGAACATCCCTGCATTGTGTCACACATGAGCTTTGGGGGGACACTTCATATCCAAGACATGACATGCTTAAATGGTTGCTCCTGGAGTCAAACTGGGGTCCAACCTGGACCCTTATGAAATGTCAACCTTAAGGAAATTACTGTACCACACTGTGCTTCCATTACTTACCTGTAAACTAATAACTTACTAACTTCCTCAAGGTTCTTGGGGGAATAGATGAATTAGTATCCATGTGTTGAGTTGAAGATGGCTGCAAATTTTTTGATTCCTCCCATTGAGAGGAGATATTTTACTTATCCTCCTCTTGGTTTTAGTCTGACTTATTAACAGCTCTAATAAAGTAACGTAGAAGTATAGTTTGCCAGTTTTTAGTCTAAGAGAATCAGAAGTTTCTATCATAGTCTCTTGGAATTCTGAGCCAAGAAAGCTGATTATCTCATTAGATGCCCATGGAGAGGCACTGAAACCATTGGAGGAGAAGAAAGTCACCTCCTTCAAGTGACTCCACCAAGGAACCAATCATGTGAGTCAAGCCATCTTGGACTCCAAAGACCAGGCCACCCACCAGGTAAATATCATTGAAGGAGCCTAGCTGATGCATATAAAGCAAAATAATTGCCCAGAAGAGCCCTGCCCAAATTTCTAACCCATAAAATTGAAATATTGTGTTAGCTTTCTACTGCTATGAAAAAGACATAAGATAAACAACATAAAGGAGGAAAAGTTTGTTTTGGTGCAGTTTCAGAGGTTTCTGTCCATTGTTGCTGGAGCCATATTGCTTTTGTGCTTGTGGCAAGGCAGGACATCATGGTGGAAAAAAGTTGCTTACCTCATGGTGACCAGGAAGCAAAAAGGAGACAGAGGAAGGGTCCAGGGTCTCAGCATTTCTTCAAGGGCACTCCAACAATGACCTAACTCCTTCCAACTAAGCCAAACTTCCTAAGTGTTTCACCACCTTCCAACAAAGCCACAGATTGACAGCCATCTTTAACATATTGTCCTTTAAGGTCTAAACCATATTTAAGAACCACATTTAAGATCCAGACCATAACCAAAATATATTAAAAACAGTTGTTGTTTTAAGGTACTGCATTTTAAAGGAGTTTGTTAAGTAGCCATACATGCAAGGGAAAACCATTACAGCCATACCTACACAGACCAATAACAGAATTCCTGCAACAGAGGAAACATTCAATAAGTGTTCTCCCAAATTCTTCAGGGACATATTTGTAATGGTAATATTAGGTGGATTGAATGTTCTGAATATCTTAAAACACTGTAACCTAAATGTAAAAATCCACACCCCTAAGCTCATTGTAGTTAAACCCAGGTACTGTATTACTTTTCTCTTTACTACTCTATTCATACAGTTCCCTCTTCTATTTCCTATCCTCAGTCCATTTTTCAGGTCCTCTTACCCACCACCTCCTATTCATGCTTTATATCAGTGCTTCTCAAACATCAAGGTGTGCATGGTTCACCTGGGCATCTTGTAACAGGGCAGGTTCTGATTCAGTAAGTCTGGAAAAGCCTGAGTTAAGTGCTGCTATAGAATCTCTTGGCTGCCTTTCTGACACTTGCTTTCTTTAGTGCTGACAGAGCCCCAGTTTTTTTGTTAAGGTCTCCCCTCATCGCCAGGGACTTCGGTAAATTTTAATGAACAAAAATACTAGTTTTGGAGTTGCCTTTCTCTTCCCTCCTCCTCCTCCTCCTCCTCCTCCTTCATCTAGGTGTTTGGGAAACTTGTTAGGAGATATTAGGAAAAGTTTGCTATGTTGAGTGCATACTTTTAGGAAAGTTTCTTCAATCTTATAAAGAGACACATAGGAGAGAAATAGGTCTTTATCTGTCCCTGTATGTTAGTCTGTTGATATGTGATACCTGTAGCTACTGCAGCCACCTTGTGATCATGAGGGTTCTCTACAATGTACTCAAAGAGGATGGCAAAGTGAGAAGATCAAAAGAACCTGGGTCATGGTGGTTGAGTCATTAAATTAACCAACACTGAGTATTCCTACTGTAAGACTTCTATCTATGACAAAATAAATTAATAACCCCACATCTTTTTGTTGTGGTTAAGCCAATTTTTTTTAAAAACCAAGCTTTCTAATACTAGTGATCAAGAGCATCCTACTAAGGATTAATCTGCCCTGGCTCTTTTCTACCCATGAGTCACTTGCATCTTTTTATTCCCTGTGTTGCTCTGTGATTATACACCTGCCTCCTCTGGTCAGGTACCTCTTGAGGTGGATTCTTTGCAGCCTTCCCCTCCACAATATGGTAAGTGATATGAATTTTATGAACTGAAGTGAACTCACCCTAAGGGTTTTCAATTACAGAAACATTACATTTTATTCATTTTAGGCATTCTACCCTCTCAAGGTTTAACCTTGAAGAACTGCCTCTTGATACTCTGCCCTCCTTGACCTCACCTCCCACTAACATCAGTAGACTCAGAGCACAATCTCATTTTGATATTAACCCAAATGAAATATCATTAAGAAGGTTGCAGAAAGGCCACATGACTCATTCCGAGACTGAAAATAATACCAAAAAAATCATTATAATGATTATAGTAATGCCTTGCCTTTGCATAATAATAATAATGGTTACCATTAGCTACATCCACCATATCCTGAGAATCTCTGTATGCATGACCCTGTCCTTACAGGGATAAATAACTTGCTAAAGAACATATGGCCAGTAAACAACACAGTCAGGATTTGAACCCAGGTGTCTGACCCTTGAACCCAGAGTCTTCCTACTTTGCTTCCTGAAAATCCCTTTCTGAGCACTTCATACTTGTTAAAGAGTTTCAATGCACATGATCTCATTCAACATTCTCAAAGGAAGCAGGGTACAATCCACCACATTGTTTTGATATTCGTGCTGCTGACTAAATATAAGTTACGCTGGGATCATTATAGAGCTTATTTTCTATCCTCCAGTTTATTGTTTTTCAAACCCACTTCAAATAAGAAACCACTTTTTGGAAGGGAAAATAACCAAATATGACTGAATTGGGGAACGTTTTTTTTTTTTTTCGCTGCTAAAGAAAAAAAAATTAAGTTGGCCCAGTTTTTCACAGTGGCATGTTGATGAAATGCCATGAATGAATTGTGGGATGAATGAATGAAATATTTCAAAGTGGAAAAATAAATCATGAGGAAGAATCAATTCCCCCAAAGAAACAAGGCTGCAGATAGCAATTCCCTAATTTCCAGCCCCTCTCGCATTTTTCATTCCAAGAAGACCTCTCTGTCAACACCTCTTTGATGGAGACGTAGATCTAAAGCAATAAGAGAAATCTCATTCTTGAGAGCTTCTCTTTCCTTTCACTCTGGGCATTAGCATGGCAGAATGTCTTTGTTTCAGTGAACCAAGTGGTCAGCACTAAGCTACAGCCACTCAGGGGGTCCTTTGGGAGGAAAAGAGCAGGCATCACCTAATGGTTTTTGGTTAGGGAGTCAGTAGGGACAAACATTCATTTCCTACAAGAGCATGTCAATTTTTATACTCAGTATTCTCCTTAAAAAGAAAAAAAAATCATCTTTTCAAGGATTATCTAAAGCATATTTATTCTTTCATAACTTACTCTTAATAAGCCTCCCAAATTTCACAACCTATTGGGTGAATGTGTCCCCATTATAGAAGCACATAGGGAGCCTGGTTGTAAGCATAGAGAAGGCATTCAACACACTTTTTAATTAATCAGACTAAGGTCAGCCTGTTAGCTTTCTGTCACTGTGGCAAACACCTGAGATACACAACTTATAAGAAGGAAAGATTTAATATGCTCATGGTTTCAGAGGTCATAATTAATGATTGCTTGGCTCCCATCACTTTTGGGTCTACATGGCACAGTACAGAGTGGCAGAGTGTGTGGGGAGGAGGTCTGCTCACTCATGCTGGCCAGTAAACAAAAAGAGAAGGAACCAGAGTCCCAATGCATTCAAGGGCATGCCCCCAGGGACCTCACTTCCACTAGGCTACACTCCCAAAAATTCCACCAACCTCCAATAGTACCACAGACTGGCAACCAAGCCTTCACTACTTCTTTGAGATACCCTCCAGATCCAAACTGGAAGAGCCAGATTGATATTCTTCCCTTTATCTCCACATCCTGGCCAGTATCCCACCCCACCCCTCCTTTCCCTGGGGTAAGTTGCATATATTTGGTGGACAGACTAACTTACTTGAGTGTGGCCCAGGGCTGGTGCATGGCAATGGGAACCAGCAGATCCAGTATGGTGATTGTTCCTATCAGATATGTTGATATCTCCTGTCCCCCACTAAAGAAGGGGAATGATACCAGACATCAACCATGCAATGTTACCACGTGACACAACCAGAAATAGGGTAACTTTGCAGCAGCTCTTGTTTTGCATGAGGGGACAGGAGTCAGGACAAAGAATCAGAAGTGAAGTCGTAATAATAATAAAAGCTATGTTTGCTGGGGCATAAGGATGTGCCAGACCCAATATATTGACAGTAATGGTGATCTACAGGAATTATTATATTGTCTCCCTTCTTACTAGCAAGGACACTGAGACTTGCAGAGGTTCACATCTCACAGCTCACAACTGGCTGAGCAAGGAAATGAACACAAGCTGTGTGCTTCCAGAACCCATCTTGCTTCATGGGGCCCTACCACTGCCCACAGAGCCGTCCTCCAGGGGCAGAGGAGACTCTCGCTGGCCTCAACCTCTGGAACTCTCTCCCAATTCCATCACTATTCTACAGTGGCTTCCCTGCCACAGTCACCCACTTCTCACCCTGGGTGTTTACTTTGTACTTCGTGTGACTTTATATGTCACTGAAAGATGAAGGTTCTGGGTTTTAAATTCTCTAAGGACATTTAATCAGAGGGACATCAAGATTTTCAATGTCTGCACTCACCCTTGAACTTGACCCTTCTTTCCTCCCTGCCTTGCATGTGCAATGCCCAGCATAGTGCTCCTCACTCCTACCCCTCCAGGCCTTTCTCCTGATGCACCCCTTGATCCCCTCCTTTCCACCAATGCCTCTACAAGATGTGCCTCAAAGCTAGCCCCCCTGACCTCCTGATTCCTGCCCTCCTGCAGCATCTACCTTGGGCCCTACATTGTGCAGCTTCCGCTGACATCCTCTTACATACTGGGCATTGGCAGCTTTTCATTTTTAAAAATCTTCTGCTTGGATTGTAAGCTGGGTGCATGCTTTGCTCTTTGCTCACACTGACTTCCTTTACCTGTCCTTCCCCAAACATCAGCCTATGTCTTGGGGGGCAGTGGAGAGAACACACAATACCAAAGGGTTCATTGAAGCATCTCACCCACAAGGGGCTTTGCTCACTATGGTCATTGAGCTGGAGATGACAAGCCCACTGCCTAGCCTTCCTCTTAGAAACCATTTTCTCTATTTCTTCTTCCTTCAGAACGGTGACCAAGGTGGCACACCTCCACTGCCACACCTTGAAGAGAATTGCTCTCTCAAGTCCCCATGGAGACGGGCAGAATCATCGCAAAGGGAGGCAGGCTGGTTATGCCTCCCCCTGAACTCGGTGTACATTCTCACGGGGACACATTCTGTCTTATCAGCAGCTCAGCTGGCTCCCAAAGCCCCAGCCATCTCCTGCACCAAGGCCCCCAGATGGTGTGTTCTGTGGAACACAGTGATGGAGGGGGGTTCCAGAGAGGGAGGAGAGCTGCCTGGGGGCTGAGTGCCATCAAATCATTTGTCCCTTTGTCCTGGCCCTTCTGCAAGATGTCTTGCTCTTAACAGGCATCCTGATGGCAAAAGAAAGCCTCAGCCGCGTCCAGCCTGTAAGTGCTGGAGGCATGTTGGGCAGAACAGGTTGCTTTCTTCTTCCGAATCAAGCCTTCCTTCCTTCCTCTCTCTGGCTGAGTTGGAAAGCTCTTGAAAGGTAGCAGATTGCAGGCTCTGAAGGCTGGTGTCTTCTGTTTATCCACAGAACGAGGACATTGGCCAATGCAAGAGCCCTGTACTGTTCCTTCCATGTGCTGCTGGCTCCACAACACTTGAAGCAGCCCCCTCCCCCAGCAGCCTCCCACTCCTCCATGCTGTTTCAGAGGGGGCTGCTGGCATATTCTCTCTAAGGCAGTGGTCCCCAAGCCACAATCTGAGATGACCCACATCACATCAATTTACCAGGTCACAAGTAGCAATTGTTTTAATGAACTAGAAGGAGATAGAATGTGCCAGTACATTATAGAGGATGAGCATGGTTTCAATAAATTTTTGTCACACACACACACACGCACACATACACGCTCACACGATGATATCAAATGCATTTCCTTCTGTGGGTCACAATCCCAAAGTTGTAAGGCCTAGAAGAGACAAGTCTTGCCCTTGACTCAGGGCCTGGACTTCTGGGGCAGAGTTGGACACTTCTTCAAAGCTGACCAGCCTTCTCCTCTTACTACCATTTAAAAAGTAGCATCCACAAAGAGCAATTACAGGGACAACGGAATAGGAGACCAAGAAATGAGGAAATGATTTCTACCCTAAGAGGAGGAATTACAAAGAAACTGAAACAAGACAGGCAAACCAGAATATGATATACAAAACATCTGATAGGGTGCTGGAGGGATGTTAATTCCCACTACCAAAGGGAACCTCAGAGTTCTGGTTTTGACCAAAAGCAGAAAGGATGCTTTGTGGTGGAGTCAGGAGTTGCTGTCTAAGCCTGGCTTTCAGAATCAGGGGTATGCTATTAACCTGCATTTAGAATGATTCAGTTCCCCTAAACTGAGTTATTAGCATACCCTCCCTCAATCCTATACTCTGTAGGATCTATAGTAGGACATGGCCCTGGAAGAGGGGCTTCCCACTGGAGACAGCCTCGTGTTGATGTAATTCCTAGAAAAACTAGGATGCATGTAGGGAGGACCAAACTCTCTCCCCTAGAACTAACTTATTTTGCTGTGTGACCTTGAGTCACTTTACCTCCCAGGGATCTTTGGCTCTGTAGTGGAGTGTGGACAGACATGGCCATACTGGTCAATGGCTTTGAGACTTGGTGAGGTATCTGGCGATAGACATATGCCAGAAAGAATGAGGATTAGACAGAACCTCATGTAAGATTTTCACATAAGATGAAAGATCTTTCCCTCTTCCACCCCCAGTAAAAGTTCATTCCCCATCGTCTTGGACATTTGTTCCTTTCAGCTGTGAAAAGGGCCTGCTGTCATCCAGTGAAACACAAAGCACTATGGGGCACAGCTGACTTGAATGAGTGAGCCAGCTATACTCGTCTCAGGGATGGTTTGGCTGCTGTAAGAACAACCCCACCTGGGTGGGTGGCATGGCAGTGTCCCATCTGAGACCCCACCTACTTCCCCCTTGCCTTGCTTTGCCCAGGTGTGATTCCAGGACAGAGGCAGCAGGCACCGCTGTCTTGCAGACAGCAAATTTGTAGCTAGGCCTCCAGCCCTTGCTTGCAAGCAGAGGTCCTCTGCCTTTGAGCTCACCCTTGGGAGATCTTTACACTAAGAAAGGGGAGGACAAGAGATGTGTTTTTACTGCAACACTGGCCACTGCCAGTTATTGTATCATTTCTAAAGCCAGAGATAATGTTTCATGAAGTTGACAAGTGGCCAGAGTGTAATGTCCACCATATTCCCTTTCTTGGCTTTTAGAAAAATTTGTTTCATGTTTTCATTCCAATTCACCTTTTTTAAAATTTTTTTTATATTTATTTTTTAGTTGTAGTTGGACACAATATCTTTATTTTATTTTTTTATGTGGTGCTGAAGATTGAATCAAGGGCCTCACACGTGCTAGGCGAGTGCTCTACTGCTGAGCCACAATCCAGCCCTCATTCCAATTCATCTTAAGTGATAAACAATTCTACACTCTGCTCCAGGACTCTTACTCTAACCTTTCTTCTTATTCTAACTTTAGCCCCGAGTCTAATCCACACTAGGAGGATGTGGGTGGTGACCAGGGCTACCTTTTTACAATGAACCTCAAGGAAGAGCAAAGTTTATTCTGTAGGAGTAATGAGCCAACGATCCCAGGTCGGGGGGCTAAGAATTGGGATTTCTAGCAAGTTTCACAGTGGGTTCTGTATGGAAGATGGCTTTTAAAAAATAGAAACTAAACCTATTTTTATTCTCTAAAAGAGAAGTTAACGTTTACTTTAGGTAAATGTAGTCCATGATGTGTGTTGGAGAGACAGGACCTCCCATTACCCTCATTAAAACCCAAGTGGTGACCAGAAACTGAGGCAGGAGAATTGCAAGTTCTGAGATAGCCTGGTCTCCTTCAACTTAGCAAGTTCCTGTCTCAAAATTAAATTAAATTAAACTAACAGGGCTGGGGTGTAGCTCAATGGTTGAGGACTCCTGGATTATTCGATCCCCAGTACCACAAAGAAAAAAAAAAAGAAAGAAAGAAAAAGAAAAGAAATTAAACATTTTTTAAAAATTAAAGAAATAAAAAGTTATTTCAAATGAAGTCTGACTAAAGGCTATACCTAAATCAGAAAGAAAGAAACAAACAAACTTTGGATTTATACTGAGATGACTATGATTACTCAGAAGAGACTGTTTTGCCAAAATCAGATCCAAATAGCACTGTTTGTCTAGCAACTTCACTCACATTTTCCAAATGATCTCATCTAATCCCTTGAACCCTGGCACATAGGGCTGCTACTAATCCCTCTACTTTACTGGTGAGGGCATTGAATAAGTCATTGAAGGACCTCAGCAACTGGGGCTTTAACTTGGTTTCCTATCTCAGGCTTTTAGCTCTTGCCTCATTGCCATGTGGTCTCAAATGTCTGAGGGTTTTTAATTCAATTCACAGGATTTGTCTTGAGACTGGTGGTGACCAGAGTAATTGACCATAGAAATGTTTGACAGCAGGGTTCTCATTGAACTAGGATGAAAACTTAGAGATCCTATAGGACAGGTGGTTCTTGAACTTGAGACACATCAGAATCCTCCAGAGAGGTTGTTAAACACACACAGGTGGGCTTCAGATTCAAGTAGGTGTGGGTCGGAGGGCTAAGAATCGGGATTTCTAGCAAGTTTCCAAGTGCTGCTGATGCTTCTGGCCAAGGAATCACACTTGGGAAACACTGACCTACGGATTTTCTCACTTAACTAAGTGAGAAAGGGCTTTCAACTAAAGCCCTTTGAAGCCAGAAGTAGTGTCTTCCTCTTTCTCTGTATCTACTAGTGGCCTGCTCCATCCATCTGTCCTCTGCATTAACTCATCACTGAATTACTGTATCATGTCCCAGCCCCTCTGTGGCTGAGGTTTCTCCAGGAGGGAATCTGTCCTTGAATCTGGGAATATCATTGCCTTCCCTCCCTCCCGCTTCTTCAAACCTTATGACAGTAATGACATTTCAGCACTTTGGGGACATTCTAGTTCCATGACTCTGATTACAAATTCTCACCTCTCCCTTGGATTTTAAGAAATTTCAAAGACTTCAAGACAGAAATGAGGAGCATACACTTTAACTACAGGAGCGACTTCGCAAAGCAGCTCTCAGTGCTAAATACCAAACCACTCGATGGTCCCTAAGCTCCCCTACCAAATTTGAAATGCACATTAATACACTCAAGAGTCTGAGAAGTTTAGCCAGGGTGTAGCCAGGGTTGAGCATAGTTCTTCCCCATTCTACATGACTGCAGTCGCTCCTCTTTCCCAGATAACATTGCTCTCAGAACAAAAGCATATTGATTACACATATTAGGAAGAATAATTTGGCAAGTCTAATAGAATTGACTCGATAACTCCTCAATTTCCAGTTTGCTCCTTAACCACCCCTTCCCTGAGGCGCACGCATAGGGGGCCTGCCCATAAAAGCCACAGCATATGGGGGCAGTGAAGGAGAAGGAATAAGGAATTTCTCTCAAATTTCCTAAGAGGGAGGGTCCTTCCTGTTCTGTAGGGGAAAAAAAAGTGAGTAGGGAAACAAGAAAGACTGGGAGCTGGGTGTGGTGGTGCACACCTGTAATCCAGCAGCTTTCAAGGCTGAGGCAGGAGGATGGAAAGTTTGAGGCGAGCCTCAGCAATTTAGTGAGGCCCTAAGCAACTTAATGAGATCCTGTCTCAAAATTTAAAAATAAAAAACGGTTTGGGATGTGGCTCAGTGGTTAAGCACCCCTGGGTTAAATTCTCAGTACCAAAAAGAAAAAAAAAAATCACACAGGACTCCCTCCACTTGAAAACAAGGCAGGGAGGATCATCCTTTCTGGCCTCCCTGCCCCACAGGGCTGAGGTAGAACAAGGGGAAAGAAGTCCTACCCCCAAGGAGCTTGCCTTGTTTGGAGGAGCATGGCTTAGATTTACACATGAAGTAATCCAAGACAATATATAAACTCTCAGGGCCTCCACTCCCAGAGGCAACCCAGGAAGAAATGTACCATAATTAGATGATGCTTCACACATTCAGATGTCATTGTGTCAACGCCTCCCAGCAGACAGGTCAGAGCAGCAAAGGGTCTCTCCGTTGCTCATGCTGCAAATACAGGTGCCTCCAGCTGACTGGATCCACTGAAGCCTTACACAAACAAGTACATCCCGCCAGAACAAATTGGTCCTCAGAGAAGGACGCCTTCCTACCCGAGTCACTCACGCACAGGCTGACATATGTAATACATTGTTTTCCTGCCACTCAGGATGAGAGAAGCACTTAAACAATTATTGCCCTGGGGAGCATGTTCCAGACCCCAATCACCTTCCAGGTTAGGAATAAACTTCAAGGTCACAAGCCAAATTATATTTTCCTGAGGGAGAAAGGCTGAATCATCATATAGGAAGCCCTAAGATGGCCAGGGGTCAGGAAACGAGTGAATCGTGCTTCCTCTGTGGATGCAGATCTTGTATCCCTGCTGGCCAGGGCTTCCGCCAACTCTTCTCACTCCTGGAAGCAGACAACTCATTTCTCTGGTTTCCCTTTGGCGCTCTGAGGCAAAGCAATAGGTCTAGACCAGCAATGGGGACCAGGTACCCTCAACCCTTCGGCTGCATTTCCATTGTTCGTCTGCTACCATTTCTCCTTTCTTCAGGTCTTCCTAATCACTCTGGAAGGACTTCCAATAAACTGGCAAAGGATGGAAGAGACGGTGCCTGCAATAAAAAGCAAACAGGTCCAGGGACCGTGCTCCATCTCACTATGACTCAACAATAAAATGTCATTTTTTCTGCTTATCCCGTAAGCAACGAAACAAGCATTAAAATGCTGAGTGTAGGCAAGGGTGTGGTTTACAAGAAGGCGTGACTGCTAAGAATGTGAAATCTTACCGAAAGATACTCTACCAAGTCTAACTCCATGTGTTCATGGGTGTATGTTTATTAACCTGGACATGTGTTCACAATAAAGGAGATAAAAAAAAACATGTATGAAACAATTTTATTATTTATTTATTTATTTATTTGTGTGTGTGTGTGTGTGTGTGTGTGTGTGTGTAAAAGCATCTGGAAGGCTATACTCCCACATTTTATTTCTGGTTTTCTTTGGATCTATACCACTCCTAGTCCTAGGTCCTTCCCAGAACCCCTGGAGGCCTCACTTTGGCCCTGCTCAACCTGCCTCTCTCCACAGGGCAAGGACTCTGCAAGGCCAAAGGGAAAAACACCTGAATTTCTAGCCCATCCTCCTAGTGCACACCCCAGTATCCTGCACCCTGAAATGTCCCGGAAATCAAACAGCCTCTAACTCATTCCAGGGTTGCATGAGCTCTCACAGGGTAGGTTGCACTACTGGTGCACATGGCCCAGACCCAAGGACTGGCCACCAGGAGGCCATTTACAGAGGCATGAATGGAGTCTGCATGTGTGCACACAAAAGGCCCTCATGGTGCAGGCTTGAGCTGCGGGTGGGCAGAGTGACAAGGACATAGGAGACCAAGAAATGAGAAAGGAGGTGGCCAGAGGATGGGAATCAGCTCTCCCCTACCACCACGTTCTGTCACAGAACTTCAAGGAGTCCCAGGGCTCTAAATTTGAACCTGAACTTTCAGCTATTGCAAAGGTAAGGATGAGATGTATTTAACAGTTTGTTAACTGGATTTATAACTCTAAATATTTAGGCAGGTGGAATGTAGACCTTCATTTATACTCTTGCCTCAGACCATAATAATGTCAGAGCTGGACCTGCTTTGGATAATAGAATTAAGAATGACTTAAATTGTCTCCCTCCTTCTTTAATTTCAACTCCTATTCCCCACCTCTCTCTCATTCCATGTTCCCTTCTTTCCCTCTTTGATTTTTATACCATATACTAAAAAACTGACAGTCTTTGTTTTAGTAATTCCACATCCATGACAATAGTAGTGTAAAAATCAAAACAAAGATTAGAAATGTTGACAAATCATTTTTACATCTAAAAATGAAAATAATTTAAATGCTAAACAACAGGGAAATAATCAAACGCATTATGATATATCTGTACATTATATAACTAAGTATTTAATTATGCTATTAAGTCACTTTATATTAATGATGAATTATAGTGAAAAATGCTCAAGACAATGTTATGAAAAACAAAGTACAAAGTTATAATTATTCTATAAGTATGATTTGCACATAGGGAAAGGAAACCCTCTAAAGTATTAATTGTGGTTATTTATGGCTGTAAAATTCTGGGTGAAATTCTTTTTCCTTTATGCTTTTAATTTTTTTTTCTTCAATGATTAGGGATTCCTTTTATAATCAGGAAAAACTCACTTAAAAGTCCCAATGTGCCTGTTCCTTTGTCCAGCCCTGTGTTTTCATGAGGAAATGATGCCCTGGTGGCCTTTGATGTCACCACAAACACATCCTCCATCCTTCCGCCTCTGCGAGGTCCTGCTTCCCAAGTGCTGCTTCCCTTCGGTGCCTCCTGGGGTTTGGGTTCCCTAGAGCAGCTCTCCAGACCCTCACCCTACCCATGAAGCTGCCTCTTTGGGGGCCACCAGGAGGTTGGCTTCACAGGGAGGGAACAACACAGGTGCTCTTAGAAAAGCCAGGTGCTCTGCCCCTCTGCTTGCAGGTGCCTGTATGGTCCTCTGAGAGCTGTGAATGCCTCACTCCACTCAGCGCATCTGTGATTACCTCCCTCCATGTGCCCCACGGAGCTACTCTCATTCTCTTTTACTTCCTGGGAAAAGATCTGATTACTTCACACAGTTGTCCAAGGAATCTCTTCTTCTTGGCAGTATGGGGATGGAAACCCGGGAGGCTCTGCCACGCACTAAACCACCACCTCCCCAGACCTTTTTATTTTATATTTTGAGACAGCAACTTGGTCTACATTCCACCTGCCTAAATATTTAGAGTTTGAGGCTGGCCTCAAACGTGTGATACTCCTGCTTCAGCCTCCTGAGTAGCTGGAATGACAGGCCTGCACCACCATGCCTCTTGTGGGAGACTTCATTCTTAACAGAGGAAGGCGAACTGAGCCCAGGGAAGGAGTCTCCAATGTCAGCATGACCGGCACATGACTTCTGAATGTAGAAGACACCCGGAGACAGAAGCAAGAAGTGAATCAAACCATGTCAATCACCATGGGATCCCTTCAGAGAAGCCCACTGAGATTTAGGAGTAGAAGGATAGAGGACACTTCCCTTAAGTATCAGAAAAACCCAGAAGAAAAGCCGGGAGAGCCCAGACACCCCTTAATTAAACTAGAAATGAAATTGCAGAGTCAGAACAGAACCACGGTGAGCTGCCAACACTCAGCATGCCCTGGACACTTGTAAGAGGTGAAAGGAAGCAAATAGTTACCTTGTTATTGCCACTGTCATCATTTTAGAAACTCTTCCAAGTGACAGATTAGCATCTTAAAGATGCTCCAGTGTATTCTACCTCCTGCTTTCCTCCCAAGTCACCCGTACAGACTTGGATTAGAGTGTGGTGAAGGCCTTCATTGGTCCCCATGTTTAAGCCCTGGGAGTCACAACATAATTTGGGAGTTAATTGTAAATGCTGGACTATAGACCCTTAGAGACAGGTCTCTCCCAGTAAAACCATGTAACTTGATCATCAGTGCCTACAGTCAAACAAGGAAGATTACTTTAAATTTCCGAATCCCTGATTACTCCAACACTATATCATCCAATGGTCTTATATTCCATTTTATCTCTTTCTAGTATCAGAGTGATTTTTCCAATTTTTAATAATTTTCTCCTACCCCCAGAATTCCTACTGAAATTGTACTTATTTCCAGCTTGGCTAATTCAGGAATCTAATTTGATGCCTTCTTTGTTTTCTTCTGAGTTACTTTTGACCTCTTGATAAGTTCTTCAGGGGGAGGGTGCAGAGGAGAATATATTTTATTCTTCTTTGTGTAACTTCTTCAAAGCTAAAACATCTCTTAGCACCTACTATGTGCTCATGAAAGAAGACTCAAAGGGCTGCGCAGATGGTCTCTGCATCACGTAGTGGGGAAAATCCCAAGTGGATCCTGCCCTCAGTTTCCTCCTTGAAATGGAGACCATAGCACCTTCTTTTATTGCTGTTCATGAGTTTTAAATGAGATTGTACACAAAGCTTTTGTGGCAATGTTTAACATGATCATGGCATCAGCTCTTATTTTTATCATCATCAGCATGTCTTTTCTTTCTTTGAAGTACAAAACTTTAAACCATATTCCTCACAATGAGAAAAACAGTTGGTCTCAAACGAGCCTCTGACAGTTTGGGTGCCTCCAGGAGGCATCTAACACCATTCTCCGTGTGGTTTGACCTCAGCGCTGCAGCCCTGGCTCCCGCAGCGTAAGAACAGCTTGGCTTGTTGCCTTGAAACTTATTGGCACAATAAGAGATAATGATTTCCCTGTACACACTCCATCAGAGCAGTTATTGTTTAAGTATTTCCCTTATTCCTCCTTTACCGGAAAACAATCCCTTATAGAAATCAGCTGAGGAAGACACTAATAGCAACTTCAAACAGAGCTTTCTCGCTGCCCTGACTTGGCAAGGAGGTCTCTTTGGAGCAGCTAGCCTCAGACCCAGGAACAGAATGTGACAAAATAAGTCTCCGTGGACCGATGTGGGCACCAGACAGTTGGCAGCTTTGGGGCCAGCAGGGCCAGCAATAAGAGATTGGTTTCCTCAATTGAGGTCCCATTTGGATCCTGTTTGCTAGTCCCAGAAGGTCAGAAGCCATGCTATAAAAAATAAGAGATTTTTCTCTCCTCTGCCCAGCCTCCATGCCTTCTAGGATATTTCTTCTCTGTCCCTTGGGAAATTTGTGTCTTTGTGGGATCTGTCCTCTGCCCTTCTTTTGTAAGCATACCCAGGCAAAGATCCATTTAATTTTCAGAAACCGTGTCTGTCAATAAATTGCCTTTGCTCTGTCTTGGAAGGGGCACTGCCACCCCCTTCCCTGAGCAGACGTTCCTCATGTACGAGGAGCTTTTCTCATTATCTGTCTCGACCTCTGGCGTGGCCTTCTTTTCAGCGTCTCCTTGGGCTTTTCTTATCATGCTTTGCACTCCTCAACTTCCCTCTGTAATCGGCCTCATCCTCCTCAGCACCTGGTGTTGGAGCCCTTGCTTATGTCCTCTGTTATAACCTTGATTAATTCCCCTCTGCTTTCACAGAGCCTCTACAATTGCAACTGTTGTCCTTGCTCTCACCAAACCCAGCACTGCAGCTATTTTGCTTCTAGCTCCTTCCAACCTCGCCTTCTGTAGGAGACCAGACACGAGGAGTGAATGGGCGCCATTCCTCCAACCCATGAGGATTTGTTCATTAAACACCTCCTAACATGCCAGCTACTGTTCTGGATGCTTATGACAGACGTGCTCCCTGCCCTTATGGGGTTTATAGTTGAGTCAACATGAAAGGGACATGTAAACGGGCAGTATTAGATGGCAAGCCCAGAGAGCCCACACCATTACGAGCTCACAGGGGCTCCATGGGGTAGTTGAAGTCTTTGAGAATCACACAAGCCACCCTTTCTACCCCTTGCTACATCACACACATACCCAACATCTGTCGAATATCACATGAACTACTAGCTCGAGGTAGTACACATTTCAACATTAGATCACAGTATGTTCTTTTCAACGGTGCTATAGCTACAAAGCTGGATTTTCAGCAGTTTCTGTGATTAAAAAAAAATATATCCTGTGAAAATCAAGGCAGTGTCCTAAATGATTCTGAAATTTGAGAAAGAGGAATATCACCCAAGAGCTCTGTCCAATCCCATGAGTTGGGAGTAATTGTGGTTGTTCAAGAATTAATTTAAAATGCTTGATTTCCTTCTATTTGTGAGAATTAATTTTCAAATAGCATAAATTATCGGGGACATGATTACTACTACTTCGTTCAACTCTAACTACTTTAGAAAGTTAACTGTTAGGGATTTCTTTTGGCCTTGAGATTCTGCAAAGACATTATGAAGACACCAAGGCCACCATGACAGAGAAAGTTTGGGGATCTCTGATTGAGGCAGACATCCGAGAGAGGAGAAGGATTTGTTAGTTGAGGGAAAGAAGGTTCCAGACCATATACCAGGGTAGCCAAGGTCAATTTGGAGAACCATAAATTGTCTGGGACATGCTTATTCCTTGGTCTTTCGTAGCAAGCTCCATCCAGGTTCACTCACTCACAATTTGCATGCCCTTCCTTGTCCCTGAGACCCTGCCCAAACACTTTTCCTCCTATTTCCACATCTCCAAGGCCTGGGTTCAGGCCCAAGCAGGAAAAGTCAAGACCTAAAAGTGATAAGATTACTGGAGTGGGGCAGGCAGATGGTTGCCCCAGGAATGCTTGGTAGCAGACAGAGTAAGGGGCTTCAGGTGTCTGCCTAGCAGGTCTGACAGCAGGTAACAGAAAGCCAGCCAGGAAGAAACTGGATTTCAGAGACAGGACTCTACTCCCTGGAAGGAACTGAGCCCCTGAACAGGAAACCAAGCAGGGACACAGTTCTCAGAAATGGGGCACAGGGCGGGGGGTTGGTGACAAAGAACAAGGTAGGAGCCCAGTTTCGAGAACAGGCACCAGAGACCAGCTGAGAGGAAGTAGTCTATTTATAACAGGGGAACATCAGAAACAACTTTAATGTCCACAAGTAGGAGATCAGTAAATAAATCGTGGTAACACTATACTATGGAATATTGGCACAGCATGGAAAAAAAAAACAGTGATCTGTAAAACTATGTGATAATATGAGAAACTTTCTTAAGCTGTGTACACTGATAAGTTGGAAGAGCCCATTGCAACCTGTATTGTAAAAGAAAAAAAATGCCTTTTTGATGTATATAGTTAGAATTGGTAAAGAGAAAAGAAAAAAAAAGGAAAGTAGCTAGAGGGCTATATAACCAAATATTATCTAAATGGGCAGAGTGTAGCTGATTTTAATTTTTTCTTTTTCTATTTTCTATATTTTCCAAATGTTCTAAATTAAAATAAAAGATCACCTTGGTTACTTTCACAAAAAAAGAAATATAAATAAGAGCCATTTGCAATAACAACTTTTCTCACCGCAGACTAAAGTCTTAGGTGAAATCCATCTCCCCAGATAGGTAGATCCTCTCTACCAACAAGGCAGGTCAACAATTAGAAGGTAGGAGACAGGGTGACATGGATGTTTGCTGCAACATCAAGGCCATCCTGGCTCTAGGGAAGATTACAATACACTAGCAACCCAGCAGCTATACTGCTGGTCCCCATATCCTTCACTGATGCACATGGCCAGGTGTGACATCACTCTCCAAGTGCAGCAACTGGTCAACCTACCTCTGACACTTCAGCTGTCTGGTGAGGTTAACCCAGGAAGTAAGGTCAGAAGTTGTTGCAGGAATATCAGAATGACACTGTCCTGGCTAGTGTCAGAGTACAGAGCCAGGGACCAGCAGTCTAGCTTGAATTCTGATCCAGTCTCCAAGCAGCCATGTGATTTTGGATAAAGCACATCTAAACTCATTTCTTTATTTATAATGTCAGGGAAATAATAACATCTACCCTACTGGGTAGTTGTGAGGTTTAACCAGGTAAATGGGTCTGGCTATGCTTTGTAAACTACAAAGCCATGCATATGTCAAGTTCATTATTATTACCTGCTTGTGGGAGATTCCACTAACTCGACAACTAACATTACTGCAGTATCAGAAATCCCTCAAGCTCTAGAAAACACACCATCCTCATACAAAGCAGTTTAGCCTTTGTACTTGTATGAACTCTCATACTAACAAACCACATGGCCCTAATCTCCATGGGGAGAGTGCAGTCTCCATTAGGGAAATTCCATGAAATCACTCCCCAGACTCTAACGCTCCAAGAGAGCTAGAGAAAACCAATGAGAAGAGCCCTGTGTGATTTTTGCTTAGCATTCAATATCTTTAGCTAAGACATTGATGTTTCTGTGCTTTCTAAAGACCCTAAACTTTAGCTGAGCCTCAGATCATGACCTGGGAAACAGCCAGAGAAGATTAACTGAAAAACTAAGTTTAAGCCATGCATGGTGGTGCATGCCTGTAATCCCAGTGACTCAGGAGGTTCAAGCAGGAAGATTGCCAGTTCAAAGCCAGCCTCAGCAGCTTAGCAAGGCCCTAAGCAAGGCAGCAAAACCCTCTCTCAAAGTAAGAAATATATAAATAAAAAAGGCTTGGGGGCTGGGGTTGTGGCTCCGCAATAGAGCGCTCGCCTAGCACGTGCAAGACCCTGGGTTCAATCCTCAGCACCACATAAAAATAAATAATTAAAATAAAGGTATTGTGTCCAGCTATAACTAAAAAATAAATATTTTTTTTAAAGGCTTGGGCTGTAATCCCAGTGGCTTAGGAGGCTGAGACAGTAGTATCGTGAGTTCAAAGCCAGCCTCAGCAATGGCGAGGCACTAAGCAATTCAGTGAGACCCTGTCTCTAAGTAAAATACAAAATAGGACTGGGGATGTGGCTCAGTGGTTAAATACCCGTGGGTTCAATCCCCAGAAACAAAAAAGAGAAAAGAAAAATTAAGTTTAAGAGGATCTCATCTCTTAGAGATCCTGAGGAGCCCCCAAAGAAGACCATAACAAATTAGTTTCTCATTGGATTTATAGATTTTATATTGGAAGGAAGAGAGAGAGGAAGAAAAGAAGAAAGAGGGGAAGGAGGGAGGAAGGAAGAGATAGGAGGGAGGAAGAGAGGGAGGGAGGGAGGAAGGAAAGAAAATGAGGTCTGGAAGTTTTATTTGGAGGAGTGAGAAATCTTCTCTATCCCCCTAGAAAGTAAATATAGCATTAAGCTGATTAGTCTTTTAACCCAACCAAAGAACTATAGACAAAGGGTAGAACCCACTTATGGATTCTTGGAGTTGTAAGAAGACTTGGTTATCATTAAGTTTCTCATCCAAGAAGCTTTACTCTCTGGGAACCACATGAAGCACTGAAAGTTGTCATTAACCCAGCAGACCAGGACCTCCATCCTGTTCTTCCCCCTGTGTGTCCTTCTCTGAAGAGCGCCAACACCAGGCACCTTCCGGTATTGCAACCTGTCCCATTTGGACTGTCTCCTAAGCTATCCTTCCACCCAACCAATTTCTGTTCTCACTTAGACTGTGCAGTAAGTGGCTGCCTACCCAGGACACCACATGCTCCCAGCCCAAGGTCCAATCCTGACCCCTGTCCCAGGTGAAGTTTACGAGGAGAAACTTGTTCAGAAACCCCTAAACCTGGAAAGAAGCTTCTCTATCCCATCTCCGAAGTTTCAGAGTCAAAGCTCTGGGACTCTGACTTTCTTCAGAGTCCTTGACTTTCTGTTAATATATGTGAACATCCTCAAGTTCAGTAAAGATAAATAGGAACCACTGCTTCAAAGTTAATTTATTTTGACTGAGTCAAAGAAAAGGAAAATCAACTCCTTTTGTAAGATTTTTCGTTTGTTTCTGAGAACACTGAATCTGTCCCCAAAGCAGTGTGTCAGGGACATACCAGTCTTCTCTAGCTTCTTTCTTCTTGCCTTGTAATTTCCTTTCAGCTTGGAAAGTACAGTTTCACCTGGAATTCTTTGCAGGCAAGACACACCACCTTACTCTACCCCACCCCCAGCCTGAGATGCCAGGAATTTTTCTCAGGCTTCTCAAAAAACTGGCCAATATTGGGGAACATGTAATGCCCTATCATTCATTTGCTTAACAAATATTTCCAAGTATCTACAATGTACCAGTGATGACACTAAACACTATCTAATTAAAGAAAGTAATCTTCTCAAAAAGATGCACACCAAAATTGTTTATTTTAACAATGTGAGAAATTCAAGTTAAAGATCTGGTGAACTTCTTGCTAGCTGGGAGCAGCAGAGGTGGTGGGGATCTGGGAGTGATTCCCAGTGATTTTAAGGTGAGGATGGGCAGGAGAGAGTTTTTGCTTTGTAATCTCCACAAATAGATACCTTGCTTGATACTTCACAGGGTTTTTTTTTTTTTTTTTTAATTTGTTTGTTTTTGGTAGCAGGGATTCAACTCAGGAGCACTCACCATTGAGCCACATCCCCAGCCCTATTTCGTATTTTATTTAAAGACAGGATCTTACTGAGTTGCTCAGCACTTCCTCTTGCTGAGGCTGGCTTTGAACTCTCTGTCCTCCTGCCTCAGCCTCCCAAGCCGCTGGGATTACAGGTATGCACCACAATGCCTGGCGATACTTCAGATTTTGTAGACAAGAAAGAAATGGCAGAAGGAAGACCCTAGGGCTTCGGGGAAATGGCTCAGAGAAGAGGTTCAAGTATCCTCTCTCTCTATTCCCCCCCTTACCATAGGCCTGTGTAGAAAGACAACTTACTTCCCAGAACAGAATCACCCAAAGGAGACCAAAGCCTTCTGAGTCATGGCCACTTTCTTCACCTACCCTCTAAATTCATATTTGAATCAAGACACTTCATAATTGGTACAAGTGACAGATTTGAGGGAAAAAAAAGGAATAATGCAAAACAGCCAGCAAGAACAGATTTTCCTGTGATTGAAGATGGCAATAATAAGACAAAAGACAGATTTTTGCCTTCAAGAAACTATCTCCTCATTGCAGCCAAAGCAACACAAAATTTAAGGCAAACATTCCATTATTTTCCCCCCACTGTTTGGAAATATGGAGAAAGAAAATCTTGCCATGATTTTTTTCCTTGTGGTTTTTTTTTTCCTGCCTAGTTCTACCAGAAATGACACTTTTTTTTTTCTTTTTATCCTACAGTGTTAATAAATGACAGGGTATGATTCTTCTGGTGCTTGGAACGGAGGACAGATCCTGCAAAGAAAAGAGCCTGGATGAGAGACAGTCTGCAGGAAATTGTGAAGCTGCTAAGAAAACAGAGGCCCCCTCAACAGGCAGCCTTCACAACATTAGTCTTTTTGAATCTGATGAAAATATTATCTGCCTTATTGATCACCAGCTCCCTAAATAGAGCAGAGCTGTTTATAACAAATGCAACCAGCAATCACAAATGTGCAAAACAATAACATGCTCCCCTCATATCCTATCTACCTACCCAATATCAAACACCAGACAGGGCAAATTGAAGCACCATACTTTTTTTTTTTAGTTAGTCCATTGTAGATATACATAATAGCAGGGTTCATCTTGACATAATTATTCAAGCCTGGAATATAATTTGCTCTGATTCGATCTCCAGGACTTCCTCCTTCTCTCCCCTCTTTCTTCCCTTGTTTCCTTTCCTCTACTTTACTGATCTTCCTTCTATTTATTTGTGGTTCTTTTTAATCAGTGATTATATACACACACACACACACACACACACACACATAAAGGTGACATTCACTATGGTATATTCATACATGTACATAGGAAACTTTGATTAGATTCATTCCACCATTAGATTCATTCTTCCCTTCTTTTTTTCTTTCTTACCCCTCACCCCCAACCCTTACTTTGGTCTAGCTTCCACATATGAGAAAAAAAAAAACACTCAACTATTTACTTTCTAGATCTGGCTTATTTTCCTTAGCATGATGTTCTCAATTTCCATTCATTTACCAGTATGTGGTGCCATGATTTCATTCTTCTTCATGACTGAGTAAAACTTCAGTGTGATTATATACCACATTTTTCTCTTACCCATTCATCTGTTGACAGGTACCTAGACTAGTTACAGAACTTGGCTACTGTGAATTGCGCTGCTCTAAAAATTGATGTGGCTGCATCCCTATAGTATACTAATATTAGATCTTTTGGATAAATACCAAGGAGTGGAATAGCTGGGTCATATGAGGGTTCCATTCTTAGTTTTTTGGAGGGATCACCATATTGCCTTCCAGAGTAGTTGTAATAATTTGCCATTCCACCAACAATGTTTCTGTGTATATTTTTCCCCCTCATCATCATTAGTAGCAGTATTACTGATAATTGCCATTCTGACTGGAGTAACACAACATATTAATGTATCTTTCATATGCATTTCCCTGATTGCTGAGATGTTGAACATTTGTTCATATATTTATTGGTCATTTATAATCCTTCTTTTGAGAATTATCTCTTTAGTTATTTTGCTCATTTATTAATTAAGTTATTTGTGGGTGGTTTTTTGTTGTTGTTGTTGTTGTTTGGTATTAAGTTTTTTACATTTTTTATGTATTCTAAATAGAGGTACCCGAGGAGCAGGTAGCAAAGATCTTCTCCCATTCTATAGGTTCTCTCTTTACACTGCCAGTGTTTTCCTTTGCTGCGAAGAAGCTTTTTAATTTGATGCCACCTACTTATTGATTCTTGGTTTTATTTCTTATGCTTTAGGAATCTTGTTAATGAATTTGATGCTTGTCCAATAAGCTAAGGTGTTGGGTCTAAATTTTCTTCTAGCAGTTACAGAGTTTCTGTTCTAATTTCTAGGTCTTTGATCTACTTTTAGATATCTTTTGTGAGAAATAGGAATCAAGTTTCATTCTTTTGCATATAGATATCCAGTTTGCCCAGCACCATTTGCTAGAAAACACTACCTTTTACAATGTATGTTTTCAGCACCTTTGTCAAGTATAATGTGACTATCTACGTCGGTTTATCTCTGTGCCTTCTGTTCTATTCCATTGGCCTTCATGTCTGTTTTGGTGCTGGTCTCATACTGTTTTTGTTACTATAGCTCTGTAGTATAATTTTAGAACAGGTATTGTGATGCCTCCTGCTTCACTTTTCTTGCTTAGTATTGCTTTGGATATTCTGGTTATCTTATTCTTCCAAATGAACTTTAGAATTATTTTTTTTATAGTTCAGTGGAGAATGTCATTGATAATTTGATGGGGATTGCATTGAATCCATATAATGCTTTTGGTAGTATGGCCATTTGGCAATATTCATTCTGCCTATCCAACAACATGGGAGGTCTTTCCATCTTCTAAGGTCTTCTTCAGTGTTCTATAGTTTTCATTGTAGAAGGTATTTCACCTCCTTGGTTAGATTTATTCCTAAGGGTTTTGTTTTGCTTTGTGGTATATGTGTGTATGTGCATGTGTTCACGTGTGTGTGTGTGTGTGTGTGTGTGTGTGTTGAGATTATTGTGAATGGGATAGTTATCCTAATTTCTTTTTCAGCAGATTCTTTATGGGAGTGTAGGAAAATGATTAACTTCTGTGTGTTGGTTTTGTGTCCTGCTGCTTTGCTAGATTTGTTTATTAGCTCTAGAAGTCTTCTGGTGGAGGTTTTATTTGGGGGGTGGGGTGGGGATTGTCTTCTAAACATAGAATCATGTCATCAGCGAGATGATTTGACTTCTTCTTTTTCTCTCCATATCTCTTTAATTTCCTTCTCTTACTTGATTGCTCTGGCTGGAGTTTTAAGGAGTATGTTGAATAGGACTGGTGAGAGTGGATAGCTTTGTCTTGTTCCTGTTTTTAAAGGATACGATTTTAGTTTTTCTCCTTTCAATATGATGTTGCCGTTGGGCTTGTAATATATAGATTATACAATGTTGGGGTAAGTACCTTCTATCCCCAGTTTTTCTAAACATGAATGGGTGTGCTGGACTTTGTCAAATGCGTTTTCTTTATATGTTCAGATAATCATGTGATTCTAGTCCTTAGCTCATTTATGTGGTGAATTACATTTATTGATTTGCCTATGTCAAACCAACCTTGTATCCTGGGGATAAAACCCACTTGATTATGTATATTATCTTCTGAATGTGTTGTTGAATGTGGTTTACCAATATTTTATTAAGAATTTTTGCATGTATATTCACCAGAAATGTTGGTCTAAAGTTTTCTTTCCTTGATGTATCTTTGTCTGGTTTGGGTATCACAGTGATACTGGTTTCATAGAATGGATTTGGCAGTGTTCCTTTCTTTTCTGTTTCATGGAATAATTTGAGGAGCATTGGCATTAGTTCTGCTTTAAAGGTCTGGTAGAACTCAGCTGAGCATCCATCTGGTCCTGGACTTTTCTTTGTTGGAAGGCTTTTAATAGTTGCTTCAATTTCAGTATTTGATATTGGTTTGTTTAAGTTTCCTGTATCCTCATGGTTCAATTTGGTCAGGTCATCTGTCTATAAGAATTTGTTAATTATCTTCAAGATTTTCTAGCTTATTGGAGTATAAATTTTTTAAAAAAGTTTCTTATGATCCTCTGGATTTCAATAGTGTCTATAATGATATCATCTTTTTCATCTACAATTTTGTTAATTTAGGTTTTCTCTCTCTTTTGGTTAGTTTGGCTAATCTTGTTTATCTTTTTAAAGAACCAACTTTTTGTTTTATTGATCCTTTGTAATTTTTTTATTCTCAACTTTATTAATTTCAGGTATGGTTTTAATTTTTTACTGTCTTCTACTGATTTTGATATTAGTTTGTTCTTCTTTTTCTAGGGCCTTAAGATATAACATTAGCTTATTTTATATCTTTCCTTTGTGTGTGTGTGTGTGTGTGTGTATGTGTGTAGGAATTTGGTGCTTTCCTCTTAGAACTGCTTTCATACCATTCCAGAGATTTTGATATGCTGTTTCTCTATTCTTGTTTGCTTCCAAGAATTTTTTATTTCTCTCTTGATTTCTTCTGTGATCCATTCTTCACTTAAAAGTATATCATTTAATCTCCAGGTGTTAGAATATCAGTTTCTCTTTTATATCTTGTCATTGATTTCTAATTTTATTCTATTATGATCTGATAAGATGCAAGGAATCATCTCTATTTTTGCTAAGATTTGCTTTGTGCCCTAATATATGATATATTTCAGAGGACATTCCATGTGCTGCTGAAAAGAAAATGAATTCAGTTGTTAATGGATGTACTATTCTATAGATGTGTGTTAAGTTCTTTTTATTAATAGTATTTTTTAGTTCTGAAGAGTTTGTACTTAGTCTATGTCTGGATGCTCTATCTAGTGGTGACAGGGGTATGTTGAAATCACCCAGTATTGTTGTATTATGTTCTATTTGATTCTTTATACTTAGAATGGTCTGTTTTATGTATGTAAATGCAACACTGTTTGGAGCATAAATATTTACATTTATTATATCTTGTTGTTGGGTGATTCCCTTAACCAGTATGAAGTGACATTCTTTGTCTCTCTTCTGATTTATTTTGATTTGAAGTCTATATTGTCTGATGTGAGAATAGCTATCCCTGCTCACTTTTGGTTTCTATTTGCATGATATATCTTTTTCCATCCTCTGCCTTCAACATGTGGATATGTTTGTCTTTAAGGTGAGTCTCTTGTAAACAACATATGGTTGGGTGTTGTTTTTTAATTTAATCTTCCAATCTGTGGCTTTTGATTGAAGAGTTCAGATAATTTACATTATAGAGATAAATCTGTATCTGGCATTTTTTTATTTCCTGGCATTTTGATTTATTTCTAATGCTTAATTCAGACTTGATTCTTCTTTAATTGACTACTCTTCTTGTGCAGTTCATTCTTATCCTGGGTTTAATTTTTATTTCTTCTGCATGAAATATTTCATCAAATATGTTTTGTAATACTGGCTTAGTGATTATAAATTCTTTTAGTTTCTATTTATCATTGAAGGCTTTTATTTCATCTTAATCCTGAAAGATAATTTGCTGGATATAGTCATCTTGGTTGATACCCATTTTCTCTCAGGACTTGGTATATATTGTTACATGCTCTCCTGGCATTTAAAGTCTGGGTTGAGAAATAGTTCATATCTGAATCACTTTACCTCTAAATGTGACCTTCCATTTTCCTCTTGTGGCTTTTAAAATTCTATCCTTATTCTGTATATTAGGCTTTTTCATTATACTGTGTCTTAGAGTTTTAGGATATTTTCTGATCTTGCCTATTTGGAATTCTATGTGCTTCTTCTATTTGTGTTTCCATCTCATTCCTAAAATTTAGAAAGTTTTCTAATATTAATTAATTGATGAGTTTTTACATTATTTTAATGTATTTTGGAGGCTTTTTCTACCCTAATGATTTGTGTGTGTGTGTGTGTGTGTGTGTGTGTGTTTGTGGTGCTGGGCATTGAACCCAGAGCCTTGTGCATGCGAGGCAAGCACTCTACCAACTGAGCTATATCCCCAGCCCCCAGTGATTCTTAAGTTTGGTTTCTCAACATTGTTCCAGATTTCTTGAATATTCTGGCCATGATCTCTTAGCATCATTTTTTTATTGTCAACTTTGTTTTCAAGATCATACACTTTGTCTTCAAAGCCCAAAAATCTGTCTTCAAATTGGTCTAATCTATTGGTGATGCTTTCCATTGAATTCTTAATTTAATTTATTGATTCACTTATTTCCAGGATTTCTGTTTGGTTCTTTTTCAGAATCCATATATTTACTAAAATGGTTTTTCACTTCCTATATTTTCTAAGTTTATTTCTTACATATGATTTTAGCTCATTGAGCATTTAAACTATGAACTTTCAAAATTCTTTCTCCAATACTTCTTCCACTATGGTGCCCCTGGTATCAGTTATTGAAGTGCTATGGCTGTTTGGGGTCATTTGTTTTCTTGCTTTTTCATCTACTCATCTATTGGGATGATTATTGCTTTTTCTTTTATGCAAGAGACTATTTAGTTAGTTTTTGTTTCATAAGAGTCCCGAGCTGGGTGAATATCCAGGTATTGATGCTCTCATATAAGTTGTGACCTTTACTATTCTGAGTATCAGCAATACTTGAGAGAAGACACTAAATCCTATTCACTACAATTACTTTAGAACAAAGCCATATAATATTCAACCTTAGGAAAACCCCCCAAATTGTTGATACTGTTCGCCACAGTTCGTCTTATCCAGGTATAAGCCTGTAGTAAGGTTCTCTCTGGCTAGCCGGTCCCCTTCACTGGCTCCTTTCTGGGCTGTGGAAAGGTTGGGGATTACTACCTCGCTCTGCTGTCTCACCTTCTCTATCCTCTGCCATACATTTTGATCACATGAATTTTGGGAAATTACAATAATCTAAAAGATCACCAGATTCTCAGTGTCAGATCTAGTTTACTTTGAAGTATTGAAATATTGAAACCCCAAATTAATTTTTCCCAGGAAAGTTTTGATAATTTTTTTTTTCTAATTTTTCCATTTCCCTCCCTGTAGATTGCTAGAGTTGAATGGAAACATGGAGATATTCTAATACGATGACCTCATTTTTTGGCTAGGAAAACTGAGGTCCCCAAAAAAGAAAGTAACTATTTTCAAGGTGATATAGGGGAGTCAAAAAGTTGGGATTAAGACTCAGATGCCCTGATTAGCTGATTGAAAGCTGATTTCATTTTTGGAAGGACCTACCAGCTTTGCACAGAGAGGTTTCTTTGTTAAGAGAGATGGTGTCCCCTTTAAGCTAGCCGGGCAATTCTTTGGCCCCTTCCCTTGCCATTTCCAAGGAATATACAATGTGGGTCTTGAGGATGTCTGCAGCTTTGAAAAACAAAGGTGCACCTCCTCTGTGGTTATCCTCCCAGGGTTGGTGAGATTGTTTCTAAAGGTTGGTATGTGTTTTTTATTTAATGCATCTTGGAGCAAGCTGTCACTCTGTAATGTTTCCCCCTCTGTTTCTCAACAATCCCAAGATTGAGTGGAGACATCATCAGGAGCCACTTCCTCTCCAAGTCAGGAAAGTGCACCTTTTAACCCCACGCCCTGGGTGCCTAACCCTGGTCCTGGCTCTGTCTTTTATGTTATTTATCTCCTATGTTGTTATATGGGTTTATATGGGGTTTTTTTTTTCATTAATTAACAACAAAGGAAATGAGTCCTTCAATCCCTGTAGCTCTGGTTTTTGCATACTCAGCAGGTCCAGATGCAACAGACCCATGATATTCTACAGCACTTACAAGTCAAAACTGCCCCAGTCAATGAGGTTTGTTCCCAAACTTCAGCTGATTCTTGAGGTATTTGCTCATGAAGACTCTTCCTCTCTCCACCAACATCTTGAAATAGCTTTTCCTGTTAAATTTTGCATGAGTATTTTTCTCTCTCTCTTTTGGCAAACTCCCTGCTCCCTGTTTTCTATGCCACTCTCTCCCTGGCTCCTCCTGCTGAGCTCCTCTTCATTTCCTTCTTTCCTTGGTGCCCTGGAAACCACTCTCTGAGATGTGGCTTATGGCTCTGTGTCACTCACTCCTACACTGGTTGATGAGGTCCAAGCCTGTGAATGCTCTTGCCTTGCCCCTGAATACCAGCATGCATCTTCCCCTGCTCTTGTAAGTGTACCACTTAGATATGCAAACATTAGCTTTATGTCTTTCTAACAAGAAAATAGAGATGAATATCTACGTATTTTAAATATATGAATAAAAAAGAACTCTGAAGCAATGGAAGAAAACACAAAGGATTTTTATGATTGAATCATAAAGAAAGAATTCAAGCATTTATATTTATGAGAAAAAAATAACCTGCATAGTACTTCCATCCTCTTGTTCAAATATGTCATCTTACTTGGCTTTCAGTCTGCCTAGCCTCTGAATCAGTCACTTTGTCCTGACACTGGCTTGGACTTCCCTTCCAGAAATGCCTCTACACGGTTGATCACAATGACTGTCCTCATGACCACTCAGCTGATGGGCAGGGTGTGAACATACTCTGAATATGTAAAGTAATGAATAATCCTCTAATGGTTTTACTCATTATGTATCTCAATGTCTGACTTTGCAAGTGCAAAAATTGTGCCTTCTGCTCTTGACACACTGCTGGACTTGAGAAATACCTAAATAATGGATGGAGCAATAGAAATGTAAGGAGGCTAAATGATAAGAAAATAATAAAAGTGTTCTAATTCTTCAAAATCAAAGATTTACTTACTTTTTAAAGCATGATTTTATTTTATTATTTTATTTCTTCCATATTTTTATTGAGGCATTATCAATATCATTTCCCAGTATTTCCTCTTTCTCTCCTCTCCCCCAAGCCCTTGGTCATTTTCCTCTTCTTTCAATTTCATAAGACCCTTCCATTACCACTACCTTTCTCTTCCTTTTGTCTTTCTAACCTCCGAAAGTGAGAGAAAGCATATGACCCTTGACTTTTTGAGTTTGGCTTATTTTGCTTAACATAATGTTATCAAGTTTCATCCATTTTCCTGAAAATGATATAAATTTATTCTTCTTTATGGCTGAATAAAACCCATCTCTCCCTCTCTCTCTCTCTCTCTCTCACTTTCTCTCTCTCTCTCTCTCTCTCTCTCTCTCTA
>NW_026000016.1:33644284-33649736 GCF_001458135.2 Marmota marmota marmota
TCTTTCTCTCTCTCTCTCTCTCTCTCTCTCTCTCTATATATATATATATATATATATATATATATATAAAATTTTATATACAATTTTCTTTATTCACTCATCCATTGATGAAGAGCTAGGCTGGTAAAATCATTTGTCAATTATCAACATTAAAGAAACAATCAACCAAACCAATAGAAAAGATAAAATCAAGAGTGATGGGAAAGCCCCAACCTCTGAGCAGAGTGTGCTCCCACCCACGGGCCCCTTCTGGACAAGGCAAATGTGCGTTGGTTCTGCTGTGCAAAGTGAGAAGCTGACTCTTCCTTCCATCACAGTCGAATCCAGTGGCTGCTTTCCATTCCATTCATCCATTCTTCCCAGTGGCTGCTCTTTCTGCTTTCGGCTGTCTCCTGCCTTCTCTTCCTCAGCTGGACCTTGTTCACATAGCCAATGGAGAGACAGCCCTATAAAGACAAAAACAACCACCTCACGCTGGCCTACTGGAGGGAGGAGCTTGTGAGGCCTTTGAAGGGAAGCCACTCACACAGACTCCCATCAGCCTAAGGTGTCATCAAGCTGTCACCCCAGAGCAGGACCAAGGGGAAAGAAAATTCTTTGCTCCTTTACTAAGTTGTTCTAAGCCCTTCCCTCTCCTCTCCACAGCCAGTCTTAACTAGCAAGGCTTTTCACCGTACTTTGTGATATCGTCTTCATCCTTAAAATCATTCCTACCATTTCCAGTTCTTTTCTTTCTTTCTTTCTTTCCTTTAAACTCAGGAACTTTTAAACTATCTGGTATTTATAATTAATTTGCTCTCTGCTGTGATTATTCCATCCCTTTTCCTCTAGACACTTCTACCTGTCTTTACAGTACTTAGAAATTAAATAAATAAAACAAAATAAAATGAAAAAAAAAACTCTTCAATATAACAAAATTCTTGTGCAGTTTTAACCTACACAAATAGTATTAGGCTATAACTTATGAGGTTGCCTTCTTATTTTTATTCTTTTTTTTAAAGAGAAAGAGAATTTTTTAATATTTTATTTTGCAGTTTTCGGTGGACACAACATCTTCATTTTATTTTTATGTGGTGCTGAGGATCGAACCAAGCACCCCGCGCATGCCAGGCGAGCATGCTACCGCTTGAGCCATATCCCCAGCCCCTTTATTCTTATTCTTATTTTTCAGAGCTGGGGATGGGACCTAGGGCCTGGGCCATGCCAGGCAAACTTTCTACCACAAAGTCACATTCCCAGCCTGAAATTCATTTGGTTGAATCAAAAACTGCCAAGTTATAAGGACTCAGCTCAACTGTGACTTCACTGTGGTCCCCCAGGTAATGGCATTGTGCATATCCTGTAAAAAGTCAGTGGAACTAACTGCCATTGTGCCCTGAGCAAGGCATGACTTGGGGGACTACCATGACAAAGCCATCAGCTTCTGAAAGCAGCTGAGGAAAGTGTGAGGGGAGGGATGGTCTGTGTCCCAGCCATCCGTGGTCAGGAAGGGGACACCTGTGTGCCTGTCTGCTCCTCTCTCCTGTCTGCCCTTTGCAGAGGAAATGCAGTTGTAATGTCCTCTCCCCACAACAATGAGGAGAAATGGACAAGAGGCTGTTTCATCACCTTTTCCTCTGCCCTGATGCTCTGTTGGGGACCGGAGAGCAAGTATCAACTGTGTTTTGGAGGATGCAAGAGGAAATCGCTGTCATTAACCCAATATGGGTCATTCACTCTGGGGTACAATGGTTGTAGGTGGAAATTTCAGCAGGAAAGGAAAAAGAGTTCTTTGACCCAGGAGCTTGTGTCTGGGTCTGTGAGGCCACATGTGTACGTCTGTGTCACTGTGCAAAACACAGATAATGTGGTACTTTACCTTGAAAGTCAACACAAAGCAGAGGAAGGATTTGGAACCAGTGTTTGTGGAAGTCATTGCAGCTACAGAATGGAATCCAATTTTATTTTAATAAACAGGAAATTTTTCTTTTCACAGCTTAAGATGGGAAACAAGTATTGTTCTGGAACGACTCTCTTTCTTCTTCTATTTGGGAGTTTTGAAGCCAAGAGAGCCCATTTGTTTTTCCACAAAATCTAGCCCCAAACCACTCTTCCAAGAGGAATGGTCTTTACTTTGAAATCTTCTTCACCCTCCACTCACCTCTTGCGCTTGCTTGTCCTGCCAATTCTTTCCTAACAAGAAGGGAAGGAATGGAGGATGGGAGTATGAAAGACAGTTGAATGAACTGGGCATAACTTTCCCACGTTCATGCACAATAAGTGTAACTCCATATCATGTCTAACCACAAGAATGGGATCTAATTAGAATAAGTTATACTCCATGTATGTATAATATGTCAAAATATACTCTACTATAATGTATATCTAAAAAAGAACAAATTAAAAAAAAAAAGTACATCCCCCTTGGTCAATCACACCAAACAAAGTTTCTGTGCCTTTATATGTTACTCTGAGAATTAAATGTACATATTTGTATATATGGATTATTCTTAGAACAGCATCCAGCTTACAGTAAACACTATATAAATGTTAATTAATGGTATTGTAGGACATGATTAGTTAATGGATTTTATCATTGTTTCAAAGATTGGGGTGTTCCAAATAATCACTATGTGAGAACCTTGATTAAAAGTCAGTGATTTATCAGAGGAGAAATCATGGCAGCTCCTCACCTTGGCTCTCTAGAGTAGCAATTCAAATAGAAATAAACTGAGAAGCACACATGTAATGTTAAATTTTCTAGTGACCACTCCTTAAAAAGTAAAAAAGTAATTTTAATAACATATATCTTATTTTACACATGTATTCAAAACATTATCATTTCAACATGCAATCAATACAAAATTATTTAACCAGATATTTTAACCTTTTTGTGCCAGTGTTTAAAATTGGATGTGTGCTTGGGAACATGGCGGCGGGCGCAGAGAGATCAAGTCTCTGACCTCTTCAGCTGCGCGGGCATAGGGAGTCGTAAACCGTCTAAATGCTGTTTGCTCAGGATCACTAGGCAATGCTGAGCTGACGTGGATCTGGGGCGAACAGTCTGGGCCTCTCAGAACACACACCGAGCCCGGATTGGCTGAATTCAAGCTCCCGTTCGCCTGCTTCTCGCAGACAAACTGCTGTGACTCAGCACTAAACGATCCTGCTGAAACAACTGGTCGGCCCTTCTGAATCTACGGAGGTTAATGCCAACCGAGCCTTCATAGGCAGTGGCCACAGGTTTGAAACGGGGCTTGGAAGAGCCAGTCAGGACCCACCCGTTGCATTGGTCACCCAGCAAAGGGAACAAACTGTCGCCATTTGCATGGGATACCACCATGGCAGAGAACTGACGTCACCAGAATGCGGCAGAGGAGATAACTCCATTGAAACCGGTGGCGACAGGTGTGTAACCCCCTAGCCTTCCCTCTCCACACAGCGGGGAAACCTTAAGGGCCCCTGAGCTCTCCCGTGAGCACAATAGCCAGACCGAGGGAATCAGGAGTGGCGCTGGACCTGCGGCGCGGAACTCCCGGCTACCGCTCCCACCAGTGCTGACAACTGAGGTCTCTTGCACCAGCTACCGGAGGCGTGGCTACCGGAGGGCAAGCAAAATTCACTGAGCGTTCTCAGCCCCAAGCTCTACAAACTTAGGGTCTGAGGGAATGCCAAAAAGGGAGAGTGTGCCCAGTCGTTCATGAAAATAGGGCTCCCGGGAGCAGCAGACCTGGTGTGTAGCCAGTATTGTGGTGAGCGTCACCGGTGAGCGGGGCCTGGCTTGAGGAAAAGTGGGGAAGTGACTAGACACAAGAGAAGGCCCTAGGCACTCAGGATTGGAGACCCGCCCAGTCTGGGAGGAGGAGCTGCTGCACAGTGATTGGTTCCCACGTATTAATCAAACTCTAAGACTGCATTTATTAATTTTTTTTTAATTGGGGTTTTTTTTTTCATTTTTTTGTTGTTTTTAAGTTTTTTTTGAAAAAAGTTTTTTTATTATTTTTTTAATTTTAATTTAATTTTTTTTTTCTTTTCTGTTTTTTTTCTTTTGTCTTTTCATTTCTTTTCAATTTCCTTATTCCCACTTCCTTGAATTCTACCTGCCTACTCTCATTCTCTTTAGTGACTTCTTCCCTTCCCTTCTAATACCTTTCCTCCCAAGCATCAAATAAATTTATAAGAGTAAACAGTAACTCAGCAGTCAAACACAACAAGAAGTAACATGAGCAGCATGAAAAAGCAAGGAAGAAAAGGAGTACAAACAATGCAGGACAGCCTAAATATTCAGGAGGACCTAGAGGCATCAGAAAAATGGTCAAATAAAGAACTCAAGGATTACCTTAGACAGATGGAATGGAACCTTAAAGAGGATATGAGACAGCAAATTCAAACAGTGAAAGAACACATTAAAAATGAATTACATAAACAGATAAAAGAAGAAATTAAGCATCTTTATCAGGAGATAGAGATTATAAAAAAAATGAAACAATAATTCTAGAAATGAAGGAAACTATAAACCAAATTAAAAACTCAAATGAGAGTATCACTAACAGAGTGGAGCAAGTAGAAGCCAGAATGTCAGATAATGAAGACAAAATATATCATCTTGAAAAGAGTCTAGCCAACTCAGAAAGGCTGGTAAAAATTCACGAGAAAAACATCTAAGAGATATGGGATAACATAAAAAAACCAAACTTAAGAGTCATTCGGATAGAGGAAAGTATAGAGGTTCAAACCAAGGGAATGAGCAACCTGCTGAATGAGATAATTATAGAAAACTTTCCAGAAATAAAAAAGGAAACGGATATACAAATTGTAGATGCATACAGGATACGGAGCATACAAAATCACAGTAGACCAACACCAAGACACATTGTTATGAAGATATCCAATATACAGAACAAAGAGAAAATATTAAAAGCTACAAGAGAAAGGAGGCAGATTACATTGAGGGGTAAACCAATAAGGTTAACAACGGATTTTTCATCACAGATGCTGAAAGCGAGAAGATCCTGGAACAACGTATTTCAAACACTGAAAGACAATGGATGCCAACCAAGAATTTTGTATCCAGCAAAATTAAGCTTCAGGTATGACAACAAAATAAAAATCTTTCATGATAAACAAAAGTTAAAAGAATTTGCAGCCAGAAAACCAGCACTGCAAAGCATCTTGAGCAAAACACTACACGAGGAAGAAATGAAAAACAATAACCAAAACCATCAGTGAGAAGTGCCTCAGTAAAGACAGAGGGCGGGGGGAAATCTAATCATGGAGAAACAAACTAAATTAAAAAAAAAGATAAATAATCAAACATGGCTGGAAGTACAAACCATATATCAATAGTAACTCTAAACGTTAATGGCCTAAACTCTCCAATAAAGCAACATAGGCTGGTAATATGGGTTAAAAAAACAAATCCAACAATATGCTGCCTCCAGGAGACACATCTGATTGGAAAAGACATACACAG
>NW_026000016.1:33650897-33667569 GCF_001458135.2 Marmota marmota marmota
ATGTTCATAGCAGCACAATTCACAATAGCTAGACTGTGGAACCAACCCAGATGCCCTTCAATAGATGAATGGATAAAAAAAATGTGGCATTTATAAACCATGGAATATTACGCAGCACTAAAAAATGACAAAATCATGGAATTTGCAGGGAAATGGATGGTACTAGAGCAGATTATGCTAAGTGAAGCTAGCCAATCCCTAAAAAACAAATGCCAAATGTCTTCTTTGATATAATGAGAGCAACTAAGAACACAGCAGGGAGGAAGAGCAGGAGGAAAAGATTAACATTAAACAGAGACATGAGGTGGGAGGGAAAGGTAGAGAAAAGGGAAATTGCATGGAAATGGAAGGAGACCCTCATTGTTATACAAAATTACATATAAGAGGTTATGAGGGGAATGGGAAAAAAAACAAGGAGAGAAATGAATTACAGTAGATGGGGTAGAGAGAGAAGATGGGAGGGGAGCGGAGGGGGGGATAGTAGAGGATAGGAAAGGTAGCAGAATACAAGAGTTACTAATATGGCATTATGTAAAAATGTGGATGTGTAACCGATGTGATTCTGCAATCTGTATTTGGGGTAAAAATGGGAGTTCATAACCCACTTGAATCTAATGTATGAAATATGATATGTCAAGGGTTTTGTAATGTTTTGAACAACCAATAAAAAAAATAAAAATAAAATTGGATGTGTATTCTACACACAGCACGTCTCAGTTTGGGTGCCAACTTGATAGCATAAAAGTCTAATGTAGGTGGGTGTTTCCGACAAAGATGGTAGCTGGCCACTTCCTTCCATAACAAAGAACAGAACCAAGTAAAAAACCAATATATTTCTCTGGAATATTTGAGTCAGAGCATCAGAGTGCCATGGAAAGGTGTCAGAGATGCCATGGAAAACACAGAAAAATGATGGCCTTATAAATAAAGGAACTAAGCACATAGTATCTACCATCCCATCAGATACAGACAAGTATCCTGACTAGATCCACTAGTGCAGTGAAAAAAAACCAGAAACATTGTGTGGACCTATTCGATTAGCGTGGCCCTCACAAAGCCCACAAAAACTGAAAGATGTCCCAAACCTACAGCAGAGACATGACCTGCTCAGACCTGCCAGAAAATCTGCCTACGAGATGTGTATCCCAGCTAATGGTGCAATCCTCAGATCTTTGCTGCCTGGGCCATTGAAGAACCTCCACTCTTCACCAAAGTTGATTATAGCTAAAGAAGCTTCACAGAGGCTGCATGAAAGTGCCCAGATGGAACCAAAGTCAATGAAGCACATTCAGTTAACACTCTAGGACATACTGCCAGCAGAAAGTTTTTTGACTACAAAAAGCCACCCTACAAAATTGGCAGAGGCAACAGTTCTACCAGATGCACAAATACCAGTGTAGGGACACAAGAAGCATGAATAAAACAAGGTAAAATGATGCCTCCAAAGGAACACAGTATCTCCCTAGCATTAAATTCCAATGAAAAGGAAAATGATAAATTCAAAAGAATGATTTTGTGCCAGGAAACTTAATAAGAAACAAGAAAATGCAGACAGACATTTCAACCAAATTAGGAAAATAATTCACAACATGAATGAGAAATTCAGCAAAGAGATACAGATCATAAAAAAGAACCAATAAAACATCATCAAGCTAAAGAATTCAATAAATGAAAGAAAAAATGCTGTTGAGAGTCTCAACAGCAGAAGTTTTAACCCAGAAGAAAGAATTTTTGAGCTTTAAGATGGGTCTTTTGAGAAAATGTGGTATATATATATATATATATATATATATATATATATACACACACACACACACAATGTAATATTATTCATCATTAAAAGAGAATAAAATCATGGCATTTTCAGGTAAATGGATGGAGTTGGAGAATATAATGCTAAGTGAAGTTAGCCAATTTCAAAAAACCAAAGGCTGAATGTTTTTTCTAATATAAAGAGGCTGAATCATAATGGGCTTAGCAGCGGGGGGTGGGGGGACAGAAGAATGGGAAGATTAGATGAACTATAGATAGGGCAAAGGGGAGGGAGGGTAAGGGAGGGGACATGGGTGTATGAAAGAGGGTGGAATGAGATGGACATCATTACCCCAAGTACATGTATGAAGATACGAATGGTGTGACTATACTTTGTGTACAACCAAAGATATGAAAAATTGTGCTTTATATGTGTAATATGTATTGTATTGCATTCTACTGTCATATATAACAAATTAGAATAAAAAGGTGGGTCTTTTGAAATAACAAGTCAGATATTAAAAAGAAAATTAATAAAAAAGAGTGAAGAAAGCCTTTGAGATTTAGGGAACACCATTAAGCTAGCAAACTTTTGTATTATGAATGTTCCAGAAGAATAAGAGAAGGAAATGAGGTAGAAAACCTATTCAATGAAATAATTGCTGAAAACTCTCCAAATCATGAGAAAGATATAGGCATTCAAGTTTGGGATGCTCCAAGGACCACTAATAGATTTCATTAAAAAGTATCCTCCTTGATCATAATACAGTCAAAGTGTCGAAAGTAAAAGACAAAGATTGAATTTTAAAATCAGCAAAAGAAAAATGTCAAATCACTAAAAGGAATCCTCACTAGACTGTCAGCAGACTTCTCTGCAAAAAGCCCTTATAGGCCAAGAGATAATGGGATGATATATTCAAGTCCTAAAAGGAAAAAAAAATGCCAATCAAGAACACTGTACCCAGGGGTTGGGGTTGTGGCTCAGTGGTAGCGCGCCTGCCTGGCATGCATGAGGCACTGGGTTCGACTCTCAGTACCACATACAAATAAATAAAATAAAGGTCCATCAACAACTTTAAAATATTTTTTAAAAAATACTGTACCCAGCAAAGCTATCCTTCAGAAATGAAAAAAAAAAGACTTCCCAAGACAAGCCAACAGTAGGAAATTCATCACCATCAGATCAAACCTATAACAAATGCTTAAAGGATTTGCTACATTAGAAGCAAAAGGATGATAACTGTCATTATGAAAACATACAAAAAGTACACAATCCAACAGTATAGCAGATGCAGAAAAGAGAGTTAAGAGAATAAAATCTACCAATACAGAAAAATCACCAAATCACAATGATGAACAGCAGAAGAGGAAGGAAGGAATGAAGGATATATATAAAACAAACAAAAAAGTTAACAGTAACATATGAATATGTTTTCAGTTAAAAATAACAACACTGAGTGCAAATGGATTAAATTCCTCAATTAAAATATTTAGACTGGATGAATGGGTTTAAAAAATTAGACCCAGTGATATTCTACCTATAATAATATCATTTCACCAATACACATATACTGAAATTTAAGACCTAGGAAAAGATATTCCAAGCAAAAAGAAACCAAAAACAAGGACTAGCTATACTTACATCAAATCAAATACATTTTAAATCAAAAACTGTAAAAAGAGAAAAGAAAGTCACTATTTAATGGTGAAAGGATTAATTCAATAAGAGGAAATGACTATTGTGTGTGTGTGTGCGCGCACACACACACACACACACATCCCTCTTACTCCATGCAGGAACACCCAATTATAACACAGAAAACATTTAGTGCTAAAGAAGAGACAAGCTCTAAAACAATGAAAATGTCCTCCCAAAGCTCATGTGTCAAAAACTCGAACCCCAATGCAGTAATGCCCAAAGATGGAGCTTTTGGAAAGTGATTGGATCATGAGGCTCTAACCTCATCAGTGAATTACTCCCTTTAATGGATGAATGATTTAAATTGACTACTTGTTGGTAATTGGAGGCAAGTAGAGCATGGTTGGAGGAAATGGGTCACTGGGGACATGATCTTGGGGACTATATCTTGTCCCTGGTCTCTTTTCCATCCCTTCCTTCCCAGATGCCATAAGTTGAGAAGCTTTTCTTCACCAACCTTTCCTCCATGATGATATTCTGCCTCACCTCAATCCCAAAGCAATGGTGCCAGTCAACCATGGACAGAAACCATGAGCCAAAATAAATCTTTCCTCCTTTAAGTTATTATTTTCAGGTAGTGTGATAACTGCAATGAAAAGCTGTCTAACAATTGAGATTTTCCACTCACCCTTTCATCAATGGACAGATCATTCAGTTGAAAAATATTAACAAGAAAACATTGGAACTAAACTATACTTCAAATCATATGGACCTAACAAACATTTGCAGAATATTTCATACAATAGCTTCAGAATACCTGTTAATTTCATCATTACAAGAAACATTCTCCAGAAGAGACAGACCATCTATTAGGCCACAAAACAAGTGTCTACAAATTTTTAAAAAACTGAAATCGGAACATGTATCTTCTCTGACCACATGAGAATAAAACTAGAAATCAACAATAAAAAGAACTTCAGGAATTACACAAATACAAGAAAATTAAACAGCATTCTCTTGCACAACCAGTGGATCAATTAAAAAAAAATCAAAACATAAATTAAAAACGTTCTTTAATAAAAATGAAAATATAATATGCCACATTACATGGAATAAAGCAAAAGCAATATCAAAAGGGACATTTAGAGCAATAAATACTTCTATTAAAAAAGCAGAAAGATTTCAAATAATTTAATTATGCAACTTAAAGAACTAGAAAGCAAGAATAAACTAAACTCAAAAACTAGTAGAAGATAAGAAGAAAAATCAGAGGAGAAATAAATGAGAGACTAAAAATAAACAAACAAAAAAAGGTTAATGAAAGAATTCTCAACAAAATACTAACAAATAAATTTCAATAGAAAATCAGAAAGAATATATAGCATGATCAAGTGGAATTTACCCTGGGAATGCAAAGATGTTTCAACACAAAAATCAATAAAACATCACATCAGACAGTGAAGGATGAAAACTAAATGATCATCTCAATAAATCTAGGAAAAAATTCAATAAAATTCAATATCCACTCATGATTAAAATCCTCAAAAATGAGAAATAGAAGAAATGTGCTGCAACACAATAAGGACTAATATTACAAGCATATAACCTACATAAAATTCCATGAAGAAAAGCTGAAATCACTTCCTCTAAGATCAGAAACAAGGCAAAAATGTCCACTTTCACCATTCTCATTCAATACAATAATTAGACATCTTAGCCAGAGCAATAAGACAAGTGAAAACAATAAACAGCATCAAAGTAGGAAAACAAACAAGTCAAATTATCTGTTTGTAGACAACATAATTTTGTATATTAAAAAAAATTAAAGACTCCACATACACACAAAAAAATCTCTAAGAATTGGCCAAGAAATTTAATAAAGTTTGCAGGATTAAAAAATTCAGTACTTATTTTCATAATCTAGAAGCAAAATTGTGAGAAAGAAATCAAGAAAACAATTCTACTCAAAATAGCTACCAAGAATTAAAATACCTAGGAATAAATTCAGTCCAACAAGTGAATGATCAAAATTACAGAACACTTATCAAGGGAATTAAAGAGAAAACAAAAAATGAAAAGACAACATGGGCTTACAGATCAGAAGAATTAATATTGTTAAAGTGCTCATACTGCCCAAAGCAATCTATAGATTTCATGAAATTCCCATCTAAATACCAATAGCTTCTTCACAGATAGATATATTTTTAAAAAATACTAAAATTTGTTTGAACCACAAAAGACTCTGAAAAGTCAAAACAATTTTGACCCAAAAGAACAACACTGGGGGTATTATAATACCCGACTTCAAAACATGCTACAATGTGATAGAACCCAAAACAGTATGATACCAGAATAAAAACAGACACGCAGACCCATGGAATAGAATAGAGAACCCAGAAACAAATGAATGTATTTATAGCCAATTGCTTATTAACAAAATCAGCAAGAACACACATTGGAGAAAAAGTATAGTCTCTTCAATAAATAATTCTGGGAAAACTGGATATTAGTATTCAGAAAAAAAAGAAACTAGACTTCTATCTCTCACCATGTCCAAAAATCACCTCAAAACAAATCAAAGACTTAAATGTCTGACCTGAAACTATAAAATTATTAGAAGAAAGTACAGGGAAAATACATCAGGACACACTGTTCTGGGCAAAGATATTTTTGTGTATGTGACCCCCAAAAACACAGACAATAAAAGCAAATGTTGTCAAATGGGATTACATCAAACCAAAAAAGTTTCTGCTCTCAATAGAATGCAGAGACAATCTACGGAACGGGAGAAGATATTTGCAAACTATATATCTTATGGGGGGTTAATATCCAGTATATATATGGAGTGGAAAAACTCAATAGCAAAAATAACAACGATCTAATTAAAAACTGGGGGAAGCTCCCAGATAGTCGTTTCTCAAAAGGTGATCTACAAATGGCCGACAAGTATATAAAGACGTGCTCATTGTCATTAATCAACAGGGAAATGCAAATCAAAACCAGAATGAGATATCAACTCACCCAACTTAGAATGACTAGTATGCAACAGACAAAATAAATAAATAAATAACAAGTGCTGGTGAGGATGCAGGGAAAGGGAAATTCTTATAAACTGTTACTGGAAATGTGAATTAGTACAACCACTCTGAAAAACTGTACTCAGGTTCCCCTTAAAACTAGAAAGAGAACTACTATGTAATTCAGTAATCCCACCACTGGGTATATATCCAAAGGAATTGAAATCAGTGTGTCCAAGAGATATCTGCACTCACATGTTTATTGCAGCACTATTCTCATAGGTGTCACCTATTCAGCATAATTGCCCATCAGTGGATAAATGGATGAAGAAAATGTGACATATATCTACAATGGAATATATGAAAGCCATAGAAAGAATGAAATTCTGTCATTTGCGGCAACATGGATTAAAGCTGGAAGAAATTGCATTAAGTGAAAGACAAATGCTATAGGTGGAAGTTAAAAAGTTGATCTCAAAGAAGCAAAGAGTACAGTACCAGGGCTTAGGAAGAGTGTGGTGGATGAGGCATGGGGAGAAGATGGCTAATAGGGACCAGGTGCAGCTGGATGGGAGGAATAACCTCTAATGATCTATAACACAGCAGGACAACTATGGTTGACAACAATTAATTGACTATTTCAAAATAATTAGCAGACAGGACTTTGAATGTTTCTAATGCAAAGAAATGATAGATATCTGAGGTGATAGATAAGCCAATTACCATGAAATCATCATCACACAGTATATACATATGTTGAAAAGCCACCCTGTACCTCATCAACATGTTTGATTATGATGGGTTGATTAAAAGTAAAAATATATTTTTACAAAAGTCCAGTGTAATCCTACCTACATGGTGAGACCCTGTTTAATAGAAATAGAGTCCTCATTGTTTCTATTAAATTTAAATTCAAGTTAAATAAAAAGTGAATCCAGTTCCTCAATGACACTGGCTAGAGTTCAAGGGCCATAGGTGGCCGACGGCCACCATACGACAGCCCACAGGTCTCAGCCTCCTGCTGACTACTTCTACTCACCTGCCACCTCCTGCCCACCTACAGCTCGCCCTGGCCCAGTCACCCTCTCCTCACCCCCTGCACTAGGTCCTTCCTACCACAGACCTTTGTTCACACATTTCTCTTTACCTGGAATGCCTTCTTCTCTTTCAGGACCCTTCTTTTGTCTCCTTTAATTTGAAACTCTCCTCCTCTCAGAAAAGGAAACATGTCTCAGGAGCTCACCTCTAGGATTTGGCACTCCTTCCATCCCAGTATTCCCAAGTCTGTTATGCAATTGTAACTATTATGCATGTACTTGCTAAGAGTGTGTATGTGTGTGTGCGTGTGCTATTTTCTTGGCTTGATTGTTACCCCTTCCAGGGGAGAATCCTTGACGTTGCAAACCATTTTCCTCTTACCTGGACTATTACAGAAGCCTCTGGATCAGTCTCTTGCTTCCTCCCTGGGAGGCCTTGAAAAAATCACCCTCCACTCAGTCTCCAGAATGACTTTGCTTAAAATGCAGATCAGGTCATCGGACTCCCTTGCTCAATCCTGCTAATGACATGCCATTCTCCTTAAAATGAAATTCTAATTCCTCAGCCTGGCTTCTATCATATTCCTGGGAAATATATGTTTCTCCAACTCTATTACATCTCCCTCATCATGCCCAGCCACAACGGCCTTCCTTCTATTGTCTGAGCACCTCAAATCCATGTCCAATTCAGAGCCAATGCCTTGTTGAACCCATTGTCTGAAATCCCGATGGTTGTTGGGTTCATTTCTTCTCATATGTAAGATCTCAGCTGACTTCTTATTATCTCCACTCCCATTTCTTACCTCTGGACTCAGAGCTTCTCACAGCTCCATGTTTGTTTCCTTCATTTCTTCTTCTTCTTCTTCTTTTTAAATTAATTGGTTCTTTTTAGTTATACATAAGAGCAGAATCCATTTTGATGTGATTATACAAGCTTGGAATATGTCTTATTCTAGTTAGAGTCCCATTCTTACGGATGTGCATGGTGGTGGGATTCACTCTGTTGATCATATATGTACATGGGAAAACTATGTCAGATTCATTCTATTGTCTCCTTTTCCTAACCCCTCCCTCCCCTCCACTTCCTCCATTGTCTAATCTACTGCACTTCTATTCTTCCCCTCATACTCCTCCTCCTTACTGAGGGTTAGCTTCCACATATCAAAGAAAACATTTGACCTTTGGTTTTTTGGGACTGACTGACCTCACCTGGCATGATAGTCTCCAGATCCACCCATTTGCTGGCAAATGTCATAAAGTTATTCTCCTTTATGCTGAGTAATACTCCATTGTGCATATATACCACATTTTCTTTATCCATTCATCTATTGAAGGATACCTAGGTTTGTTCCACAGCTTAGCTATTATGAATTGAGCTGATATAAATATTGATGTAGCTGCATCACTGTAGTATGCTGATTTTAAATCCTTTGGCTATATACCAAGGAATGGGATAACTGGGTCAAAGGGTGGTTCCATTCCAAATTTTCTGAGAAATCTCCATATTTCTTTCCAAAGTGGTTGAGAAAAGGTAATCCCAACACTCCAACATATCAGCTCAGGAATTGACTTGCTTAATAAGACCCCTAAAGCACAGGAAATAAAATCAATAATCAATAAATGAGAGGACATCAAACTAAAAAGCTTCTTCACAACGAAGAAAAGAATCAGCTCTGAAGACAGAGCCTACAGAATGGGAGAAAATCTTTGCCACCTGCACCTCAGATAAGGCATTAATTCTCAGGATATACAAAGAACTCAAAAAAACTTAAAAGACACACATACACACACACACACACAATAATCCAAACAATAAATGGACAAACTAACTGAAGAGACATTTCACAGAAGAAGAGAATGAATGGTCAACAAATATATGAAAAAATGTTCCACATCTCTTGCAATTAGAGAAATGAAAATTTAAACTCCACTGAGATTTCATCTCACTCCAATCAGAACAGCAATTATCAAGAATACAAGTGACAATAAATGTTGGCAGGAATGTTGGGGGAAAGGTGCACTCCTTCATCTCTTCTTACCCCTTTATTGATCTTTGGTTCATCTTTTCTTACACCTGTTTGAAACTGTTTTGTCCATTACTTGCATACTTTATTTAACATCTGTCTCCTCCCTGGAATATAAGCAGGGAAGTCACTCCTCTTGTTCACCACTGTACCTTGGGCCCCAGAGTCCTAGCACAATGAAAGTCTTAATTAATATTTCAAATTGTTAATCCACACGAGATCCCATGTAACTCTCACAGTTGATAAAACCTAATGATATTTTGAATAAAAATGCTAAAGCAATATCTCAAATCACAAAGTACCTAAAAGGTGGTTGTAAACTCAAGTCCTGATGAATACTCAGCAGGGAATGTATAAATAAGATGCAACAGGGAGGGGAGGGGACTTCGACCAACTGAACAGTGTCTGCACCATCTAGAAGGGACAAGCCATTCTGCTAAGTCTTTGTTGCCTCACAATAATACAAGCCCAGTGTGAGCAGAACCTCTGGTTTTTCAAGAAAAGTTAGATGTTCCGATTTTTTAATAAAAAGTGAAAAGGTTGATACATGGATACTAAGTTGCAGCTCCATAGGAATACAAAATTCCAGTGTGCTAATTGCACAGTAGGGTGACCAAAAGGATTTTGAATATTTTTACCATAAAGAAGTGATAAATATTTGAGGAGTTAGATATGTTTAACCTGACTACATAATGTGTACATGTATTGAAACATCACATGTGCCCCATTAATATGTACCATTTTTGTGGTTTTATGTATAAATTTAAATTTTTTTAATTCAAAATTTTTAAGAATTCTTAAATAATTTTTTTTATTTATTAAACTGTACAGACAAAATAAGACTGCTGGATATATACATAACCTATCAGTTTGCAACTTTGAATCTTAGTGCCTTGTTTAGTTTTTATATCTATCTCAATTTCAATGAATCTTGAGCCAAAAAAACAAACCTCAAAAACCAAAATTCATAATTTTCATTTTTCCCCTTTATATTTCTCTTTTATTTCTCCCTTCAACCCCATAACTCAGAAGTCATTGATCTTTTTGCATACTAAATCGATTGGCTTTTTATTTCCCTCTTCATCTTCTTTGAATGTTTAACCAAGGGAGTGAGTCATACAGTAGGTGCTGAAATGCATTATCCAGACTCCCTTTGGTAATTCCCCACTCTGCTAGGAATGTTCTCTGCAGATACGTTCTCAGCCCATTTGGGGGATTGTCTAAGCTGAAGAGAGCCTAAGTCCATGCTCCTTTCCTGGGGTGGTGTCTATCCACTGACTGATTGACAGAAGGATATAAAGTCCTAGCCCTCTTGGCCCAACTCAGGAAAGCTCTGAAGGGGCACGCTGCCTTGGAGCACTGCAGCATAGCCCAACTCTCCCTCTACCTAAATCTGTTCGTTAACCTCCCTTTCATAGGTATTGCTCTAAGAGCAGCCTCTAATAACCCTATTACACATGATGCTATCCCAGAATCTGCTACCTGAGGACCCCAAGTGTGTCTGTTAATATAAGAAGAATTTGAAGCTGGATCTCCTGCCACCTGGGTGGCAATAAGGACCCTATTTCTGGTGGTAGGCAAAGTAGAGACAGCCCCTAGCACAAGGTTGCAGTAACACTGGTATAACTGTTCCACTTGGATGATGAGCTGGTAGAGGGAGATGCTAGGGAGGTATATCTGGTATTTGAAAATATGAGAGGAAACATAATTGTAAGGGGAGTGGAACTTGGTAGACCTGGAGAAGTTAAACTGAGGCTTTGAAAAAAATATAGCAAAACACTGAATGTAGGTACTGAACCCTTGGGGCCTCTTGTGTGCAAGAATGAGCAGTTTGGAAGCGGCAAGGGGAATTGCCACTGACCTTCAGGAAGGGTGGGAGCTGTTGTTGCAGAGGAGGAACAGAGGAGGATATGAGTTGGCACCCACATTGTGCACCTGGGCATCTCTTGGTTCTCTCTTGCTCCATTTTGAAAGTAAATGGACAAGTACAGCCACCCTCACCTGAGAAAGGCATGGTGACTCTGATCTCAGTGATGAGGATTTGAGTCATGGCACCACATAGGCCAAGGGCCAGCAGAAGAACCAGCTGAGGGTGAAGGGAATGGAGAACATAAGGGGCAGGGCACACGAGGAGAATCTGCTATGGCCTGAGACCAGCTGTAGTAGTGGAGGCTGCAGTTTGCCCACTAACTTTCCTCTTTCAAGTTCTGAGGAATAGGAGGCCACTGGATCCTGGAGCCGCTGCTCTCAGCACATATATGAAGAAGTGGCACTGAGGGGTGAAGGGGGTGGGCTATGCAGACACTGAAGCGCTGCCCAGGTTCCCCTTCAGGGGGAAGGACTTGCTTCCCCTGCTCTTCAGCTGGGAGTGCCAGAGGTGGACACTCCTAGGATTCCAGTCCCCAATGGCCTTGCTGGGAAGTCACCTTGCCTCAGGTCAGGCGGTCTTTTCAGAGACCCTTCAAATAACAAGTCAGCAAGGAGGTATAAAGGCTCAGTACCTCCACCGCCCATAACTCAGAACACCTCCAAAGGGTCTTGCGGCTTCAGAGCCCCCCTCTGTCATCTGAGGTGTTGGTGGAGATTGCACCACCATCCACATCTCGTCTGCTGATCCTGTTCCTTGCCTTTGCTCCTACTGGCATTGATTCCAAAATCACTCCCTTCAGACCTCCCAGATGCTGATCTTCACCTCAGGATCTGCTTCCCAGGAAATGCATCTGACTTTGCCTTCTTGAAATCCCTCTGCCCCTTGGTTCTCAAACACTGTATTCCTGCTACCTCTCCGATGGCATCCGCCTCCATCTCCACACACTCCCCTTCCTTCTCCTAGTCCTTAAGGTAAGGGTAGCCTATTTTAGTCACCTTTCCTTGAAGGGGAGGATTTTCTGATAACAGGATGCTACCTACTAGGAGAAGCTTACACCTGAATAGGCATAAACAGATTGTTCTCCCACTTTTCACATTCCCTAGAGATGAAGCATCAATTTCTCTTGTCTATCCCCAGGAAATACAATAATGGGTAATATGTATGGCAAGTGGTCTTCTCAAGTCAAGAAGGTACTGAAAGTTTCTTAATTCCTCGCAAAAAGAAATTATATTTTATATGATGAGCTGGTAGAGGGAGATTCTGGGTGGAATATCAGGTATTTGAGAAACATGGCAGGAAATATAATTTTTAAAAGAGTAGAACTTGGTAGCTCTGGGGAGTTATAATTATATTTTATAACTTTATATTTTATGATGTTATCCTCTCTCCACATACACACTGTCATTGCTGATACACACACACACACACACACACACACACCCTCTCATTACAACAACAAGGCAAAAACATACCTATAAAGTATAGGGATTCCTTTTTACTGCCAGTCTTTTAGCCCTTGGCCTGACAGCCTCCAGCCTCTGGGCAGGAGAGCCAATTCCCATTTTTGCTTGCAGTAATTCTTTGATCCCATATGACCTGCAGAGTCTTGCAAGTCCAGAGGGTGGTATAATGTAATGGAAAACAGAACCATTTTAGCATAGTACCTGAGTTTTAGGCATCAGTGTACCACTAATTAGCTCTTCTTAAGCAAAGTCTCTCTTTCCCATTTATAAAATTAAGAGAATAGTCTTTGACCAACGAGTATGCTTTCTAGAAACACCTACTAGGACTAAACTAAAACTTACATGTAGAAGTTAATAGGAAATGGATACATGTCCACAAAGACAAATTTCCCTTTGAATTTTCTCTTGTGAGACATATGCTGTCCAAGGAAACTTCAAGATTTAAGCAAGTGCATGTGACTGTCATTCAGGGGTCCCCAGCCCACTCAGGACCCACAGATGACTCAGGTCTGGGTTCTCTGGTTGATGTTCTTAATCTAGCAGAGAAAGAGGTTTCTGGAGGCCTTAAACCTCTGTGGCCTCCACTGTATCTTCCTCCACTCCAAGAGGCCAAACTAGGGCTGATCTTCCAACAGCTGCCTCCTGGTGTTCCAGAGAAATCTATAAAGAAACTGCTTGCCTCTGAATTCCCCTCCACTTCTGTTTACTTTGGGGAGCCCACCCAAAGATGTTCATCCTTTATGAGGCACATCTGTGCCACTCAACATGGGGGCCATGGAAATGACCGCCCACCATGCTGAGTGCTACTCCAAGCCCAGGTTATTGTACCTCCTGTAGAGAGATCTGTGCTTTCTACTATTTGTCCTTGGGGAAAGAGACCTACCGGGTGTCAGTGTCTAGAACTCAGGGGAATGCTGTTAAGAAATAAGCATATGGGAGATGTCATCACCTTCTATGGTCTGAATGCTGGTGTCTCCCCAAGTTCCTTTGTTCATCTAATACCAATGAGGTAGCATTGGGAAGTGGAGCTTTTAGGGATGCTCAGGTCATGAGAATGTTGCCCTTATGAAAGGGATCAGTCATAACATAAGCCTGAAGAAGTTTGCTTGCCCCCTCTACCTTTTGAGGACATATAGAATGTGCCAAGCAGGAGGGACAAGCCCTAACTGGATATCGCATCTAAGGGATGTGATATCCAGTTAGGGCTGGGATTTCCAAGCCACCAGAACTATAAGCAGTAAATTTCCATTACTTACAAACTCAGTCTAAGGTACTTTGCTATATCAGCAGAAACAGATGAAGACACTAACTCCTCAGAGAATTTCCTTCTGTATGATTTGTCTGAGTCGAAGGTAGAAAGGGAATACTCAATGTAATTTGCAGATACTAACTCACCTGAACTTCTGATTTCTTGCAAGGGGACATTTAATTTCATACGAATTGGCATTTAATATTTTCTAGATGATCTTCAGGGATGGAGTCTTCTCAGTCTCCCTCAGACCCTTTATTCCAATGTTGGAACATTCCAGAGATCAGGAATTTCATAGGTATAAAGTCTCAGCTGCTTTGCTTTAAATATGTTTAATTCATTTATTATTTTAATTTAGAGAATACTGTAAGTCCTGCAATAACCAAAGTATTAGGTTAGGCTCACTTTTTTTCTCTTGCATAGTTATCGGCCCACATGGATGGCTGTAGCTAACCACCTACCCTGTGAGGACAGTTTATCCTCCTAAAGGCATTTTTTCAGGGCTCTCTGGGCCTCTCATCCTCCTTCTCTGGCCTTTCACACTTTCCCAATGTTTAGGAAAACCAACAAGAAGCCACTGCAAGCTGTATGCCACCCTTGATATCCAGGGCAGGAATCCAGGACTGCCTGCCTCTTCCTCTCCACTGCCACCCACTTATGGAGCACAAACTTATTTCCCTTTAAATCTTGGCACCCAGCATAGATCTGGCACTCAATAAATAGTTGGCATAGGTAAAACAACACTGTTCCTCACACAACTCCCCTGCCTCCTTAGGGCTCTGTCGGTCCCAGAGCAAGTCCCAGAAAACATAAAGGCAAAATGTGACCTTTCGTATCAAGCATCACCGACAATGGGGAAAAGGTGCAGTTCAGGTGATTTATTACTGAAGGTTTCCAGGAATACAGGGGTGTGTCCAAGAGCTCCAGCTTGGAAGCAAATTTCTTCCAAAGGGTCTGAGCCTCAGGGTACATGTCCAGGCTAATGGGAACGGAGAACCCTGGAGAGGTGACCCTGCTAGCACACACCTTTCACCCTTGGCAAAGTGTGGGAATATCTACTGGGTCAGTAAGGCCAGTGTGGAGAGCTTACTGGGAACAGAGACTAGGCCCTGTGACTCATCTCAAGGCCACTACCAGGACACTCTCGCTACCGGCCATTTAGTGCCCAAGTCCCAGGAATCTCTATCACCTAGTTCCTTGTTTTGAGGCCCTAGGAGGTGGGAGAGGAAGAAAGAGAGAGCCACCAAGCCAGAGGATTAGGAGCCTGGAGCCATAGAAGAATGGTGGCCTTCCCCTCATCTGTCTCACTCTTTTAAGTTGGAGTCTCTTCCTTCACTTTGCTAATAATGTAAAGTATCAGCTAAAAATTGCAATGCATGCATTTCATTTGAGTTTTATTGCCCTAACAGACAGCATTAGATTACAAAAGAGGACATTTTTCTTCTCAGTTTTAGCTTATTCTGATGATTTATGATTAGATACAGCAAGAGTTCATAAACTTCCCTGACCTGCTGACAGTTTTTACAGGCTCCCAGATTTATTTCCATCTCAAACTTAACAGCTTTCATGTGACTGATATTCCCAGCGTCCTAGGGTGGCCGAGCCAGGGGCTGAGAGAGCGCCTCTAATCTCCATGTTACTAATTTAAATGAAGTCTTGGTCTGTTGTTTAAAAAAGACATCAGTCATCCCGGGGAGGTTTACAGATCCTCTTGTAATGTAATGTCAGCCCCTTCTGAGATATGAGGTTTATAAAGCTTCAGGATGTTGAGTGCTGGCAGACATGCCAAGGTCACCGTGGATGGCAACAGGGAAGGGGAGGGAGGGGGATGCACTTGAGAGGGGAGCAAAGAATTCCAAAGAAATGCTGTTCTCCTGGAAAGACAGGATGTGCTTGCAAAGGAAAGAACTTGGTTGGGGGGAACCAGAGTCATTCTGAGGGTGGGATCCCCTTGTTCTCAATTTAGCATGTTCCCTCTCCACCTGATACAGAGAAACCTGAGAAAATGAATCGTCCGGCCCCTTCGCTGAAGATCATTGGCTGTTTGATTACCTGGTATGTTGAGCTAAACCACACAACTGAGTAGAGAGACCCCCCAAAATATGTGTTCCTTTCCACACTTGTAGACAGTCTCAAGGGGCTGGGGACCAGAAGAGGGGAAACATCTTTGCCCAGCTACAGAAGGTCTCCAGAGGTGATAGGAAGGAGAGAAAGGGCTTCACTCAGGGCGTGGGGCTGAACTGGGTTGCTTTTCTCACACATTCCCATGCTTGGGTGTCTGAAGATCACTGGTGATCAGACCCTCAGACTGCCCAGAAGTGGCCTTTTGGAGATCAGATAAGAAGTGACAGGTAGAAATAAGCTCTGGCTCACTGTGGACATGAACTATGGGACTTGCTGGATGTGGAGCAGGGACATTTTTCTTTGCCCTGTGCCACAGTCTGGCTGGGCACAAATCACAAGCCACTCAAGCAGGAACAAACTTTATTTTCCGAACTCCCGCCAACGCCACCCACGCAGCCCTCCTAGGCACACCACACCAACCCGAACTCCCTCCACCTGAACTTCACCAACTAACGCGAACTCCCCAGGAAATCCCCGGGGGAACTCCAAAGTAGCAG
>NW_026000016.1:33667578-33682976 GCF_001458135.2 Marmota marmota marmota
GGGGGGACTCCAAAGTAGCGGGTGCCCCAGGTGGACAGCAGGGGTCTATATACAATTGAATCAATCCAGCATCATCTTAATGGCTCGCCTCTCAACCATTACTTCTGGCAAAATGCCAGGGGCCTTTCCAACTCGGCTGTGGCTCTCAACAGCCCTGAGATAGTGAGGGTGTAGGATGAATGCTTCACACAGGCACTCCCTTGCCAGAGGGGAGAAAGGCTGATTCCCATACTTCCTTGAAGGCCTGGGTTCTGGACAGGAAGGTCTATCTGAGAAGGCTTCAGCAGCCTCAACCACAGACCCCCAGGGGCCACACAACACTACTGCTCCTACCTCACATTCGGAAGCCCCAGGCATATACCAGGTTTGGGGCAGAGGTACTGTGAATCCTCAGAGCCATTGAACATTGAAGAGAAAAAATGAAGTGGGTGTTCTTATTGCCATTTACAGATAAGGCCACTTAGGCTGAAGATACTATAGAACTAGTCCAAGGCCAGCTAGTAGGTGAAGAGTTGAGTCTTAAAGTCAGGTCTAATTCTAAGGCCATGTTTGTTTTGTCTGTAAAGCTTTGGAATCCAGGTAGTTAACCATTTCCTTTCGTTCTGGGAAGAGACTGAGAAACAATGGTTTATTTCAGTATTTCTCAAAGTATGATTTCAGGCCCACCACCATCACCAGCAATAACTGGAATCTTACTTAAATGTAGTTTCCAGGTGGGAGCCCCCCCACCCACATCTCCATATTAGCATATGCCCTAGGAGATTCTTGTGCACAAAACATTTGAGAATCATTCATCTTTTCAACGTATGTAGTTGGTCCTGGAGGAATTAAGCAGCAAGGGAAATTATGCAGTTTCACAGCAATTTCTGAATTTTCTCCTCAAAAAAAAAAAAAAAAGTAGTCTTGCTGTTTGCTTGACATGAATTCCTAGAACATAATATTAGGAAACAGTAAGAATAAACATACATTTCAAAGTCACTTCAGAAAGAGTTGGAAATTATCCACCATTCTGCATCATTTGTCTCTGCATCCGGAGCATTCATAGATAATGGTGATATAGAAACAGCTGGCTCAGCCAGATGTTGGCATTTGTTAACTGCAGCCATTTCCCTGTTAGAATACCAGATGTCCCTATTTGGGGGTGGATTTTTCCTCTGAAAAATCTGGTGAACTGCATAGCAGTTTCTCAAAGAGTATCCTATGGACCACCAGTGTCCAAAAACTCTAGGGTGCTTGTTAAAGGTGCAAATGTGCCAGCTTTACTGCAGATCTACTGAATCATATGCTTGGGGGGAATGGGGCCCTGGAATCTGTATTTGTGAGAAGCTCCCTGGGTTATTCTTACATACACTCAGCTTTGGGAATGTACCTGGTATACATGGCTTAGTCTTCCTGGTCAGATGGACCTTAGCTCTGAACCTTACTCTACAGCTTGAACCTCATACATGGTTGCCTGGACTGCAAAATGGTTCACCACTCTGAAAATCAGTTTGACAATCTCTTATAAAACTAAAGTAACACTCACTATACAACCCAGCAATTTCTCTCCTAGGTGTATTCACCCGAGAGAAACATATCCGCACAAAGACTTGGGCACAAATGTTCACAGCAGCTTTATGCATAATAACCCCAGATTAGAAACAATCCAAAGTCCATTACAGGTGACTGGACGAACACACATGAACATCCACACCTCAGAATATCACTCAGCAATAAAAACAAAACCTGGCCAGGCACACAATAAGGTTGAATCTCAAAAGCAATATGCTAAGTTAAAAAAATTTCAGATGCAACAGTTTAAATATGGCATAATTCCTTTTAAATGAAATATTATAAAATGAAAACTGATCTATAGTGATAGAAGGCAGATCATTGTGAGCTCAGGCCAGGGGTGGGAACTGACTACAAAGGGGCTCATGGAGACATTTGAGGGTGACGAACTAGTTCTGTTCTGATCTCGGTAGTGTCACAAAGATGCATACATTTGTCAAAACTCATCAAACTGTACACTTAAATGGATGCCTTTTATTGAACATCAGTTCCAGCTCAATAATATTGATTTTTATATGTTTTGAAATGTTCAGTGAAGCCACATCCTTTATCAGCCGTGTGATGCTGGCCAAATTACTTTACTTCTCTGTTCCCTTCTCTTTTCCCCAATCCAGTGTAGTTTCCAAAATTCTCTTTTGCCTCTAATTCCCAAAACTCCCCCCCCTACTTTAAAAACCTATAAGCCCCCTTTGTTCATAAATAAGCAAATACCAGAGTTTAAATGTTTACCTAAATTTTTAAAACGTTCTTGATGTTACAAGGACATAGTCATCATTGATAATGGAATCCTAGCTGACAAAGTAAAGGAGTAAATTCTCACACAATCAGTGAGGATCTCCTATGCATTTCCTGATAATAGACATGCTATCTTTGCTTGGGTTTCATTTTGTTTGGCGGAGGATCTCAAAACCACTAGAGAATAGAGCTTAGCTGAAACATCTAAAGGCTCACACATTTTATGGGTAGTAAGTTGTAACGGGAGAAATTCAATTACTTACCCCCAAATATCAGATAGCACCCTACATGGGAAGTAAAGGCCCCCTTTACTTTTCAGTTCTACTTCACAATTATAGCACCTTAATTCATATTCAATCAATTCTCATTTATTACATATCTCATATACATGTCAGGCACAAGGTACCATCACGGGGTGTCAAAAGTGAATTTAAAAAAAAAAAAAAGAAAGAAAATTTCTCTCCTCATTTTGCCCTCTATAAACTCTGGAGAACACAAGAATTTTTTTGAAATGTGCCCCTCTCATTGCCTCACCCCTGTGGATGGGACCATTTCTCTGGGTTGCAGGGGCATCTTAACACCATCCTTCCATATTTCTTCTTGTCTGACTCGAAATCCCTTAACTTCCAGCCCCTCCCCTGTTCAGTTGGGTTCGCTGGTGATCTTCACAGTGGGAAGACCATGCCTGTGTCCCTCTGTTCCAACAATGGTGCAGGTCCTCGTGGCTAATCTGGGCATTTGTTTGCACACCATTCTCCTGCTCTCTGTTACACAAGTCTCCACACCTCTCCTCTAGCCCCCAATTTTCTAAAAAAGATCTCTGGCCCGATCATTTTCCCACCCAAGAATCTCTGTTGGCCCCTATTGCCAACTAACTTGAGTGTTCAAGACCCTTGTGAATTTTGCCACAATTTATCTAGATTCATCCTTAGTGTGTCCTCATCAAAACATCTGAGTAGTGGTATGGTGGAGAGAAAAGTTGGGGGGGCCATGAAATTGCTATGTCTCCTTGAACCACTTACTAATATTTTTCCATAAGTTAATAAACTTTTTTCTAAAATGAGGATAAAATTCTTATCTTAGTATTTTCTGAAAATGAATATGAATATTCATAAGTGACTAGACACATAGTAAGTACTTGGTCAGTTATGGTCCAGCCAAATGGCATTAGTTGTTATTTAGCAAACACAGTCCATTGCTTCCAGGGGCCGTGTTTTTGCTTGAGCTCCTCTTTCCACGGGGGGCAAATGTACCAAAGTACCCCACTGTCTTTCCTTAGATAAATGACTCTTTTTCCTGGGTTTTCAGCCCCATAAGAGAATGTGCCTTGTGAATCAAAGCAATACAGAAAGGGATAATTGGAGGTAAGACTGACAAGTAAGGAAAAATGTAACACTGAAATGTCATTTTAATGACAGATGGGCAAAGAGGAGGGGACAGGCAGAAAAGAACAGATATGGATCCCCAGTCCTTGTTGTTGCAGAACAATGAGCAGAACACAAATGCTGCCATGCCAAAACTGTTCTCTGGGCTCATGTCACCATGCCCTGCCTTGGGAAATATAGCCCAGGCCAATATGGGGACAACAGTATAATGCCTGTCTCCTTTACAAATGCAGACCTACACACCCCACTGATTCCAGCCATCCATTTCAATCTCGGGAATGGAGGATCAAACAATCCCCATTTTACCATTAAGAAGCACATCCTGCCACCGGTGCTTTTTTGTGTCTAACTGTAGGCCAAGCCCATTCCCTCCCCACAGTGGGAATGGGAAGACTGAAAATCCTCCCGCCCGGCGTGGTGCTAAATTCCTCAGCAAGTTATCTGAGGAATGAAGCAGGATGAAGGTGTTCATTGACGAGCATCATGTGTCCACAGGGCCTGCCCCTCCTCTGCCAGGTCCCATGCCAGTTCCCACTAAGAAGACCCACTTGCAGGTCTCAGTGGCTATGTCACCAGCATCACCCCTGGTGGCCACCGAGGGTAGTGCTTTTTCCTCACGCTCCTATAACAGTAATAAATGCTAATATTAGCATAGCAAGTGCTATGTACTGAATACAGATAGTGTCTGCTAAGAATGAGGAAATCGTCTTAGGAAACTCAAAGAGAGAGGTCCTAGTATCACCGTCATCTTATAGAGGAAGGACCTGTGACTCCAAGAGGTTAAGTAACCTTCTCAAGATCACACAGCTGCAGGATAGCAGAGCTGAGGTTTAAGACATCAATCAAACTACAGAGCTGTGCCCCCATCCGTGATATCTCACAGCCTTCTGCTACCTCCCCAGCCTGCCTCCCCATCTCCTGGGATCCAGTCTGTGCACGGTGGCTCTCACCAAACATGTATGTCATCACTCTCCTCTGCAGGAGCCCGCAAAAGGACTTGGTCCTCCCAGTCCACAGCCCAAGCTTCAGGATCAGGGTCCTTGTCTCTCTTCCCTCATTCAGAACCCTCACCCAGTCCATTGGACTCTGACATCAGAACAATGCACATGCCATTTCTGGGGCCTTGAACTTTCCCACCATATTATCACATTCCTGAAATCTGAGTCAGAATGCTCATGTCATGAACCACAGAGATGAGACCCAACCTGTCTACCCCTCCTCACCAATTACCTGTCACTATTTATATCATAATATGATCATGCCTTGATTCATTCCAGAAATATTTATATAGGAATTCTTGGACTTTCATGATTTCTTCCTTGTTGGATCCCAGAGTTATTGAAGGAAAGGGCTGTTTATCTTTTCTCAGCAAGACTACTGGAGACCTTGCATTTGTGACTTTAGCACAATGAAATTCAAGCCCATCGATGCCTATAATTCCACCATTAGGGGTTCATATCTTTGACTTGTATTTGTCTTGTCTTAAAATAAAAATGCTCTTAGGAGGAATAACGACTTGAGCATTTCTAGTTATTCATTCTTAGACTGGATGAGCTGATAGGATCCTAACCTGATAACAGAGTTTAAGAGAAGGAGAGAAAGAAGAGAATACAGAAATATGAGAGTATCAACTTCGGGACTGGAAGAGATGAAAGATACATCAAAGAAAGGAAAAGGCCCAGAGTGACCCACCTGCCTGTGATTTTGTTGCCCCGTGACACACCAGCTTGCCCCGACTGCCACTTGCATATTGAGCTCAGCATTTTGGCAAAGATTTTCTGAGACATGAGCTCATGTTCATTTTCCTTCTGAATTTTGTTCCCCACCCCTTCACAGAGGATGCAACAGTCCTGGGGCTTAGGGGTCAGGCTTGACCATTGGTCTGCCTATCTATTGAGCAGCCCATCACCCTCCTTCTGTAGACAACCACATTGTCCAGTCCAGAACTCGACTCGAGATGGAGGCTTGTGTTGCAAACTAGAATTTGGGGCACGGAGCCTGGCATCTGAGGTGCTTCATACAATCTATTGTTTAGACGCTTTCATTTCCAAGAACAAAAGCTCTCCTCCTCCCACCTCTCCATCCCTTCAAAGGGCACCACCATGTAGTGACAGAAGCACATCTTGATATCATTTCTGATATCCATAGGTTTCAGCAATCAGTCACTGGGTTTTGTTCCAGGAAAAAGCAATATTCTTTGACAAATAAGCCATTTGCCGAGCAGTTTAAATGACATTGCAAAGAGTGACACTACAAAACCGATGTGCCTGTTTTCCTTGCTCCTTTTCACGGAGAAACAGCTAATGCCCCAGATAAAGAGAGCAGATCTCATGTGACTTCTAACATGAATGCACAGCACTGTACAAACAGCCTCTGGAAAATCAGCCCTGGTGGGTCACTCCGGTTAGAAGGGCCCCCATCAAGCTGCATCTTTTCCACACTGTCTCAGAAAGGGAAAACAGCCTCACTCTCAGGTCCTTGAGGCTTTTCCTGAACGCCTTCCGTTCCTTAAACGTTTCTCCTCTTGGTACAAATGTGGCAAAGCCCACGGTCTCTCAGCCCTGGAACTACCGTGGCCTGCTTTAATGTGGGGCGTTCCCAGGAGGCAGATGTTTTAACTAGCAGGGGAGAGAAAGATCTGTTTCTTATTGACGGAACCCTAGCCTGTGTAATAGAACTTCAAAGATGCGAGGCCAGATTGGGCAGGCAACATCAAACGCTTGTGACTGGTGCTAAGTAAACTTTGTATTCTGACATACAAGTTCTTATCTATTCTGTTCCAGACTTGAGAGCAGGAGGCTGCATCTAACCAAATCACATTGTTTTTCCTCACAGCTGCCAACTTGGAAAAATATCAGGGCACAAAGGGACCATTAAAAAAAAAAAAGAAAGAAAGACACACACACACACACACAGGATCATGTTTTTGTTAGTTCCTAAGCAACACACCATTGCCAAGATGGGGACTCTAAGAAAAATGAGAAGATATTTGCTACACTTCCTATTGAAGCTACTCACTAATCCCAATCTTTATAATTTCTTTATAAAGAAATTAACAGTATGGACTTAGATAAAGCCTGTGTCTCCCCACCATCCATACCCTGTCCCTGTTTCTTTGATAAAGAGCCACTTTTTAATGAGGCCAAATCAATGGTTTAATTATATCTAAACTCAAACAATGAAGCTATTTCCTGGCTTTTTTTTTAAACAAACTAAATTCATTTATTTTTCAAATTGTTTAAAAGGAATTACATTCACTTTGGATTATCTGCTTTTTCCATTATTAAAAAAAAAAAAAAAGAACTTTAAAATGTGTTTCATTTCAATGTAACTGGAACATAATAACATTTCCCTAGTCTGGGAACCAGAGAAAATCAGTAGGACCATCTTTCTATCAAAGTCCATGTGTGCTTCCCTCATGTGGGTTTGTTTCAAAGCACCAGGTTATTTCCTCTGAGAACATCTATGTGTGTCTATCCTGGGGAAGGGAGGAAAATCCCTGAGAAGGAAATTGATTTTAAACCTGGGATTTTCCTCCTGCCTTGGGAACATGTTTGTTTAATCAGCGGGTCCTTCTGAGGGTCTTGTGTGTGGGATCTGTCAGCAATAGGATCACAGCTCCAGCCCTGCCTGCCACAGAGCTTGGCCTCAGGACCTGTCGGAAACAGGCAACTTTGCCTACCCTTTCCTCTACCTTGAAATTCATGGCTCCATGGCCCAACCCCATCCTGATTCCCTCTTACCTCTCCACATCCCCTAGAGTGTGAGCTACCCACATCTAGAGGAGCCTAACAAGAGACTCCAGAGAACAAGACCATGATTCTCAACCTTTGGTGAGGTTTACAAACACTAGACCCTGATAGCCTAAGAGTGTCCCAAGGACTAGCAGCTTCAGCATCACCTGGAAGCCTATAGGAAATGCAGAATCTCAGGCCCTGCCCCAGACCTTTTGAATCCAAATTTGCAATATAACAAGATCCTCAGGGAGATCTGAAAGGCACTGCCCCACTCTCTAACCCTGAAGCTCCAGGGATGACTTGAAGTGACATCCTGGATTCTTTGTCTCAAAGGTGCCCACAGTGACTCTGCTGCATCCCAAGTCCAAGAACCAGTGGTATATGGCGCCAAAGCACTAGCTTTGGGGTCAGACAGACCAACATTGTAATTTCATCTTCTTAACTTATTAGTCAATGATCGTGAGCTATTTTGAAAGGGACTAAAGGGACACAAAGATTCTGAACATTCAGGGAACTATTTGTATAAAGACCCCTCAAAAAGGCCATTGCTGAGGTCCCACTTTTCTTCTACCCTTCCCTGTTCGTATCAGAACACTATGTCCTCATCCCAGAAATCTCTACCCTACCCTCCTCTCTGTCCCCCAAGTTCCTACTATCTAAAGCATTTTAAAATCCCAATTTCCTGACACTTCAAGGCCCTTTCTGCCTCTTATTACTCCCGGATCTTCATAACCCCTTCCCTTCCCAGATGTAGGCTCACTAAAACCCCAGTTGAATATCGCTGTCTTTGTGTCCCCATCAGGACCTGGCCCTGTTCCCTATGCTAAGAAGATATCTAATAAGAAGTCATCCTTCCAAACTCCTTTAAATGTCATTCAAAAAAGTCCCCCATCATACAGATGGAGGCAGGGAAGAATAGGTATTTCCATTTAACATTAGTCTATAAAGGCCACATCTTTGCAGGCAAAAGTAAGCAGGATATTGAAGCAATTCATCTATTCGGTGAAGCAATTATTAGACCAAAAACCTATAATTGGAAGACACATAAGCATTTAAATACTAATTTATTTAGCATATTCGGCTGTCAAGTCTGATAGTGTTAATTATCAGAATATGACATTATTTTAACTTCGGTTTCTGACATAAAGTCATTTTATAGCATCTCTCCCTCATTGGTGCTTTAATAAAAGAAGTTCAATTCGGTCCACCCATTCTCATTAGGCTGGTCTTACAGTGACAAGAAAGAGTGGGCGGGATCGGCGTTGCAGGGTGTTATGGCCCCTAAAGTGGCACAGGGTGGGGCTGGATTGCTCAAATTCATTAGATAATTTCTCACCCCTAAGTGCCATTTGACCTGGGTCAATATATTCTTAATTCACTTGATAAAAAGTGGACAACTGCCCTGAATGACTCACAGGCCAGATGATACTTGCCCAATGACCCAGAGGTCCCATTTCAATTATAGAGGCAAATGAAAAGTTCCTCCCTGGCAAAGAATCAAGTGTCTCCCCGGGGAGTGGGAGTGGGACTGGTAGCTCATGGTCTTCTATCCTGGTCAGAGAATGTGGATCTCCATGGCTTCCAGGAAAAAGTGGATTCTTCCTTGGGGATCCTAAGAAAACTGGGGTCTCTTTTTCAGTTGGCACATAGGTCAGTAACAGGCAGAATTCAAGCTTCAGAGCCTTGGTCTTCTGAGAGTGTTGGGGGTTAGAGGATGGTGCCCTACTCCCTCATGTGGACCTGTTTATGAAAATCATGGTCATATTCATATTCCCTCCCCCCATCCCTCTCTCTCATGCCTACTATGTGCCAGGAATCTTTAATCCTTATAATAACACTGAGCTGAATACTATAGGTACCCTTTTGACAGATAAGAAAACTGAGACTCAATGAGGTTAACTAACTTGCCTCAAATCCTTCAGCTAATGAGTCACAAAACTGGACATCACATGCAGACCCCCACCTCTGAATACTGCTGCCTGCTAACCCGCCTTCGGCAGGCAGAGTCTGATTAGTGTTGCCTTTGCTCCCTCAGCCCGTCCCCTTCTAAACAAAACAGCACAGGTCTCTCCTCTGGTCTCCAGTTCCATGTCCAATTACTTTCTAAGGGAGCCCACATCCTCGCACTTGCACTTATCGATCAAAGAGCACAATGACTTCAATTAACTCCCTCTGAAAAGGATTTGGGTAAAGTCTTTGGTCTCCTTGAGGCTCTATGCTTTATATTTCTTTGGAGCCCTTTCCAACAATTAGATAATGTCTCCAACTCACCTCTGGTTCTCAATACCTGTTTGTTGAATGATTAAATGAGGCAATGACTACTGAATGCTATTCGGGTAGTAATTCCATGCTTCTGCCCTGACCACAAATGATCTATTTAATTGATTTTAGTGACTCCACAGTAGCTGTTATATTACCTCAGGGCAAAATTACTCATTTCTTGCTTCTAAGACCTAGTAATTTATATGCTGAACATGTAATAATCTATTATATCAAATACCCACTCTTATTTGAAGAAAAAAAAAATAGCTTGCCGCTGAACATAACAGCCCTAGATACACAAAATAAGTACAGGTGACTTATGAGTTTACACAAAAGAGCCTTCTGTTCTGGATGCAGCTGTTTCAGAAAAACACAGCTAAGAGTATAGAAGGAAGCTGGGTAGGTAAATATTAGGAGAGGCCTTTAAAAGCAGCCTTGATCACTGGATCCTGAGGATGTGTTTGTTAGGCAAGGATGCCCTAATAATGCTTAATATTGATACAGCATTTACAATGCAACAGACAGGCAATGGGAAAGCTGGGTTGTTGCTGTTTTTTTTTTTCCTGAAGATGGGCAAGTGAGAACATGATAGGCCAAGCTCACAGCCTCAGACCTGGCAGCAAGACAACCAACAGGAACTAGCAAAGACCCAGGCACCAGAGAGCTGGGGCTGCCTGCATAATCTGCTAGAAATAGCCAAGGAGCAAAGGAAACCATGTTACCAAGCCCAGCACCGCTGACCACTTCATATGGACTCTACAGTGGGTAGAAGTATGTTGGGGAGAGGAAAAAGAAAAAGGAGTTAGGTGCTGACAGAAAACAGCCCATGTGCTCCTCCCCACTTCCCTGAATCTCTTGGGCCACTGGATCTGAGGCCACATGTGCTACTTCCCACCAAGAGTGGTTGTTTGCTAGGCCTGTGACAGTCTGCAGAACCTGCCTCTTTTTCATCTTTCCTCTTTGACTCACAATTCCCAAAGCCAATGCTTCCATAAAGAACCATGTTCCCATGCTCTCACCATGATCAAAACCAAAAACCTCTCTTGGAGTCAGGTCCAGCCAGCTTTGAATCCAAGTATCATTATTTGTAAAAAATTTGTGTTACTGAGCAAGTGACTTTATTTGGCAGAGTGGCTATGTCCTCTTTAAGATGGGCATAATAGTGACTCCTTCATAGACTTCTACTCAGGCTGATGATAGGATAAGACAAAGAATCTACCAGATACCTGGCACAGGAGAGCATGCTCTATAAATCTTAGCTTCCTCACCTGTTACTCTTGTTCTTTGTCCATCTAAGCGGCTCCATCTTCTGTTGGTGTGTAACAAGGAACAGCTGGTCAATACCTGGTGAGGTTTTACTTCATTCCATATGTCCTTGAAATGAATCTTCTGTCCTCTATACTCCTCCTCTTACCATAAACTTCTTTCCTTTCATCTCTGGAAAATCTGGAAACCAGAGGATCATTCAGCCTCTCATGGAAAGGACGGGCACTGATCCGGTTGACAATACCCCAGAGCAATCTGTGGCCTAACTAGCATGCTAGTTGGCCAGAATTCTCCCAGTTCTAGCATGCAACCTCCCATGTCCCAGGAAATCCCACATCTCAGCAAACCAAAGCAGTTGGTCATCCTAGCTGTGTGCAAGGCCACTTTACAGTCAAATAGAAATCATATCACTACTCAGATTTGCAAAGAAGAGAAAGTGACATCAATAAAAACCAGTCAAAAATCATCATGATACACAGGAATCCTATGCTGCAGAGGCTGAGTGTGGTTAGGCAACAGAGGGTCATCTGGGAATGGTTCCACATGGGACATCAAACACTATTCTTCCAGGCAATCCACAGACCAGACATGAAAGGCAATAGAGACATCCAAAAAGCAGTGGAACACTCAGAATACTCTTTAGGTCTTGATGATGATTGAAAAGACAGAAAATGTACACATGGAAGTAAGGTGGTTATGATACTAATTTACTGACATTGCTGACAAAACCAGACAGAGTAACCTTCCCAGCCAGGAGTGGATTCCCTACCATTGCAACAGAAGAAAACCAAAGTCTAGAATTTGCAATCATTCCAAAATTTAGTCGATACCCACTCTGCCACACCAACCAAGACCTGGAGAAGCTGCCAACCCATCTATGTCTAGATTTCCTGGAATATTAATACATGTTTATGGGTTGTTGTGATACATTAATAAAATAATCCATGCAAAATGACTAACACAGCATTCATTTCTGGTCTTATACAAGATCAGATTGCTTGAAGACCCCCCCAATATGAAACACCTAGAAAATGTTGAATAGATAAATGAAACTTCTTTGAAAGGCAAGAGCTGGGTTTATAAGAAAGAGAACTTTTCAGGGACCCAAAATAAAGGGAGAACTGAAAACCAGAGTTGAAACCCTGAGCTGATTCTAAAGCTGTCTGTGGAGGATAGAGGCTGTCTGATTTGGATATGCAAGGGCTTGGGTGTAAATGGCCACATGAAGCAAAGAAGTGAAATACAATACTCTCCTTTCCTCCAGATGAAGCCAGAAGCCTTGAAGTGCTACCTTAGTTGTAGAATGAAATAAACATCATCTGCACTCTGACTCAGGAAAGTGGTCAAGAAGTTTAGCTGTCTTTTACTAGGCTCTGGATGAGGAAAAGAAATGGTGTCCTCTGAGAATTCATGGTACAGGCCTGCCTTCATATGGGCCAGGGATCCACATTATTCTGGATGCATGGCATAGAAAATTAATAGAAAAACATGACTGGGGTCTATGACTCTATTTGCCCAGCAGAAACAAATGAAAAAGTGTCTCTGGAGGGACATAACCTCCCTGAAACTGCTAAAGTCCCTCAGACAAATGTCCCCTGGCCATAAGTGACAATCCATATTGACGAAGAAGCACACAAAGAAGAATCCACAGTAAGCAAGTGTCAGCAGACCCAGGAAATAACAGAATTTTAACCCCTGAGAATACCCAAATAAAATCAAAATTAAAAAAAATAAATGTTTACAACCATAAGCACTTAAAGAATAAAAAAAAAAGTCAAGATGTAATGAAATGACAATTATACTGGGAAAGAAATATAATTTCTACAAATGAAGAAAAAAGATTCAGTGATAGATTAATCAATAGCTAGACACAGCTGAAGAGTGAGTGAAGGGAAAGATGGATCTGAGGATGAAAGTTCTGAAGGCACCCCCATTGCTACATCAAATAAAGGACACCCAAACAGCAGCATAGGAAATCAAAGAAATAGGAAAGCAAGGATAAGATGTGAGGATGATAGAATGAGAAATTTGAGCAAGGACCTAGAGAGAACTTTGGGAGGAGAAATATAATATTCAAAGAAATAAGACCTAAGTTTGGAGAATTGAAAGAATATGTACATTCATTATCCTTGAGTGCACTAAAAGTTAATTTGTACCTAATCTCATTGCAATGAAAGCACAGAATATGAAAAAGAAGAAGAAGAGAAAGAGGAGGAGGAAGAGGAGGGAGGGAGGAGGAGGATGGGGAAAGTTAAGTAAAACTTTGGAGAAAACACTTTTTTTCCCCCTAGCATTTCATTATAAAAATTTCAAACACAGAGCAGAGTGGACAGAATCTCATGATGAATATCTATATAACCATTAGGTTATACCATTAATGTTTTTTTTAATATTTATTTTTTGGTGTAGATGGACACAACACAATGCTTTTATTTTTATGTGGTGCTGAAGATCGAACCTGGGTCCCGCCCGTGCTAGGCAAGTGCTCTACCGCTGAGCCACAATCCCAGCCCCAACCATTAATATTTTACTGCATTTACTCTTTCACATATTTATCCATCTATTCAAATCCGGATTCATCCATCAATCTCTTATTTGTGTTTTATTGTTGCTAGTTACTACAGTTCTCCCTCATTTCCCTAATTTCAGTCACTCTAATGGCTGTGTAGCTAGCTATATCTCATTTTGGTTTTAATTTGTATTTCTCTCATGATTAATAATGTTGAACACTTTTTCATGAATTTATTGACCAGATATGTATCTTCTTTAATGAAGTGTCTATTCAAAAATGTTGCTGACAACACAGGAACAAAACAAAACAGAAAATATAATTCTATTTCACCAGTCAGGGTCCAATCAGGAGACTGAAACCACAGTAGTAATTTAAATAGGGAAAATTTTGAAAAGTGAATTATTAACTAATAAAAGGTAGTCAGCCATCCACGTGGGCAAAACAGATTTTAAGGGGCAAAGAGGTAAAAACTACAGACCAACTACTCTTTGGGTTGGGAAAAAAATGAGCAGGGAAGAAAATTAAAATCTCAGGGGAGGAGATCCTCAAAGCTGAGATTCATAGCTCTGGGCAGGAGGCATAGGTGCCATAGGAACAGGGTGCCTGTTGATGTGGTAACAAAGATGAGAGCTGAGAGTCACCACCTAATGTGGTAACCAAAAAAGTGACTGGAGGAAGTCACAAATAAACAAGGATCTCTATATCTTGATCTGCTCACTACTGAACTATAAAACAGAACAGAAGGGGAAAACGTTCCCCCCCCCCACCTTCTTTTTCCAGCCTTGCAGTGTCCCTCTAGTGCCCTCTATTGGCAGAAACGAGCACAGAGCCATCTGTCAAAGGAGAAAGGTAATATCATGTTTAGGTCCAATATCACAAATTATGACAAAGAAGGGCAATTTCAGGACAAAGAGGCAGTAAATTAATAACATATAAGTATCTTAAAAGTGCTTAGAAAGAAAGTATAGCAGTGAACATAGAATTCTATACCCAGTTAAACTATCATTCAAGCATGAAGCCATAATAATGACTAACTACCATTTTTCTTTGTTATACAACACATATAAGAGAAAATATGTAACAATATAGGTAAGTTAGGACTTTTTCAGGCAATCAAAACCTGATAACTTATTACAGGCAGACCTTCAATTCAAGAGCTACTAAAGCGCTTCCCCTCAAGGAGAAAATTAAATCTAGAAATAAATAAATACAACTTGAAAAACAAAAGGTAACCAAATTAATTGGTAAGCTTCTGGGTAAATTAGATGGTAGGCAAAGAAACTAGTAAGTTTATGAGTTTATCAATAAGGAAAGTATGAATTCATAATGATAAAAAGTAAAACTACTTAGAAGTATAAGTGTAAAAGATAAATAAAATAAAATAAAACCACCATATGAACAATAGGAAGAAATGATCATAAACTGCTTCACGTGTCTTGTATTTCTGGAATGTGGGCACAGATCAAGGCCTTACCACTTAATCCAGAAGACATGATAGGCATTCCCTAGAAAGGTTTAATACAATCCTGGGTGATACTTTTTAAATCAACTGTATGCTATAATGTTAAATTTACTCAAAGAACAGAAATAGAATAAATACACATAAAAATCAAAATATAGAAAAAAATTGGTTCAATGCAAAATAAAGTAGTAATGGAGATAAAAATATTGTTTTAAAAATTAAAAGTGAGAAGCTAAATCTTTGGAAGAAAATAGTCCAAACTTATCAGTAATTCCAATAAATACAAATAAACCAAACTCCCCAAATAAAAGACAGATTTTTTTATCATCTTTTAAAAATTCAGCTATACATCGATGTTCATAGCAGCACAATTCACAATAGCAAGACTGTGGAACCAACCTAGATGCCCTTCAATAGATGAAAAAATGTGGCATTTATACACAATGGAGTATTACTCTGCATTTAAAAATGACAAAATCATAGAATTT
>NW_026000016.1:33683661-33698420 GCF_001458135.2 Marmota marmota marmota
TAAATCAATGGATGTGTAACTGATGTGATTCTGCAATCTGTATATGGGGTAAAAATGGGAGCTCATAACCCACTTGAATCAAAGTGTGAAATATGATATATCAAGAACTATGTAATGTTTTGAACAGCCAACAATAAAAAATTAAAAAAAAAATTAAAATTCAGCTATATAATCTGTACAAAAGATACAGCAAAAATATAAGTACATATAAATATTAAAAGTAAAAGAATAGAAAGAAAAACTTTCTGGATTAATAAAAATAATAAAAAGCGGGTGTCATACTGTTATGAGATGAAATAAATTTCAAGAATTTTTAGAGATACAGAGGGAACTTTTTACTGATAAAAGGAAAAAATTGTCAGATAAATAAGACAATTAAAGTGTCTATTCACATAAAAAACTAACCTTGAAATACATAAAACAAAAGTCAATAGTTTTTTTAAGGAGAAATTGACAAAGCCATCATCATGGTGAGAGATAATGTACTCCTGTTTCAAAGGAGTAAATCAAGCATAGAAAAAAATTAGCAAAGATATAGAAGAATCAACAACACAGTTAACAAATTTTAAATGAATGTAAAACACTGTTCAGGAAATTTTATAGAATAGATTCTTTTCAAGCACATATAATAAAAGGTGGTCATATGCTAGGCCACAAAGCAAACTGAAACAAACACCAAAAATTGGTATTATACAAGACCAAATGCCTGATCAGTATACAAGTAAGTCAGAAATTAATTACAAAAAGTCTTTAAAGATTGTAAAAGCATAGTTCTAAGTAAAGTGTGTAACACATCCCCTGACAAAGCATAACAGCTTTAATAATGTTAAATGTCACCTCATTGACATTGGCAAGCCCAATTCCACATTTCCCTAATGGCTAGCATCTTACAGATGGATGCTCAAGGTCAGAGATGAAAGCAGGCTCCTCCAAACAAGGGGAAGAAACCTACCCTCTAAGGATACTATACATGAATCCTTGACTCCTCTGGGCTTGTAACCCCAACAATTGACTTCCAGGAATTTAAATGTACTTTCAACTGAAAATTTGCTTATCGTGGTCTTCATAATGTAGACCCAGCAAAGTAGAAATTTTTCCTCCCACTGTTCCAAAGCACAAAGTGACTTTCCCAAAGTTGAATTTGGCTGTCTATTCTCCAAAATACTGAGGAAAGGGGTGATACACACTGTGGCTAAGGTGTGCTGATGGGTAAGGGGGACCCTATGGGTAAAAATGTTTTCATGTTTATTCAGAGATGACCCCCAAAGAGAGGTCACTGATCCTAGAAAAGAAAGAATAGGCACTTCATGAAGAACAGAGACAGTGCAACAATGGTAAGGCAGCCCAGCTCTCTGTATCCCTACTCTGAACACATGAGTATCCACTTACTCTGAGCACCTGACACCTCACAAGGTCACCCTTGTACAAAGGGTAGAATAAGCTATTGTACCTTAAATGAAATATACTGGAAACCTAATTTATCAGTCTGCCTCTGATGAGACAGTATATATAACTTTAGTCCTCCAAAGCATACATTCTCAATAGGGGTAATATTGCCACCAAAGGAGAAAAGTTTGGTTGGAGGGGAACAAAGAAATTTAGATATTGTAATGATTTGTGGCTTTCCAAAGGATCCCTATACATAAATAATGTGCAGTATGTCTTGGTCTAAATTTTCATGGTAAAAGGGGATAATTAAGGAAAAATTGTCTAAGACCACTGTTGAGAGCCACAGCCGAAGGGGCCCCAGCAAACTTCCAGCTGCCAGCAAACTTCCAGCTGCCAGCTGATGATTGGCTCACAGCGGCCCCAACAACATCTAGCTGATTGGCTCCTCTGCGGTGATGCTCATTGGGCTGTTTCCCTGCCCTTTCAGACCACGGAGCTGCTCATTGGGGGACTTTTTCGGCTCCGCCCACGTGACCCAGCCAATCGGCCTCAAGAGCAGGAGGATTGTGGGAGGTGGAGAGAAGCTTGTGTGGGAGAGAGAGGCTTGTGGAAAGCCGGTGGTGGCAGTTGAGGCTCTGAGGGTTTTTCCTGAGAGGCTGTTTTGTTTGGCGTGTGTGGTTCTAAAAATAAAGTTAGTTTCTTTTGACAAGTGGCTCCTGATTGTGCCCAGCCAGACTGCGGCATTTGGTGGCTCGCACGGGGAGCGACTGAGGGTAAGTGAACTGCTCGCCCCTGAGGGCAGGGCAAGAGGATGGGTAGCCATTTTAAGATTCTTCTTTTGTTATTTTGTTTCACTTTTGTTTTAAGTTGCCTGTCCCTGGAGATGTGTAAGATGGAAGAAAAACCGCTCACATCTGAGGAACAGATAGGGAGAAAGGACGGATGGACATTTCAGGAGGCTATTATAATGATTTTGTGTTGTTCCAATTTTGTTTCACTCTGTTTCAGTTTTGTTAGGCGTTATCTTGTTGGGTTGTATTATAGTAGAAATACGGGATCAGAAATTAGTAAAAAACAAACTGAAAGAGTGTTAAGTAAATTGTTAGAGGAAGGAGGCATCTCAGTAAAATCAAGAACAATCAGGGCATACGTTGATACAATACAAAAATGTAGCCCATGGCTTTTTAAGGAGGAGTTGTTAAATATATCACAATGGAACCATCATGGTGAAGATTTAAAAAGAATAGAAAAGAAAAGCCCAGGGACTCTGCCAGTTGGCACATTGCCATTGTGGACGTTCATATCTTGTTTGCTTAGTCCAAAGCCTTCAGTTCAGACAATGGTAGAGGAAGAAGAAGACATAATGATTCAAGTAAAAGAGAAGGTCTCTCAAGTTAGTCAGACAGAGGAGCCAATCAGCTAGATGTTGCTGGGGCCGCTGTGAGCCAATCATCAGCCGGCAGCTGGAAGTTTGCTGGGGCCCCTTCGGCTGTGGCTCTCAACAGACCACTTCATAAAAGGGCAATAATGGGGAGAAAGTTTGAGAACTACTGCTCCAGAGGAAGAATGGACAGATCTCTCCAGAGGAAGAATGGACAGATGCATTTGAGTCTAGCAATCAGATCCTGCCTAAAGATAGCCCTACACCTAGACACTAGACAGACTAATTAACCTCTCCTTCATTATAAGCTTTTTTAAAAATTTAGAATTTTAAAATCTTTATTTCGGGTGATATGTATTAATTGTACACATTCATGGAGTTCAATGCAATATTGATTTCATCAGCATGTACTTATTAAATGGGGATAATTAGTATTTCCCTCTTCCTATCATTTTTTTCATATTTGGAGACTTTTGAACTTTTCTCTTCCTGATCTTTATAAAATATATAGTAAGCTATTGTGAATTACAGTCATTACCAGCTTTTAGATTTCAAGAAAAGGCATCAGTCATCTTGGTGAAGAACCCAGCTCTCAATTTTCCAATCAACCTTTCCAAAAATATTTCTATGGTACTTTCTGTATCTGTGCTGTACAATATAGCGGCCACTACCATAGCATGCTGGATATATGACTAGTCCAAACCGTGATGTGCCGGGAGTATAAAATGTTGATGAACTTCTCCATGGCCCTCTTCTATGCCACACATTTTGTTTGGCGTGCCCATAATTTAAGGCTCTAACTGCTTTTTACCAGATACATTTCTCAGAGTTGTGTTTGCAGGGATCAAGCTGGGAGCATGCGATAATATATTTCTAGGAGAAAAAAGCAGGCTTGCCCTCTGCTTGTTTAGGGTAAGTTCCCCAAACTAGGTGTCCTCCCTGACCCCACAGTAACACAAACCCATGGCATGTGTGGCATCCATCTGGGCCCTCCACATCACCCTGGTGAGATTTGAGGGGCTTCTGCAGGGCCCATTCTCAGCTCATAGAGGCCACCTGAATTCCTGGCCACATGGTCCCCTCCACGTGAAAGTCAATAATGAAAAACTTCTTACTGCCACCTTTGTAATCTCTCTAATTTCTGTACCTCTGACCTCGAGAGTCCTATGTAAAGGGGCCATATGCTTAGGTCAGATCCACCTGCTTTATCTCCCTATTTCAAATCAGCTGACTTGAGATCTTAATTATACCTGCACAATCCCTTCACAGCAATGTTGGTTAAGTAACTGGGAAAAGGTGAGTGAATCAAGGGTTGTGAATCACTGGAGTCACCTTAGAGTTTTGCCTATTATTACAGGGGATGAGCGGAACTCATGTTGCGTCATGAGTAACAAAGCCCTTTATCTATGTGGCAAAAGTAGTATAAGTAGCTTTTAAAAAGTTAAAAAGTCAATCCCACATCTGCCCCAAAATTTGTTGGATTTAAAAAATTTAGTATTAAACCGGCAGTATGTAAAACATCTCATTAAATTTTTTTATTAATTACATGTTGAAATAATATTTTAGAATATTTGGTTAAGTAAAATGAATTATTAAAAGTAATTTCACCTGATTATCTGTACTTTCTAATGTGGTTACCTGGGGAGAAAATTGAAATTACAACTGGAAAAGGGTTGCATTATATTTCTATAAGACAGTGCTGGTCTCCTTGCCCAGCAGCTAATACACTGAAGTCCTGAGTCCTAGGAAGGGTTTGTATTATAGCAGCCCAAGAGCCAACTGTATTCTGCAGATGTTTTGTTTGGCCAGCAAGGTGTTCAAATTTTATTATTTAAATGCCTTCATGTGGATCATGTATCTCACAGTACACCACAGGCCCCACTGTTCTCTATTGATCTTCACCTGGCTTTATACATTGATTTCACCTAATAGGGTTCTGTAAGCATTAACACTCTATAGTCTCTGCAATCACAGTTATACTTTTTCAGGCATATAGAAGGATAATAACGTGGGAGGGTTATCAAAGGGCAGTGGTCAATCATACATTGATGTGCATGACTTAAAAGAAATCTGCAAGTTTCAGAACACAAGAATCCTCATTGGGCAGCTCAGTGGCCTTGAACCAGAAGACCTGGCTTTAGATCAAGCTCTATTATGGATTCAGGGAGAGAACTTGAGCAAGTCAGCTGCCATCTATGGGCTCTGTTTTCTCAATGACAGAGATAGAAGGTCTTAAGTTCTCTCTGAGGATTTCAATTTGATGGTTTTGCTAACTAAATCTACTAAAGTGTGATACATGGATAAGTAGGACTCAAAGATGCTTGCTTCTATCTTCTTGGTACAGGCTAAATGTCCCTTATATGAAAAGTTTGAAGAGAAGTATTTCAGATTTCATTTTTTTTTCCAGATTTTGGACTATTTGCATGTACATAATGAGATATCCTGGGGATGGCACCCAAGTCTAAACATAAAATTCATTTATATTTCATACTCATCTTATACACATGGCCTGAAGGGAATTTTCCACAATACTTTTAGTGCACCTGTGCTTTGACTATGACCAGTCACATGAGGTCTGATGTGGAATTTTCCACTAGTGCTGCCATATTGGTGTTCAAAAATGTTTTGGATTTTGGAACATTTTGAATTTCAGGTTTTCCTGCTAGGGAGGCTCATTCTGTATATAATTACCCTTGCTCTAACTGGTCAAAAAGAAAGGAAAGGAGTCAAGAAGATTCAAAGTCCTACATAGCTCCAGTGGTAGTTTGTCAAAGAAGGAAGTCAAAACATTTGGCTACAGTGTTGTTTTGTGTTCTCTGTGGATATAGATCATTCAGGTTTTGGCCCTGTACCCCAAATGGTAGATAATCAAGAGCTGGCAGCATCCCGATACCTACATCTGCTCCCCACTCCCTTCCTCTCCTGACAATGGCATTTTGTAGATCCAGAGGCAGATGCTGCAAGCTGGGCCCCAGTGAATGTGAGCAGGGGTTTGTGGCTGGCAAGTTCCCCCTCTCTCTTTCTACCCATGACATCTTTTTCATAACCTGAATTTCTTTAATTAAAAAACATCTGCCAACTCCTGTTATCTGCAAAGATGCACCATAGCAACTCTCTTTGCAAGCCCCTTTTGTAACCGATGCAAACAGGTGGAAGAAAAGCCGCTATAAAGCCCCCTGAGTTTAAAGAGAGAAGAGGAAGGGAAAGGAGCTCCCCTGTGTGTGTTGTGTGTCTATGTGTGTGTGTGTGTGCACGCACAAGCACATGTGCAGGAGTGTGTATGTGTGTAACACAGGAGGATACAGATGGGTAGCTGTCTCTTGCAATTCACCCTTTGAAAAAGTTTTTCTTCTCTATCAGAGAGGAGAATTAGAGAACATGAGCATCATACCTCTGGTACACATATCACAAAATGACTGACATCTTGTGAGAAATCAAACACACAGACAAAAGAATTCAGTGAGTTAGCCTCACTTGTTACAACTCACAATGTATTTTGGCCAGAGTGATTCTGGTGGATTCAGAGAGAAGAGACTATCAGGTCTCTGATACCTTTGTCCCCTGCCCCATGAACAGTTACTTCTAAAAGAAGCAACTCGGCAATAATCCTAAGAAGGGGTGACATTGGCATGCTAAAAGCAGGAGTACAAATGGAGGCCCATAATCCATGTCTAATATGTCTATTGAACTAACACATTAAAATGTTAAATAAACGATTTTCTATCCTCATCCTTGACAAATACACCTTCACATCAACCTGGAATTGTAGTCCCACATTTAGAATTTAAAGACACCTTAGAGTTCTGCATCAGATGTGGAGGAATGGGGAGTGCCAGCCCCAGCATTCCACCCTGCCTCTTTCCCTTTCTTTTGGAGATGCATCCTGCACAGCACAAGCCTGCCACATATGTAGACACTCCAGCCCTCCCACCCAAGCTCTGAGTATGCCATCCACAAGCAGCAGCCCCTGGGCAAGCCTGTAGGACTACTCCATACACAAGAGCATCCTCTTCTGTCCCCTGCAGACCTGACCCAGCAAGGAGGCAAAACCAGCTCTGCAAACCCAAAGAATCCCAGGTTTCTGAGCCCAGAGCATGATCTCAAAACTGGGGACAGAAAGGCATGAACTCAGGAGGGCACACATCCTAACCCCATGAGTTCTTCACCTTGTGGAGGAACACAGTCAGAGAGGGCTGAAGCCACCTCCTGAAATTCAGAACCCCTCTGGGCTGTGGCTGGGAACAATACTGATCTCATGTTCATGCTTCCATCGCTGGGCCTCCTCTCTAGCTGATCTGCATGCCTTTACCTCCCCATTAATCCCCTTTCCTAGCATGCTCCTCTCTCCCACCATCCCAGCCTAGAAAGTGTGGCCCAGTATTAGAGAGAAAATAACCTCCGATTTCATCCCATCCCACTTCATTAAACCTGTTCTCCATTGCTAGTCCCTAAAATTTGAAATGGGTATATGAAGAGTCATCATCCTTTATCTAAGGTTGGCCTCCTTACCTGAGAGTTTCCAGAGGGCAAAGGTCTTTGTGCTTAGACATTCCACAGCACATTCTCATCATGGCTCAAGACAAACAGTGGAGGAACAAAGTCAGAGAGTGAGACTTTAACCACTCCCCTTTAACATAATGCCTGTTTTTTGCCTGATCATAAAAGTACTGAAAATAAGTGTATTTAGACGGTGATGACATTTGGTCAATTTCATTAACAGTGCTTATAACAAACCTCTAGATCTGTGATCATATAATCACCTTCCTCTGGGGTAACACCAACATTATCACACAAGGCTTATGATTTTTTTTTTATTTCTAATATTTGCTTTCTTGCCAGCCCCAACTACTGATGCAGTTTTTCTTTTCTGCATCTATCTAGACAAGCCTGCTCCCTCTGTATAAATCTTAGCCCTTTCTCCTTAACTCTTCAAATTTTATGTAATAGCCTGTACAAAGTTACATAATAAAAATCGCTATTATTGCTTAATTCTTTTCTTAATTTCTTTTTATTAGGAGATTTAAAAAGTAAAACGAATATAGATAAATTCCATTCTACATATTTCTTCACCTTTTATCATCCCTCTCTGCCTACCTTTCCTCCTCCTTCACACATATTCGAGAGAAGGGCAAGGAGAATGAGAAAAACATCTTCAGTATGATCTTTTTTTGAAAAAAATCCCAATTCACACCTGGTTGAGGACAAAATATTTACCCCAGAACTAAAAACTGAAGTATTTATTGGATCTTTCAACTAAAAGGTGTCAAACATCCTAATTCTCTTCCAATAGCATCTTTATAATGTCACAAACAATAAAGACTCATACAGTGCCTAGTGGTGGCTCTACTTTTGAGGGAGGAGATTAAGTTCTGAAGAGAAAGTGGAAGGCACGGAGTCTCTCTGCCCCATTCTGGCCACAGTGGTGAAGAAATCATTCCACCACCTTCCCACACATTCCTAGACCAAGGGATGAAGGAGAGGAAACCCGGGAAACAAGTTCACAAGAAGCACATTGTGGTTGAGTAGAAAGAAATTGTTGATCTCACTTGGAGAGAGTTAAGTGGACTGAATTTATATAAAATCCAAAATAGTATCTGCTTGGATTTCTAAATATACTTACAAGCAACCACACTTACTGCACCCAGCACAGCATCTGACTTACTGACAGAAGAAAAAGAGGAAACATGATTACTTCATAGTTTATAATCAAGCTACTATTTGCAAACATTAGTAAGAAAGAGATCCAATAAAACAGTGATGAAATCAACAGAGTTTTGCAGAATTTCAAAGTGTATATAATGGTGAGGAATGTCCCTTCTCAACAGGTGGAGATCTTCAGCAGCATTTCCTAACTTCTCCACATATTGCTCCTGCTAGCAATGTCTACTGCCAAGACCTGGCTGCCAGGAGGAGGCTGAGCATGAGGAGAATGAGCCACCCCCAGTTCATTTTGACTCTTCAATGACATTCTCAATTTGAAATATTTTCTAATATTTTTCTTTGTAGCGGTCCTTTGGAGGATCTCAGGAAGACATTGTGGGTAAATTGTCTCTAAAACAAGCTAGACGCCTGCTCTTATGCTAACTCTCTTCCGCGAACAGGTGTGCTTGTGAGCAACCCTCATGGATAAAATACCATTTCCCACTCCCAAAGTAGGGCATATGGGGATCACTCAGCCTTTCTTGGATAGATTATTTCTACACTTTACACATTGGTTTTGCTTTTGTGTTTTATCCTGCCCACATATCATAGTTAGCAAAATTATTCTAGAAAGGTGAGGAAATGGTATTTCAAAGGTCAACGATTAGTTCTAAAAGGGAGAAAACTTACTACTAACCTGTGTTTTAATGAAACGCCTAATGGAATATTTGTGTAGGAAAAGATAAACTCTATAGTATAATCTAGAAGGACAGGCCAGAACAAAGGGAAAAAAATGAATGAATATCTCTGTGTGGAGAAATAAAAGGGTTTTGTTTGTTTGTTTGTTGTGCTTATAGTCCAAAGGGGATTAGATAAGAGGTCCAGACCAGGCAGGAGATGAAGGAAGTCAAGAAGGAGAAGAAGTAGGTAAGAGAAGAGTCATGAAACAGGAAGGGAGAAGAAAAATGGGCCATTAAAAATTCCAAGTGCTGGGTGTGAGTGAGAAGAAACTTTTTAAAATAATGATATCTAGGTAGGCGTGTTGGTGCACACTTATAATCCCAGAGGCTGAGATAGGAGGATCACAAGGCAAAGACAGTCTCAGCAACTTAGCAAGACCCTTTCTCAAAATAAAAATAAAAAGGACTTGGGCTGTAAGTCAGTGGTAAAGTGCCTTTAGTTTTAATCCCCAGTATTACCAGTACTACTACTACTAATAATAATAATAATAACTAATATTACTTTTAAAACTGTTACATGAAACCATAATGTTGCCTTTCTCTTATGCCTCAAAATTTCAGTAGATCAGTGACACTTGGAGGGAGAAGAAAGGAAGGGGTATTGGAGATGAAAGAAACTGCAAGAAAAAGAAAGCTACATTTCATGTTTGAATCTGCTCTACTCAGAGTAGAAATAAAAAATTAGTGAAAAATCCGACTAAGAACATGTAAGCTCTTCCACTTCCAAATATCTTCACAGACATTGCTATGTTCTGAATATCAACTCCCAAAATTCATTTGTTGAAGCCATACCCTCAAGCCATACCATTTTCTCTCTCTCTCTCATACACACACACACACACACACATATATACATATACATGTGTGTGTGTGTGTGTGTGTGTGTGTGTGTGTATATATATATATATATATATATATATATATATATATATACTGGCCTATCCCAATTGTACCCCATGTTACAATTTCTGTTTTAAGTTCATTGAGACCTGACTGGTTCTGATACACAGGGATCTCTTACTTAGCTAGAAAACCAGAAACAATAGAATACTGAACCTGTTGTGGAGAAACCATGATTTTGGGGTGAATTCGATTTTGAGGGTTTGCTCCAATATAAGCAATACTTAAGTCAGGGTTATGGGGTCCATTTTGCTTCTTCCAGTTTCCTGGAGAATGTATTTTTAGGGGAGAGAAGAGATGGCTGTCATCCATCATTCTGGAAAGTCATGAGATTTACAGAGATAGTTGCCTAAACAAAGGACAAGCATATTAACAAATCTAGCTGTCCAAAAGTCAGGGCTAATGTTAACCAAGATGAGCATTACTGCGATTCCATCAAGATGTCCTGTTATTTATTTAACTTTTCCATTTTCATTTTTTATTTGGGTAAGATAATTGCTTGTGATAAGCCTCGGGTGTGGAGATCTGGTGCATACAGAGTGGCAGGGGGAGCTTCAGTCTGTAGTCTCAGGATGCACTGGGGGAAAGGAATCAATGTATTAACATATTGAAATGATTTCAATTAATGTCCTTTAGCAATTTTCTTCAAAAAAAAAAAAAAAGAGGACCTCTCCAAAGTGAATGATCCACTCTTACCAACAGGAAAAAAAAAAAAGCCTGTTAAAAAGATAATGCATTTAACTGCTCGAGAGAAAAGATATTTTATGAGTAGATTTCATAAGAAATAAACAAACAAAAATGCATAGTGTTTCTTTCCCCTGGGTTTCACACAGAAATGTTATGTGTGACTTTCACTTCATAGCATCTGCACCTCCCATTGCTTCTTATGGGGACAACACTAGGACTTTGATGCCAAATTTCTAAAATGGATCTGCAATAAATAAAGCCTATGTATTTAAATGATGACTTTAATGCACATTCATGACCATTTCTATGGAAAAGCAACCATGACCTTCAGGCTCCTGATTGTCTGCTATGTGCCCGTCTCTTCTTCATCCCCTGATGTCCTGTTCCCCACTACCTTTTCTGATCTGTCCTGAACCCAGAGGCCTGAGCAGAAGCAAACTAGGGCTTCTGTGAAACCGCTAATAGCTGGAGGCACATTCGAGGATTTCCTAAGGTAGCAATGAATACTCCCAGTTAGGTGGTACCCACAAGGAAGGTCCTTCCTTCACTACCCAGGACTCTCTGGACCCTGGTCATCTACTGCTCAAGGGTGCTCTCATAAGTGGTACTTTCTTCAAATGAGGAAACTGAGAGTATGAGATTGGCCCAGAATTGCATTTTATGGCTGCTGCTGAAACCAACCAAGATGACGGGGAGGGGATTTTGTTAGAGGTATTGCTCCTTCCTTAACATTATTTCCACCAACTGGGGGAAAAAAATCAAAGATGAAATACCTCCCCTTTTCCTGCCCTACTCTGATCAACTGAAAGGTACAAGAGAGCTTTTTTTATGCTTTTTAGGTGCTTTCTGAGGATAATTATTGACCTCAGCCAGAGATGTGACCCAAAAGAGAAAATAAACAACTAAACAATATCAAAAGATTTTGAAAAAAATTATTAAATTATAAAAAATTATTTATTTAATACATATTTAATTAAATAAGTAATTAAAAATTAGAATGTTTAATAAAAAATCAAAATAGAAATACACTGTTATTTCATAACAGTGGCATCAATGCTTGTCCTGTTGCTCTGAATATGTTATGAGAATCTCAAGACTGAGGACCGTGAGTTTTATCTCTCTTGCCTTCTGTGTAGCTTGTGGTGCCTAATGCAGGGAGGGTAAAGAAGATTCAAAGTCAGAAATTTTGAATGGAGCAATGCCCCACAGAAGTGACATAGCCCAAGCAGGAGATAAGGAATTTATACCTCTGTGGCATGTACTCACCCCATTCATCTAAAGATGGGAACACTGGCTCCGAATTTCCTTGTTCTCCCCTGGTGAAAATGGGACTGTGCTGTGTCCCCAGGACCTGTTTGGCCAATGAGATCAAAGAGAAACTTGTCCAGGTAAGGCAAATAGTTTTTACCTCACCTGCTGACTCAGATTCAGCTGCCAAGAGCACTGTGCTAAGAAAGAGTCAGAGGATGAATCAGAGCTCAGCAGAAATTGTAGTAATCTATGCACTACTCTGCATTCAGCAATGGCTCCCAAAGACTTGTGAGGGACAGGGTGGCCCATGGGCCAGAGATTTGCTACCCTGATCTGCAGATTTTATTAGCAAATACATTGTTCCTGCTAACTCTTCAACAGTCTGACTGAAATTACATTAAACTACTTCTCTCTATCCATGGAGGGAGTAGAACAAGATGGTAAGAAAAGACAAAGTTTCCCAGTTGAGACAGAGCAAGCATTCTCAAGAACACACCTGTGGTGAGCTCTGACAGAGTAAACTGAGATTCAGATCTGTTTAGCATTTTGTCCAACAGGATTTATCAATCTAACTGAACCAATCCAATAGATCTAACCCTCCTGGCTGGTAGTATTGCTTCCCACTCCTGACAGCCTTCATTACAGATAACTGGGTGGGTTAAGCAAACATCATACTTAAGTCATGCTTTACTAGGTCTTTATCACTCACTCCAAATAGTACACCTGCAATGTACCCTGGTGCTCATCTGCTTCCCATCCACACTATGGGAATATGATGGGCAGAACTGAGAATCCAATCTAGAGCAGCCCCAGAGAAATAAGACCCCCCATATCCTACTTTCTGTCCAACTGGAATGGCTTGGGAAAAAAAGAAATGGCTGTGTTCAGGTCAGGCAAATGAGATACAGCAACTGCACCATCCACAGAGGGAAATGTTAATTTCTCTAATTGATGGGGGGAACATCTATCATTTCAGAATATGCTTATTTTTCTACAAGGAAATTAGGCCAATTTATGCAACTGTTTACAATGTCACTGTGCAGTTGTGAAATGAAAGTTTTCTCTGGGCTTAATGTGGCAAAATGCTGGTCACTGACTTCTGGTGAGTGGCCCATCACTAGGAATCTGGATGGATTTCAGAACTGAGATGAGAGCTCCAAAGCTCACAGTGCCCTCAAGCAAGGAACAAAGAGAAACCAGCCTGCCTTCATGCAGACTGCATGCTGAAAGAGGAGTCCTGGTGAATGTCAGGCCTCATTGCCTCTAGAACTATAGCAGGCACAGCCTGGGGAGGGGAAAAAGCCAACGGCAGTTGTCCTCTGGCTTGTTACCTCATCTTCCACAGTCACTTCATCTGTACAATGGGGACAATAATCTCTGCTCTGTCTCCATCCAAGATTTGCAGGGTGGATAAAATAGTTGATAAAAGAATACACTATTAGCTGCAGCCCTGATAGTCTCATCTCAGTACTCAGTTTGTTTAATGCTGGGCTTTAGCATAACCTGTAATACTTTTTCTATTTATTCCTGCTTTGGTTAATGTCTATCCCCCCAAGTAGAATGCAAGCTCTCTAAAGGCAGGAATCTAGAACAATACCTGACATTTACTTAAGCTCACATTTGATGAGTACTGACATCTCCACTGTCCCTCCTCACGATGAATTCACTCCTTCCTTCTCACTCTGTCCAAATGGATCCTCTGCTTCAGCGATACCGTCCCCTTATCTTTAGAGTAATCTAAACCATTTTCTTCCTGGAAGGTCCATTGGAAGTTCTACTGTTTCTGTGAAATTATGTACTTCCTTAAAGTTTTCCTTTTGCCGGGCAAGTGTGTGGAGAGTGTTCACGGAGGTGAAGACTATCACACAAACTCACACATCCACATTCCCTGGTCACCTAGGACCCTGTGTAACTGCTGCTGGGCCAAGGTGGCTTTGGTATTATTAAAAGGAAATGGCTGATTCAGCAGACTCCTAATAGGTAACAAAATCAGTACCATTTTTAAGGTTCCTGTGCCAAGCACTAAGCATGTCACATAATATTTGTCACTGAACCATCATTACACACCTATGACATAAACAGTAATTGTCCCAGTTTGGTTTGCAGGAAATAAACTGAGACTATTTGGGTATGGTAGCCTTCAGCGAACACTAAATTGATGAATAAAAATGCGACAAGAAGAGCAAGACAGGACCACAGGAGTGCCCTCCTCCTTCCTTGATAAAAGGCGCAGGTTGGGAATGAGGATATACACCGTGGGCCTGGGGTGGTAGTGCTGGGTGTGAGGTGATTGAAAATACAAGATTAAGCTGCAGTAGTCTTTAATTTGTAAGCTGGAGTCTCCTGTCTTCCTTGACATAAGCCACCTCACCTCTGCTCCCCATGCCTTACCCCCCATGAATGGTTTATATCATTGGAACAGGTTAGATTTCAGAGTTGAAACTCTGGCTGCAACCTTAATCTTTGTGTACAAGCTGTGTAACCTGGGGAAAACTATCTGAGTCTCATTTTTTTCTTTTTTTAAATTTTAATTTCTTATATATGGCAGCAGAATGCATTACAACTCATGTTACACATATAGAATACAATTTTTCATGTCTCTGGTTGTACACAAAGTAGCGTCACACTATTAGTGTCTTTATATATGTACTTAGGGTAATGATGTCCATCTCATTCCATTGTCTTTCCTACCCCCACACTCCCTTCCTTCTCCTCCCTCCCCTTTTCCCCTTTGCCCTATCTAGAGTTCATCTAATTCTCTCACGTTCCCC
>NW_026000016.1:33698444-33913597 GCF_001458135.2 Marmota marmota marmota
CTCACGTTCCCCCCCCCCCCACCACCACCACATTATGAATCAGCAGCCTTAAATCAGGGAAAACATTCAGCATTTGGTTTTTTGGGATTGGCTAACTTCACTTAGCATTATGTTCTCCGAATCCATCAGCACCATTTTTAAGGTACCTACAAATGCCATGATTTTATTCTCTTTTAATGCTGAGTAATATTCCATTGTGTATATATACCACTTTTTGTTTATTCATTCGTCTACTGAAGGGCATCTAGGTTGGTTCCACAGTTTAGCTATTGTGAATTGTGCTGCTATAAACATTGATTGCTGTGTCCCTGTAATATGCTGTTTTTAAGTCCTTTGGGTTTAGATGGATGAGTGGGATAGCTGGGTCAAATTGTGGCTCCATTCCTAGTTTTCCAAGGATTCTTCATACTGCTTTCCAAATTGGCTGCACCAATTTGCAGTCTCACCAGCAAAGTGTGAGTGTACCTTTTCCTCACCAACATTTATTGTTGTTTGTATTCTTAATAGCTGCCATTGTGACTGGAGTGAGATGAAATCCTACAGTAGTTTTGATTTGCATCTAATTGCTAGAGTTGTTGAACATTTTCCATATACTTGTTGATTAATTGTACATCTTCTTCTGAGAAGTGTCGTTCAGTTGACCCATTTATTGACTGGGTTATTTGGTTTTATGGTGTTAAGATTTTTTAGTTCTTTATATATCCTAGAGATTAGTGCTCTATCTGATGTGCATGTGGTAAAAATTTGTTCCTAACTTGTAGGCTCTCTCTTCACCTCACTGATTGTTTCTTTTGCTGAGAAGAAGCTTTTTAGTTTAAATCCATCCCATTATTGATTCCTGACATTAATTCTTTTGCAATATGAGTCTTATTAAGGAAGTTGGGGCCTAATCAGACATGATGGAGATTTGGGTCTACTTTTTCTTCTAATAGACGCAGTGTCTCTGGTTTAATTCCTAGGTTCTTAGTCCACTTTGAATTGAGTTTTGTGCATAGTGAGAGATAGGGGTTTAATTTCATTTTGTTGCATATGGATTTACAGTTTTCCCAGCATCATTTGTTAAAGAGGCTATCTTTTCTCCAATGTATGTTTTTGGTGCCTTCGTCTAATATGAGATAACTGTGATTATGTAGGTTACACTCTGTGTCCTTTATTCTGTATCATTTGTCTATCAGTCTGTTTTGGCGCCAATACCATGCTGTTTTTGTTGTTGTTGTTGTTTTGGGGTTTTTTTTTGTTGTTGTTGTTGTTTTTAACTGTTTCTCTGTAGTATACTTTACAGGTTTGGTATAGTGATGTCACCTGCTTCACTCTTCTTGCTAAGGATTTCTTTGGCTATTCTGGCTCTCCTATTTTCCCAGATGAATTTCATTTCTATTTCTATGAGGAATGTCTTTGGGATTTTGATTGGAATTGCATTAAATCTCTATGGTGTTTTTCAAAACACTAGAAAAACTAGAGATGACAGGAACATATCTCAACATTGTAAAAGTTATCTATGCTAAGCCCCAGGTCAACATCATTCTAAATGGAAAAAAATTGAAAGCATTCCCTCTAAAAACTGGAACAAAATAGGGATGCCCTCTTTCACCACTTTTATTTAACACAGTTCTTGAAACACTGGCCAGAGCAATTAGACAGACAAAATAAATTAAAGGGATACACATAGGAAAAGAAGAACTCAAATTAGCACTATTGCTGACCATAAGACTCTATACCTAGAAGACCCAAAAACTTCCACCAGAAAACTTCTAGAACTAGTAAATGAATTCAGCAAAGTAGCAGGATACAAAATCAACAGCCATAAATCAAAGGCATTTCAGTATATCAGTGACAAATCCTCTGAAAGGGAAATGAGGAAAACCACCCCATTTACAGTAGCCTAAAAAATAAAACAAAATGCTTGGGAATCAACTTAACAAGAGGCGAAAGACCTCTGCAGTTAAAACTGCAGAACACTAAAGAAAGAAATTAAAGAAAACCTTAGAAGATCGAAAGATCTACCTTGTTCTTGGATGGGCAGAATTAATATTTTGTCAAAATGACCATACTACTACTAAAGCACTATACAGATTTAATGCAATTCCAATCCAAATCCCAATGACATTTGTCATAGAAATAGAAAAAGCAGTCATAAAATTATCCATCAATTTAGTGTTTGCTGAAGGCTACCCAGGCATTGTCCTAGGTACTCGAGACCACGCAACACAACCCACACTAGCCTCTGCCCTCTAGAAGCTCCTGTTCATTATCATTATTTGAAGTTACCTTGCATTTGTTTGTTTGCGGATTGCCTGCCCCCGCCCTTCCCACTCCCACCTTGTGAATGTATAAATGCCATAAAAGAAAAGACACTATCTTTCCCACACTGTCACTCCAGTGCCTAGACAACTCTGAGCTCCCAGGAGTCTTATTTAACATTGCCTTTAAGCTGTGGATTTTTCTTTTTTAAGACTTTTCCTCTTTAAAGGCAACACTCTCCCCCTACACACCTCAGTTCATTCACTCGGTTTTTTTACAGTAGAACAGACTTGAAGTGTGCAAACACCCTGTTTCATTTTTGATAACCCTGAACTTGACAGGAACGTTCTGAACTATCTGCCAGATTCTTTGGCTTCATCTTACATATGCCTTTAGCAGATGCCTCCTAAAGCACACAGATTGAAAGAAAAGTGTTCATATGATTTGACAAGTGAGCACTACTGGCTGCTTCTCAGCGCGCCCACTTCCCCTTCTCTCTTGCACTAATAGAATCTCAGCTTTGTTCTTGCCTCCCCCTGCCCCTGACAACCAGGCACCCCCAGCTCCTGGGGGAGGTGGGGTTGATCTAAGGACATACGTGTTCCCAGCGGTTCAGTAACAAGCATGTGATCCTATCCTAGTCAAGGACACAAGAGGGAGACTTCCTCGGGCCTCAAAAAGAACCACAGAATAAGATGGTCTCTCTGGCTTCCCTGGACATGGTTATAGATGGCCACCAGGGTTTGCTACCGTCCTTTGGTGACCAGACCAGGATGGTGCCAGCTTTGAGAAAGGCTGAGCAGAAAAATGGAAAGAACCTGGCTCTTCAAAGACACAGATGCACCGTAAATCAGCAAACCTGAAGTCATAGTTTATGGATCACAGACTGGGAATTTATTAAGACGCTGGTGGAGTTAAGGGTCCAAAGTTGGCGATCCACAGAGGAACTGCTCCAGGAGTCCACAGAGAAAATCATACTGAGGGCTCCCCCAGCCCTCGCCAATGTGATAAGTGCATCCCTCTTGACGTGAGTGAGGTGGGAGTCCCTGAAGAGCCCTTTCACTTTCTCCTTTCTAAGAATGAGAGCTGTGTTACTCTGCTTCCCATCCTCCTCTGGCCACTAGGATTCACTACCCCAAATCTGTTGCTGTATCACAATTACTATGATTGTCAAGATTCACAGCTTCTTCTGTGCCTCAGTCAAGATTTTCTATTTCTGTTCTGTTCTACTAATGATATTGGACATGGCCACTTTAGATTCTGCCCAAAAGAGTCGAGGTGCAAATCAATGAATGATCACATAGCCATAGAACTATTGTCTAATAAGGAATTAACCAAATGAACCTCCTGCCGGGGCTGCTGACCTAGGTGGACCAGCTTTCTCAAAGCAAAACCCACAAATCCCCACGACGACATGAAGACACGCGATGGTTTTCAGGGTCACAAGGACGTATGTGTGAAACCACTTAGAACTCTCTACTCCATGTTGACCTGGTGGGTTCTCCGTGCAACTGGATCACAGGCTATGTGACGACTGGCTGTAAAGGTGAGGGTACAGAGAGGAAATGTTACCTCCAGGCCCAGCAACGTAGACCATCCTGAAATCAGAGTATGGGAAAGCAGGAAAAGACTTGTGAATGAAGTGGGACTTCACATGAGTATTTTCTCTTCTGAAGCATGAGGTCTTGAGTACTTATGAGTGGTACTTATTTGATTTTGACTCCCCGACTGCTAGCACCATGCCTGGCACACCCCAAATACTCAATAAGTTGTTGTTTCTCTCTTAATGCTAGTCTTTGTTTCCTTCCAATTTTGAGGGGCACATCTATGAACACTGGGAAGCATATTGGCTTATGTTTCCATGGGAGAAAATAAAAACTCTGGACTGGGAATCAGGAGACGTGGGTTCTGGGCCTTACCATTAAGGAACTGTGTGATGTGCACCCAGGCTGAAAAGCAGAAGTTGAAGGATACAGGTGGACACACTCTCTGGACCGAACACTGGCACCTCTTCCTGCCGTGTCCTTCGCTGTCTTTTGAACTCTCTAAAGACTAAATAAGGCCTCTGTAGAAATAAGAGTAATCACGTAGCAGATGTTGGAAGCAGTAAATAAATCATTAGTTATGGCGTGTTTAAAAATACTCCCTAGCACATGCTAGACATTCATGTTAGCATTTATTATCTTAAATAAGTCACTATGTTTTTTTAGGCCTTAAATTTTGCATCTCTGGAGACTTGAGTTTGAAGTGGATGAGAGATGTTAGATCGTCAACCCTGATCCCTACTTTTGTAGCCTCTATCCGTGCCAGATAGCACCAATCGATCTTAACACTCTCTTCCACTGAGTCCAGTCATAAGTTTAGAATCTTTTCCAGGATAACACTCTAGGAAGCCACTATCAGATTTTCAGATTTAACGTAAGAATTGAAACCCATTTTCAATTCTGGGAAGAGGTAAACTTGAAGATGCTGTGATTGTCAAAGAACAGATCTAAGAGAAGATGGGAAAGGGAAGGTGTCTTGCCTGTCTGTGGCCTTCAGTGCCATTTCAGGTCCCATTCTTGGTTGACCAACTCCCTCTAGACACATGGCTGTGAGATTTTGCTATTCCTCAGCTTCCCCCTGGGACCACGGCTGGACTGTTTTCTCCCTCTGAAGCATAATTGCAGTGATAAAATGGTGTGTGGCTAATTGCTGGGTAAGCCACAAACAGAGCAACCCCACATGTAATTTTAGACTGGCAGAGACTGTAAATTATTCAACATGATAACCGAAAGATTATAGCAATGTGTGGAAGTGAAGAGAACGTTCTGGGGAAACAAGAGGCTGGCTTTTCAAGGGAGGGTCATCCAAAATGTCTATTGCAAAAGTGAAGACCACACCTTGGGCAGAAATGAAAACAGGGCAGGCCTCTGAATTCAGGCCTGGAGAGGTCTGTTTTTATTTATAGAAACTTTAATTTCCTTGTGAGAATAAAGTCATAGTTATCCATGTGCTGGAAGGAAAGGAATGACCTGGATTGTGAGAGTCCACAAACAGTCCACAACCAATCATGTGTACTAGGTTGATCAAAATCACCCAAACAGCCTTGCAGGCCAGAGTCTCCTGACTTCTCTTTCTCTGTTCATGGCCCCACTATTCTTTCAGCTATTCAAAAGTCTTCTCTCATTCCTCCCAGGTCTCGTCCCTTCTCCAACACAATACTCCAGTGAAGGCTATCCCATGCTCCTCATTTTCCCTCCCACTGGACGGTCCTCATTTAGGCAGAGGCCATCAGGCAGCCCCCAAGCCCTAGTTCCCTGGTTCTAGAGTCTTCCTGAGTGTGGCCACCTTTTTATGATTTCTCAAGGAACACTTTAATCAAAGCCCTTGTCCACTCAAACCTCCCAAGGCTCCACTGCCTGTCCGGTGAAGCCTGCGCTTGCCGGCCTGATGCTCAGGGTCCTGGGGAACACACAGCTCTACCTAGCTTTCAGACTTTTCTACCATTTCCTTCCCCTCACTCTCTGTTCACCACAAGTGGCCCAAAAGCTGCTCCTGGAACACATTCTCCCCTTTTGGAGCCTTTGTATGGCCGTTCCCTCGCCTTAATAGCTATCTCCACATACTTGTTGCCCAGGCCTGGGTGTTTCCTTCAAGATGTTTGTACATGTTGACAATCATCCTTTTGCATTACAAAATCCACGACACAGGTGACTAAGCAATGGCTACACTGCAAGTCCACTCTGAAAGCCCTCAAGGAGCCAGTACCTACCTCTGACCCAGCTGCTGTTCTCTGCTCCTGTTATGGTTTAGATTTGAGGTGTCCCCCAAAAGCTCATGTGTGAGACAATGCAAGAAGATTTAGAGGAGAAATGATTGGGTTAGAAGAGCCTTAACCCAATCACTGAATTGATCCCCTGATGGGATTAACCTGGTGTTAACTGAAAGTGGGTAGGTATGACTGAGGAGGTGGGTCCCCGGGGGCATGCCTTTAGGATATATATTTTGTATCTGGCCAGTGGAGTCTCTCTCTGTCTCTCTCTCTCTCTCTCTCTCTCTCTCTCTCTTTCTGCCTTCTGATCATCATGTGAGCCCCTTCCCTCCACCAAAGACTTCTGCCGTACTCTTCCGCCATATTGTTCTTCCTCACATTGAGCCCTAAGGAACAGAACCAGCTGTTGTCTATGGACCAAGACCTCTGGAACTGTAAGCCCCCACATAAAATTTTTCTTCCTCTCTAATTGTTCTTGTCAGTTCTTTAAGTCACAGCAGCAAAAAAATTGACTAAAATAGCTATCAACCATCTATGGCTCCTCCAGACGTGCCCCAACCTTGCTGGGCTTGGTCTGCTGGCAGTGGGAATTCTGTCAGTCTGCTGTCAAGATAGTTGGAGTATGATGGGGAAGAGGCTAGAAGAATGGATAACTGTAGGTTAAAAAGAAAAACAGAAAAGAAAACCTCACTCGAATTCTCTCTTGTCTTTCTTTATCTCCTACCATCAACGAGTACTGTTCCCTGACTTACTTATTACCTCTAAGGCCATTAAAGTCAAAGCCACAAAATTCGGATGGTTTCCAAGGATTTTTTCCCCCAAAGAACCAAACCTGAGCTAGCTGGCTGCAGGCTAAACAAAAAAAAACCCTTTAACTTCTTTCCTATCAACTCAAGGTGAAGAGTTTTCCTAATATCCTCTGTTGGAAATCAAACCCTCACCACCTCCACTTCATGCCCCTCCAGGATGGGACTGCTTTGGCTGCTCCCCACCCCTTCTGCCCATCTGCTGGGATGGCATGGTGCCCGCTCACAAGTTGGTTGGAGCCTATGGAGGTGCCAGGCAACAATGTGTTTTGATGGGCAGCCTGCAGAAGGTGGCAATTGCCATCTCTTGTGAGTGAAGGCCATAAGCAGTGCCAGCCCTGGCATGCCAGGTCTCTGTACACTTGTTCACACCTGTTGACTCTCCAGTGCCAAGAAAAGCATACTTGAGCTAGGGACAAGGGTGGGGGGAGAGGACATACTCGGAGCACCGACCTCTTTGGTTTCCTTGTGGGTCAGAAGAACCCAGAGAGATTCAGTGAGTCTGACTAGGAACCATACCTGTGTCCCACACTGGGAATTGCTCTGTGCTCTTTGTCCTCAATATCAGTGTGTGCTCACTCAAGAAAGGAGACCCTGCTAGGAGACTGTGACACAGATACAATTCAATCCAGATAAGAGAGGCCAAGAGAAAGCCAGACTGTGTTAACCCTGATCAGAGGGGCCAAGTCATCCAGACGCTGTCAACTCCTTGCTTATCCACTTCCCTAGAAAATTGCTGCTTTGTGGACAGGACATGAGCCCAGCTCAAGTCATATAGGCCTGACTTTGTAGCTCAGCCCAATTCACTAACCACCTGTCCTTACCTAAGTAAGTTACTGACCTTACTTGAGCCTCAGGCTCCTCATCTCTAAAATGTGGGTAGCCACACCTATCTCCTTGGACTGTCACAAGAATTAAATGAGACAATATCAGTTCAGTGTCCCAAGTGGTGCCTGGCATACGCAGGTCCTCATCATATTAGAGTTTCCTTTCCTGCACTGCCCTGGCCCGTCTTCATTCCCTATTCCAATAATAGGAAAGGCATTTAGGAAACCAAAGGGCCTTACGGGTATCAGTCTGGGAACAGGTCAGAGGCACTAAATAGCAGAAGAGGTTCCAAGGTAAGCAAAATGGGGGAGAGGAAGGAATAGGAAGAGATAGAAAAAGGGAGTTGAAAACTGGGGTTCCCTTTCTAAAAGGCCCCCTTCCATCTCTGCATTCTTATGTCAATGCCTCGTTCCAATAATGGCTCATGCTCTGGACTCCATCCCCACGTCCTCTCACCAACATCTTCCTACTCTTTCATTCCAACTCCTCCACAACGGCTGCTCAGAAAAACAAAACTCAGCAAGGAAAGTACGTATGAACTCTTATCATCTCAATGTTCCATCTATATACACAGAATGTTCCTACCCCAAACCCTTGACAGTCTTCATGATTCTGCTGAGTCTGCCAAATGTCAATGGCAGTGCCAGACCAAGTGAGGGTGACACAAGGCGGGCCCCACCCTGCCCTTCAGGTTTTCAGTCCAGGAAGCAGAAAGGAGCTCAAATACTCCTTAAAAATCCAGGTCAGAATGAAGCTCCAACCGACACATAAGCAAACTGCTCTGGGGAATGTAACTAATTCGTCTCTGCCGTCCTCTCCTGGCCAGTGTTTGTGCTGACTTCACCAGACAGCTCTGCTTCCAGCCAGGAGGCCCCAAAGAGAAGGTCCCATATGCCTTCCAGCGAGAAGCCATGCTCAGGGATGCACTTACTCACCTCAAGAGCCTTGTTTGCATCAGAAAATGAGGGGCCACGAGAAGCTTATTTGGGCAGCACTCTGATCGCGTTGGTTTGGGGGAGCTTCTTACCGGCAGCACACTGGATGTGCAGACTCTGCAACATACTTGGGACACACCTGGAAGTCCCAATGTCATATATAGGAAGAGGATTTTAAATCAGCTGAAAGCCTGAGAGACAACTCATATATGCAAAGATGTCCAAGGAATTTCCCCAAGAAACCACCCTAAGTCCTGGACAGGTCGGTAAAGAAGGAAAGAAAGAGAAGCAAAATACTTAAAAATCTATGCGGGCAAAAAAAGTCTGCCTGCTTCCTCAGGAGGGGAAAAGAGGAGATTTGAGATAAGCCAAGAGATGAACATGGAAGAGGGAGTCTTGAAAGTGGGGGGAAATTCTTGTAGGACCTGTTGATGCATGCTTGGGACTTTAATGGAATTTGGACCTCCAGAGTTTCAAGGCATACAAAAGGAACAAAAATAGATAGACTGGTCCTCCCAATCTCAAGCGTAATCTAGCTTAGAAGTAGTCCCAATGCAGCAATCCAAAATCCAGTGTCAGCCCCAGTTCTACCCCTGGAACTGTCCCAGAGGAACATAGGCTTCCAGAGACTGATAGCTTCACAAAGCATGCAATATAGTGCTATTGTGGGTCGTGCCTGCGATCTGTGGTGAGCTAACACACCCAGTCCTAGGTCTCATGGAACTAAAGCAAGCCCTGGAGTCAAAATACCTAATTCCAGAGCTCTTCAACTACACTGAAGATCTGGGTGAATCTGAACAGGTTCCATAAGCTCAGTTTGCCCATGTGTGAAATGGGGAGAAAAGTAATACATAACCAACTAGGTTTTGTAAGAATGGATGAGCTCTTCAATGAAAAAGTTTAGCAGTTATGTCCAGAACACAAGGTCAATGAACGTTAGCTCTTCTTGTTGTTTGTTATCCTCATTATCCTTACCATGATCACTACATTTTATGGTCAGTTTCAAAATTTAATGAAGACAGAGGTGAATCAAAGGTAGGCACATAAAATGTACTTTCAAAGTGGTAAAGTATAAGCACTCTAAGGGGAAGTCACAGTTTGAGAGTGGAAACTGGTTCCCTGACCTAGTCCAGGGGACAGAAAGGGGCTCACTGAGGAAATGGCATTGTTTGTTAGTAGGTAGGGTCCCAGGCAGAGGAGACTGCTTATGCAAAGTTCCTGAGACAAGTCCAAAGTCCCCACAGGAAGCTGATCCCCAAAGGATTGTTGTGCACCCACAAAGAGCAGGAAGCCCCAGGAGGGAAGGAAAGGCTGAACTAGGGTCTTCATTATATCAGAATGAAGTTGAGAAATGACTTGGGAGAAGCAGCTTCTTTGTCCAGTGCAGGCCGATGGCTGCCGGAGACACCCCACATAGCTCCACCGTGATCTGGATCTCATAAGCCACCTAAGTGCCAGCAGAACCCAGGCATACTGCCAGACCTGAGAAAAAATAGAATGTCCGCTTCCCTCCCCGTTCCCACCAACACCCAGGAAGCCAAGCCCTTAGCCTGCCCTGCCAGTCAGCTCCACAGTGCTCCCACTTCTGTCTGACAGGGTCGCCAGGATTTATCAGCCAGGTCTCCCCTTTCCCCAAAGGAACAGCCAACCCCAGCCCCAGTTCCGGTTCCAGCCCAGTGGTACAAGTCTCTGAATCAGCCTTCTGAGAGAACTGTAACCTGAGAAGTGACACTTAAGACCTTCCTTCCAAGCTGCTTCTGAAACCCTCAGAACCCCAACCTCTTTTAATTAGAGGGGAAAGGATGGGCTTCAGAGCCTTTGAAGGCCTGCAGTTGGAGATATCAATCAGGCAGTTTGTGCAAAGTCTGGAGTTGGGAGAGGGGTACCAGCTGCAGATATACACCCATAGTTAAAGCCAGGAGACTTGGCATGAGATCATTAACGACTGAACTGGATGAGGGGACAGGGTCCCAAGACTGAGCCTTTAGGTCCTCAGGAAGAAAGAATGGGTCATCCTGGAGGGAGTGCAGGGTCCATGGAGGATCTTCATGTGCTAGATTATTTTCCTTCCTCTTTCCTTCATTCTTTCCTTCTTTCTTTCTTTTTGAACGGGAGATAATATGGTATGTTTGATCACTGGCAAAAATACTCTAGTAGAAAGGGAAACTTACAGGGGAAAGAAGAGATGATTCTAGGGGTGATGGGTTAAAGACTGCGAGAGGGGAGGACACAGATTACCTGGAGCAAGTGCAGGTAGCCTGAAAGTTCTGATAGACAAAATGCTTACATCTTTTCTCTGTTTGCATTATTTTCTCAGGGAAGCAGATTCATCACCAGAGAGCCCAGAGGGGTGTTGGAAGGTGGAGAGAGAGGAGCACATGTGATCCTGTGGGCTAGGATAAAGGGAGAGTGCTGGATGAGGGGGTTTAGTACACAGGCTTGCTGGGGAGATCTGAGGGCCCACCCAAGCACAGGCAATCATGACTGAGAGTAAGGCAGAGGGCATGATTGACATTTCTCTCCAACCCACTTCCCCTATGTAGGTGAAGCACAGCAGGGGAGGAGATTCAAATTTAACCAGAGCTGGGATTTTGCCAGGCAGGCATAATGGAGGGAGTCTAAAGCGAGGAAGGCCTAGGTGTAGGTGCTCAAAGAACGGAATCTATTAGAAAGAATGATAGCTTAGAAGTAGTCCCAATGCAGCAATCCAAAATCCAGCGTCAGCCCTAGTTCTACCCCTGGAACTGTGCAAACATCTGCTCCCTGCGCCTCTATTTCCTCGTTTATAAAATGGGATCATAATCTACCTCCTAGGACGTCCCACTCTGAGAGTAGGATGATGGATATGGAGGTAATTCATGAGACTAAGACAAAAGCTCGTCTTGGGAATACGTTATTAGTCCACCTCAAGCTACTGTTTGCTTCTTTGAGCAAGTAGACAACCATTCTAAATCATTCCTCACCCCGACCTGCCCTCCCTCTTGCCTTATCTTCTCTTGGGTTTGGGGGGGGGAAGAACATAGTGGGGGGACAAGTTGGAGAAAAAGAAGGAAGGAACCCCCATGCCTCAAAAAAGAAGAAAGAAAGAAGAGAAGGAGGAAGAAAAAGAAAAGGAAAGATAAAAGGAGATTTTTCTAAGTCCCTTTCTTCCCCACGTGTCCCTACAAGAGTTGCTTAGGGAGAGTCAGGAAGAGGGAGAAAGACCAGGATCCACCAGGTGTAGACAAGGCATGCATTCACCAATCAGACTTTCAGAAGGATGGGAACCACACCAAGACCATAGCTCCCATGATCGGGTACCAGCTCTTAGTTTGGATCTTTCACAAACATTAGCTCTGGGTAGGGATTTAGTCCTTAATTCTGCATTTAAAAGGCAGAAGCAGTGTGATTTTTCAGAACTGTCACCTCTCATCATCTCAGTGTTCTCATCTGTATCACGGGGAAAACGTCCTCGTTTGCAGAATTTCCTGAGGATCAAATGAGAGCCTACATAAATAAAAAGTCTTATTCATACTATCACTGATATTATTCTTGTCATTCCAGCTACTGAGCCAGGGCAGACAATGCCCACTAGCATGTGATGCCGTCATCCTGATATCCAGCATTACCATGTGGCTGCTCTTTAGATCTGCTGACAAAATGGTGACTGTGGAAATAATTTCAGTCCCATTCACAGATTTTAAATAACTGACTGTATGCAGGGGAGAGGATTTGGCTGTGGGGAGGGGTGGTCGCTAGCACCATGCAGCTGCTATGGCTGTGAAAATTTAACCTCAAGCAGCCTAAACATTCATTTTACAATGTACACTGCTGATTACTTAATTATGTCTAAAATATAAGTCAGACACACTACAAACCCCAGGGAGTAAATTACACAGATCTATGAAGCAACATCTATGCAGTCATTCTGGTCTCACATTTCTGAATTATCTTTTCCCCCCAGTGAATTTGCTAAACCTCTCCCTTTTCTGAAAAACGAATGGCTACTGCACACAAATGATCCTCTCCTCAGACAGAGTTCCATGCTCTGCATAGGAGAGCCCCGTCTCCAACCCCACACCATGGACTCCTACCAACAGGTTCTTATCTTTGTGTATATTTGAACTAGGAGATCTACATATGCTTGATCTCAGCATGAACCTCCGTGTGACCTGATTTAGTTACCATGGTCACCAATTAGATGAGTCCTGTTGACTGCAGAACAACAGTCAAAGGATTTCTATTAAGTTCCAGGGTAGAATAACAGTCATATTTTGTGAACATGCTTTATAGATTATTTTTCCTATTTGTTTACACCAAGGTCTACCTCCCTCTATCTGCTGAGAATGAAGTGGTTATAAAAAAATTCAGAGAAAACCCTTCCTGGAACCAGCAATTATATTTTCTTACAAAATGGATGCATCAGCTGGGCTCTCTCTGGGATGCAGGTAGGTAGGTCTCACTCAGAACCCACCTGCAGTTCTCCTCAACCACCTCACTCCCCCCATGGCCTCACCTGGGTACACACGTAAAAAATTGCTACGTAAAACGTTCTCTATGTCAGCAATGAGGCTGTTGTGCTTTCTTATCATTCATGTGTTCACTGGAGTAGCACTTCTAATTTCCTTCAAGTCCCTTGCATTCAAACCTTGGCTAACTGTTGGGCATAGGGACTGAGTTTTCAGCAGATGTCAGCTTTTAATGTACCTTCCACACTGAGCTTGATCATTTCTAGTTTTCGACTGAAAGTGAGAGACTAGGGACTCTCCTTTCACTTCAACATGCAGAGGTCCCTGTAAGGTTTTAAATTGGCCTAATTGCACTATTATTATTTCTCAGGGAAGAGGGATGCCTGAGGAAAGGGAGAGACACTGGGAATGGCCAGTTGATGGAATAGTCAGGACACATAACAACGTTTATCAATTAGGTTCACTTTCTCACGTAGGTGTGGTTCATGGTGCTCCAAAACAATTACAGTAGTATCTCCAAAGATCACACACAGATCACCATAACAGATATAATAATAATAATAATGAAAACGTTTGAAATATGGCAAGAATTACCAAAATGGGACACAGAGATACAAAGTGAGCACTTGCTATTGGAAAAATGGCACCCATAGAATTGTTCGATGTGGCTTTACCAATTTGCAAAAAAAAAAAAAAAAAAAAAAAGCAGTATCTTCAAAGCACAAAGTGAGGTGAAAAAATAAATATTCCCATATATTACCTCTGCCCATATAAACCATCTATCTATGCATAACACTCAGGGTTTTTTTTGTTTGTTTGTTAAAGGTTCAATGGGGCAGTGTTTTGTATAATGATTCCAGCCAATGAGTGTGGTCCAGTGATTTGGTGATCTTATGAAAACCAGGCCTGATGGTTTAAAAATGTTAAATTAACAAGTAGATATTGAATATTTTGTGACTGTATTAGTTTCCGGTAGCTACCATAACAAATTGTCCGAACTAGTGACCTAAAGCAATAGAAGTTCATTTTCTCACAGTCTGGAGGCCAATATATCTGAAATCCAGATGTCAGCAGGGTAACACTTCCTCTGCACCCTAGGGGAGCGTCTTCACTTGCATCTGCAGCTTCTCGTAGCCCAGGCATTCCTTGGCTTGTAGCTTCATGATTCTAATCTCTGCCTTCATCTTCACAAGGTCTACTTCTCTGTGGCTGAGTCTTGTCTTCTGTCTCTTCTGGAGATATTTGTTATTGGATTTAGAACCACTGAATAATCATGGATGATCTTCTCTTGAGATCCTTCACTGAATTAAATCCACAAAGGCTCTTTTTCCATATAACTTATAGTCACAAGTTCTGAGAAACACAGGACTATATTTTGGGGCTCCACCCTTTAATCCACTCTACTGACAGCATATGCTTTTTCTGAAGGCTTTATGATATTTAGAATTTAAGTATGTGTCATGTCAGTTAAATTTTAAACTTAATTTTGAAATTAAATTTTGAATTTATTTTTAAATTAACAAATTTTAACCATACCAAAGACTACTTACAAGGATGCATGCCTTGGGCTGGGGTTGTAGCTCGGGAGTAGAGCACTTGCCTTGCATGAGTGAGGCACTTGGTTCAATCCTCAGTATCCCATAAAAATAAGTAAATAAATAAATATTAAAAAAGAATGCATGCCTTCCTCAGCATTTAGTTATTAACCAAGGTAAAGTTTGATATTATATTGGTGGATTAGGTGTAAGAATGCTTGGAAGTTATAAAATAAATGATAATGAAATATCCTAGGAATTAGCCAGATAACTCTATGCCCAAAAGGCCAAAACTGAATACCAAAATCTCAGAATCAAAGGCATTCTGAGATGAGTGAAAACAGAATGACTGGAAAAGAGAAGGTCAGTGAGACAGCCCTGGACTGGTCACATGGCGTGCTGGCTGGGAACCATCAGGCAGCCATATGCAATATGGAGGCAGAGCACTTGGCCAGACGTGAGAGCAAGAATACAGCATGAAATCTATTTTATGGGTGGCCATTTAAGAGAGCTGATCGGTGCATGTTACACTGATAAACGTACTCAGCGGTATTATTCTGTGCAATATCGTTCCTGAGATGGTTGCTTTTGACCATGTATCTGTGTTTCAAGCTGTTTCAGGTATAAATGTATTCATTCTCTTCTGTTAAAATGTTGTGCATACCAGGCAATTGGGTGGAAAGTTTGGGATTTCTGTTTATTTGCTTTGTTTTTTAATTCTACTAATGGGATTAGGTTGGAGCAAAGTTTAAAGTTCGTATTAGCTTTTTTTCTGCCTATTTTCTTTTACTCCAATGCCTTAAGGGAAGGACCTGTGTTTCCACATCTTCAACTATTCTGTCCTAACACCTTCTGACCACCTTGGGAACTGTATTAGTGTCCTCTTGTCACTGTAACGAATGACCACGAATTCGGTAACTGAAAACATCACAGATTTGTTGTTTTCTGGAGATCAAAAGTCAGACATGGGGCTACAATCAAGGTGTTGGCAGGACTGGGTTCCTTTTTGGAGACTCCATAAAAAGAATCCTTTCCCTTGCCCTCTCCACCTCTAGAGGCCACCACATTCTTACTCTATGCTCTCCTCCTCCATCTTTAAAGCCAGAGCAGTAGAGTGGTCTCACCACATTGCATCTGTCAAAACTCCTTTTCTGCCTCCCTTCTCCCTTTCTATATTTAAGACCCTTGCACTGACATTAGGCCCAGCTGGATTTATTAGGCTAATCCCCCCACCTCAAGTTTGTTTGCCTTTTTTTTTTTTTTTTTTGGTACCCTGGTTGAACCCAGGGGAACTCAACCACTGAGCCACATCCCCAGCCCTATTTTGCATTTTATTTAGAGACAGGATCTCACTGAGTTGCTTGGCGCTTCGATTTTTGCTGAGGCTGGCTTTGAACTCATCATCTTCCTGCCTCAGGCTCCTGAGCCACTGGGATTACAGGCATGAGACACCACACCCAACTCCCCAATCCTTTTTTATATTTTACTTAGATACAGGGTCTCACTAAGTTGCTTTAGGGCCTCACTATTTGCAGAGGCTGTCCTTGAACTTGTGATCCTTCTGCCTCAGCCTCCCTAGTGGCTTGGATTACAAGCATGTGCCACTGTGCTCAAGCTCCCACCTCAAGTTTCTTAACCAATCCCATACACAAACTCTATTAGCCATGTCAGGTAACACAGGTTCCAAGGATTAGGACAGGCACTATTCTGTCTTCCACGTACAAAACAGATCTGAGAATAAAATGATCTACCTTCTTGCAGTCCACAAAGATCACCCCTCCAGGTTTGGGCACAAATCTCCCCTAGTCAGAAGGGTTTTGAATGAATTTTTATATCCTGGCAAAGATAGCTGGGTCAGGAGAGCAGCTGGAAGGGAAAGAGGAGTGGAGAGAGGTGGCTAATAGTCAGTTGAGCAGTTGAGTTTCTGCAGTTTACAAATGACCGCCATAAAAATTCCACCCCATGGGAAATGAAATACAGGTGCATTTCATTACAAGTAAATGCTGCATAAGGAAATCTGCTCCTACCCACTTAGATAATTTGTCCAATCAAGGAATCACAGCACTAAAGTCAGCCAACCCTAATCCTGCTGGAACTCCAGCAGTATATATCACTTAACTGTCTACTAATGGGCTAAAGCAGCTGCTAATGGGCTAATAAGCTGGCCATTAACAGCTTCTTAAGTAGTATGCTGGGGGAGTTTTGTGACTCTGCTTACAGCCACTGAGAATGAGCTGCGTCTTCTCAGTTTATAAAAAGATCCTGAATCGGGGGCAAGAATGTTTTCCCCTAAGGGTTGATTTACTTGGCTCCACATGTGGAGAAGCAATTGTTCAAGTTATCAAAGGATTTCTCCCTTGATAAAGATATTCACTCTGAAGTTCCCTGCCAGCTTCTTCCTTAGAGCATTTAAATGCTGGTTTACAAACCGTGACTTGCTTCCAGAGAGACAAGAAATAGAGAAATGCTTAAATGGAGTCTTAAGACAGACTCTTTAAAACTCAAACAGAAATGAAGACAGAGCCTCATGACCACTGGAACATGAACATCCCCAGACACAACCAGTGAAGAGTACAAATGAAATCAGGGTAACATGAAAAACGATCACTATCAATTATCAAGGCTGCTCATTTACTCATTCAAGGAGGAATTAACTGAGCACACAGAGGGTGGGGCTGCAGCCACAGTGTGCATGGAAGACAAATGGGCAAACCTCACGATGTCCTGGAGCTTATGAGTAGAGGGGCTATAAAGAGACAGAATAAGTAAATCACTAGGAAACTGACAAATGTGCAGAAAAAGAGCAAGGGAGAATGGGGGACAGTGGGGTTCACAGTGATGGACACCTCCTGAAGAAAGTGACATTTGAACAAAATCCTGAAGAAGGTGAGAGTCTGAGCCTGGAGGAAATGCAGGCATGGGCAATAACTAATGCAAAGACCTTCCAAGAAAAATGTAGCTGCTGGAGGATTCTGAGCAGAGGAGTGAAGGATTCTCATCCCTTCATCAAAAATCTCCCCAACTGCTTCAGGGAACCCCAAAATGATGCCTACAGGTTGGTGTGTTCGCCCATGGTACCCTTATCCACAACTTCTTCTCACTCCTACCACCAATGTCACGCTGCTTCCTAACACTCCTGGACAGCCAGCCCTAGCTTGCTAGATAGAGCAGGGACAAGTGGGTGTGACCTCCCCTGCCCTCCGAGAGTTCTTTCCCAAAGCCACATGTCTTTGACACAAACTCTCATAGTCTCTCTGAAGAATAGCTCCTCCAGTTTGGGGGCCTTGGGTCAAGCTAATAAGCCATTCCTTTTTCAAAAGAAGACATTCCCCAATACATTTAAATTCCTAAGGAATCTATTTTTTATAATTCAAGATTTTTTCTTGTCAATATCATCTATTTTCCTTTGAAGTCTAGCTCTACTACTTTAAAATCTAGATTCTTTTCTCATCTTTCCTACAGATTTTTCCTATTTTGGAAACTCCTCTGCTGCAAAGGAATATAATATTCTCACCCTCCAATATGGAGTCGCAAGGTGTGCACACACTCAATTGATATTGGCTAATCTAGTGTGTGCTAATTCCACATAAGTTCAGCTCTGGACTAGGCACAAAGCAGTCAAAGAAGTAAAAGGCACCCTGACGCACCTACATAATAACTTCTGTTTGGTAGGTAGGGAAATTCTTGGAAACAGCATCAAATAATGGTAGAATGTGGTAAGTATGAGATGAGACCTTCTGAACTCTGGCTCCTATGAATTCAGAGAGAAACTGGGTTGGATTTGAATTGGAGACATTGAATGATTAATGTAGTTCAACAAGAATAAAATCTCAATACTCCATCAAAGAGGGACATAGAGACAAATTGGTAGCCATGATCTATGTTGCCCAATAATTACCAACTGTGTAGTCAGTTTTCCATCACTGTGACAAAACACATGACAGAATCAACTTAAACAGAGGAAAGGTTTATTTTGGCTCACAATTTTTGAGGTTTCTGTCCATAGTCAATTGGCCTATTGCTTTTGGGCCTGTGGCAAGGCAGTATATTATGGAGGAAGCATGTGGCAGAGGAAGCTGCTCACCTCATGGTAGCCAGAAAACAAAGGAAGAGAGAAAGGAGTTGGGATATCAATATCCCCTCAAGGACATGCCCGCAATGACCTAACTTCTTCCCACTAAGTACCATCTCTTAAATGTTCCACCACCTCTCAAAAGCACCACAGACTGTGACTAAGCCTTAATACATGGGTTTCTTGGGGACGCTTATCAACAGCAGCAAAAGCCAAGGAGCTATTTTTAATGAGCCTATTAAAACCTATGGTTTGGCAATTAAATCCTGCTTGGAATTTCATAACACTAAGAGTACAGAACATTCCTCAGCAGAAATTCTATCAATGTTCTATCAACAATGAAAAGTGAACTACATAGTACTTAGCTCCATCAAGTGGGCTCACGTGACAAAGCTAAAAGTGTGTCTAACTTTTGGATAAAAGAATCTAGGCATTTGGGGACACTGAAGAGTATGTTATGGATCTTCAGGATCTGATGATTGGCACTAGGAATCACCACAGTATGTGATGGGAGAAAACATGTTTACAGACAGGTGCAGGTAATACACTGGGTTAGGGAGACACCGGAGCAATGTCACTGAGTGGGGCATGATTTTGGTTGCTGTGCATTATACCATGAAGCATGATAATGCTGTTTGATGTTACCTTGGCAATTAGGCTTCCAGTAAATAAATTAGCACCCTATTATAAGTAAGAACCCAAGGAGTTGTTAGGAAACAAGCAATGCGAGAAACAGAGACAGAGTGTGAGAATCGGTCGGCCCATCTAGCAGAGACCAGATATCCTGCTGCTTCACAAAGCAGCAAAAAACTTACTGGTGTTCATCTCCCCTCAATGAAATAAATTTCAGAGCATGTGCTTCAATAAAAGAAATTCACCTATGGACATAGGAAAAGAACTGAAAATGGCTGTGGGGATCATGAGAGGTCTGTTATCTAAGAAATGAGGATGGTTTTCATATGCTAGCATTAAAGTTTGCAATGGTTGGGTGATGTTGGATGCAGGTGAGAACATTATAAACACCATTCATCATGGTATTGCTTACCCTCCAATACCTAAGCATTGGCTTTTATATCTGTGCAGATTTCACGTGTCATTATTTGATTGTGTTGACTGAGCCCATATCCCTGCTAAGGAACTTAAGTTGGATAGAAGTAAAAGACTTCATTCAGAATAGTGCCACAGAAATGCTCTCCGTGAGGCTTGAATAAATTAAATCACAAACACAAGCAGGTTGCTGGCTAGGAATCTGGTAAATCATGGAACAAATATTTTGAAATGTGAAGTACTCACCAATTAACCTATTATGCAATTTTCACTTACTATGTTTCTTTACAATTGTTTACTTGGCTTTGTGGGTTCTATTTTTTTTTAAGAGAGAGAGAGAGAGAGAGGATTTTTTAATGTTTATTTTTTAGTTTTCGGCGGACACAACATCTTTGTTTGTACGTGGTGCTGAGGATCGAACCCGGGCCGCACGCATGACAGGCGAGCGCGCTACCGCTTGAGCCACATCCCCAGCCCCCTTTGTGGGTTCTAATTCCTCAAAAAAAAAAAAAAAAGAACCAAAAATATATATCAACTATCTTTCTTTAAAGTAAAACAATGACTAACCTCGAAAGAAAGGTATAGTCAGAGTCTCAAGTCACGAGTTTTCCATACTCTTTCATTGCTAGATTTGGTGTCCAATCCTGTGATCTTAGGGTGATGCTAGGTACTTTGCCCAGGACAGTGTAGTGCATACCTGATGTCCTGACATAATTATTAAACACACTTTCTCCCAAAATGTCCCAAGTTGTATGATAAATTAATGGCAATCCTATATAGAACAGATTCTGAAGAACCAGGAAGGTATATCTTGGATGTTATTCATGTCACCTCCAAGAATAGAAGCCACAGCTTTTTGACTACTCACTTAGGAGGTTTTACTAAGTATAGTCAGTTATCTCTCAGTGTCCTGGGGGATTGATTCCAGAATCCCCTGAAGATTCCAAAATCCAGGGATGTTCAAATCATTTACATCAAATGGAATAGTATTTGCATGTCACCTAAGCCAACCCTCACGATCTTCTCCTACGTCTTAAATCATCTCTAGATAATACCTAACACAATGTAAATATTATACCATATTGTTTAGGGAATAGTGAGAAAGGGAAAAGTCCCTACAGGCTCAATACCTATGCCCCTTTTTAAAATTGTTTTGACTATGTGGTTGGTTGAATCCCTGGATATGGGGGAGCGGGGGACAACTCAAACCTCCACCTATGAATTTCCTGAGTTTGCATTTTCAGTCCCAAATCAAAATCCTGCTCTTACCTCTCTCTCCCCTGGGACTCACCCCCTTTTGTCAGTGGACAAGGTAGACACGGTCAATATTATTTGCAGGTTAGCAACTGAAATCAATCAACAAAAATTTATTGAACCCCCAAACCTACTTCAGAAGATGCAAAATTCCCGGTAGTCTCAATGATTTGATCAATTAATGATTTCTCACCACTTTCAATGCCTTTGTACTTGAAATGTGGCTTCTTGGATTTATATGTGGTAAACAGAACTTAAGAGGGAAAATTCATGGTGAACACAGCTTAGTAGCAAATCTAAGATCTGCCCAGCAATGACCACTCACAAACCCCCCTGTGGTGGACACACACAAACTCTCATACACACACACACACACACACACACACACACCTTTCTGGGGATAGCAGAGAATCTTCAAACAAGACACAAATTCATTCTATAAATGTCCTATTTTCTGGCTCTCCACATTTTTTTTCTTTCCTGTGCTGAATTGGTAATAGAGCTAATAAAGGTTCAAGATTGCTCTTTCTGGGGGCCAAATTTTTCTTTTTTTTCCATGTCATGCTTTTTATTCAGAAAATAATTTTCTTCGCATTGTTTTCACAAAAGCTTTCCAACACCCCCAAATAATGCAGAGAAATTGCCTTTTTATTTTGAACAGGCTTTTTCAATGCCCACTGTATCTCTCAGCATATCTATTATATTAATCCAAGCCTTAATGATACAATGGGTAAAAACAGTGTACGGATGTGTATAAATGAAAAATTTAATAGATTTCCCTCTTAATGTAATAGAATTGGCATGAGGCATTGGGAACAGGAGTGAAAGTAGTCACTCAAGCATTGTGTTTACATGATATTTAAATACAAGTGGCTGGGGTGTAAGTACTGCTAAGTACACCTGAAAGGGATGGTGCCTCCTAATCATTGTTTCAGCAATTGACAGTTGTTTACACAACAGCAGCACATTCACTGCTGATTTGAATAATAAACATGCTTAAATACCAGCTGGATAATAGAAGGATAATTGAAACATAGTTTAAAGCTCTGATTTACAGGCATTGTAGCAACACTTTTATTTGCTGTACAATGCCACACTTCTGTGCAGTCTCTGAAAAAAAAAATTTAAGGCATTGTTTCAAACATTGGGGTCTATTAAACTTGATTAATACACCCAGCCTATGTATCCATAGCACAAGCCATGCCTGGGCATACTTGAGACAGCTATTGTGCCATGTGTTTTATTAAAACACTCGAAGATTATAATAGAACCACTCAAGAGACCCACAATGTATTGTGTCCACCGGGCCCCAGAGTAGTGGATGGGACCACAGGTACTAGAATTAGAACCAGAGCACATTTCACCATGCACGGGTGAAAAACAGGAGAGTGGACCTGGATCATCTCTGACTGTGAAATTCTACTAAGGACGATTCTGAACTCTGTCCGATCTGCCCAGTCTCTGCCCCTGTGCCCTTTTCCTCTTTGCATGCCCATTGTCCCCAGGCCAAATTTACTTCTTACCTGGTCATTCCAAGAGGCCTCATCTGAGCATCTACTCCCAGGGCCTCTCTGATTCAAGCATCCCACCCCATGTCACACAACACAATGGTCCCTTTGCAGATTGGAGCATCACAGCCTTGCAGGCTGGCCAGCTCAAGTTGACCCTGTATGTCAGCTGCCACTGGCAGGTGTCAGCTACCACTCAAGTCCTCAGATTTGAGGATCCTAAAATATGATTGAACCTGTTCACGTGGAATGGGTTCTACTTGGGGAAGTTGTTTCATGTAACTGAATTAGTAGGAGCCTAATTTACCAACCAGAATGTTAATCTGCTCATTGATTTATCAATTTATCATGGGAGATACATCTTAGAGGATCATTTACATGGGTCATTCATAGCACTCTCTCCCGGAACGATTGCCTCAGAGGAGCAAATTATGTGTCAGAAAGTTGCTTAATGAACATAAAGTAAGAGCAAAAGGCACGGGATGAATTGCCACTTTCCACTCCAGAGAAAATACTGCCTAAATGTAATGGCACCCAGGCACCAAGCCAGACATCTATTATCTCTTAATTTTTTTTAACCCCCCGAGGAATTATTATTACCTTTTAAATACAAGGGGCTGATCTAAAGCCACACAGTTGTTGAGTTACAGAAAACCACATTATTGCTAACTAATCACTAATCATTATATTGGTGACCAACATTGACACATTGATATATTCCTCGCCTCCCCCTTCCTGTATTAAGATAAATAAAAAAAAGACAGGTGTTTATTTTCTGACTCCCTTTTTAGGGAATCACCTGTCCTCATGATAGGGGCTTTTCTACCTCCTGTTAGACCTGGTAGATAGATGTTCCACAAATGTTGAGTAAGTGACTAAAGTGACAGGTTAAATAATGGACCTTAAATGATTTTTACTTAATGCCAGATGTGTCTCTCTGAGAATTGAGCCTCCTACATGGCAAGAGAGTTTGGACCATCATTGCATCTCCAATCCATTAAGAAACGGTATTGCCTCTGCAAATAGCTCATCTTATCAGGTATGAGTGGTTCATGAAGATTCAGTTTCCATCCCAACCATATCTTGAAATTCTAAAGACACATTACCAGCATCTCCCCACTGCCAAATGCATGAAATCCATTTCCTTCATTTTGTTACTCACATATTCAAAACCAGATGTGAAACTAGGAGATCCATTTCCAGAAGGAAAGACATCAGGGCCAAGAGTCTTCACTGCACAGCAGGATGGCACCAGTCAATCATGGTGCCGTCTTGCCCTCAGAGTCCCTTCTATGAGAATTTGCCCTGGTCACAATCACTATTGAAGTAGTAAATCTGGCTGAGTAGAGAGGTGGGCACCTGATCCTAGGACAGCTGATGCAGAGGTCAGCCAACAACCTGAGACATGGTCTGACACAAAAGAGGAGCTGGGTCAATCTCCCCCACCACACACACACACTCACACATAGTCAGGCATCCCGTGAAGCCTAAGGCAGGAACCCAAACAATGGTGCAGCAAAGTGGTCAGGATCATGAACTCCAGCACCAGACAGCCTGGGCTTTAATCCTAGTTAGTTTATCCTTTTCCTTGCGGTGCTTCCTGAGGCTGATCACTCTACCTTTAACAGAACATGGCACAGTGAACACGTGTGTATGATGGCACATTAGCCATGAGATGGAACCCTCCCACATGCCAGCCAGTGTGTTCGGCCTGCTAGGGGTGCTAACTCCATTCATCCTCACATGACCCCCCAACACTGTCATTACCCCAGTTCTCACATAAGGAGCCTGAGGCACAAGGAGGTTACGTGTCTTATCTCAGGTCAGGTTGCTGGCAAGGGATGGACCTGGGATTTGGATGCAGATAACCTGGCTCTTGCCGCAGTCCGGCTGCAGCAAACTAACCGGGGGGTGACGAACAACTTGTGTAGATTGATACAGCAGGAGTGGAAGCCGTTTATTGCAGGACAGGAGCAGCATTTATACATTCCACACAGCTTATCTAATTAGCATAAACTAGATACAGCAGTCAACCAATCAGGAATCTCCACACTTAATGGCTTGCTTTTGTTACTTCTCAAACCACTCCCTCTGGCATTTTGCCAGGCACCATCCAGACTTGTTTACAAACTCTAACATTCCCCTGGCAAAATGCCAGGTGTTATTTTGACTTGTTTACAGACTCTAACAGGCTCTAAAGCAGCACAGACCACAGGAAGGGAGGGCATGTGCCTTGGGACAGAGACAGCACTCAGAGGGTGCTCTGGCAGAGACACAGTCCTGACGCACCTCAGAGTCTTTTGCCTCGGTGGTCTTCGGGATCTCCGTTTCTGGAAACTGCAAGAAGTGAAGCTGGATTGGTCCTGAATGGGGCTGGGGGAGGTGAACTAGTGGGATTCGAAACAGGACCTCAAGACACTTGGGGTGGAAGAAGCGGGTGTTGCACGGTGGCAAGGGAAGAGGGCAGGAGGCCGCAGCCTCATGGCCAGGGGAGCCACAGAGTGTGCACTGGGCTTTTGCTGATGGTGGGGGGACCCAGATCTTGAGCCCACTAGAGACTTCCTCGCGAGGCACTTGGTGGCTGGTGGCTGGATTATCTAAGGCTAGGTGGCTAGCTAACCATGCGTTTATTATTACACAATAGGCTATATAAAATGCATGAAATGGTAGCTAATAATAAAATATTATAAATTGTCAGTAAGGAAAAAAGCAGGGGAAGAAAGCCTAAAGGAAAAATAACAACAAAAACAAAGCAAAACAGCAGAGTCCTCCAGAATCCAAAGAGTAGCCTCCTCCCTTTTCTGAAAGAAAAAGTTACCTTTGATCGTACACATAGTATAATTCACACCAATTCGTGTCTTCATACCTGTACTTTGGATAATAATGATCATTATATTCTACCATCATTAATTACCCCTTCCCCTCCCACCCCTCAGCTCTATCTAGAGTTCATTTGTTCATCCTCCCATGTTCCCACTCCCTATCCCACTATGAATCAGCCTCCTTTTATCAAAGAAAACATTTGGCATTTGGCTTTTGGGGATTGGCTAACTTCACTTAGCATTATCTTCTCTAACTCCATCCATTTACCTGCAAATGCCATGATTTTATTCTTTTTTAATGCTGAGTAGTATTCCATTGTGTATATATGCCACATTTTTTTTATCCATTCATCTTTTGAAGGGCATCTAGGTTGGTTCCACAGTTTAGCTACTGTGATTTGTGCTGCTTTGAGACAGTGACCAAGGAAGCAGGCTGGGGGAACTGTCATTCTGAAAGTTCATCGAGGAGCCAGAGGTCCAGGAAGGAGCTCGTCCAACAACTTGAATGGATTGGGAATACGGCAGGGGACAAGAAAAGAAGGAATGCATTGGAATTCTGTATAGTGAACAGCCAATCCTCACATCCCTGACTAACCCAGACTTCTGCTTTGTTTTATTTGTGTTTATATTATCCCAGATTTCCTTTTTTTTCCCAAAAAATCAAGTACTTACTGCTAAAGTAACTGAATGAACAGAGTAGAGCCAGGACACTTGGCAAAGGATTTTATTTGGACACCCAGGGGATAGCCTGAAGGCCATTCTCTAAACTGTCTACCATAGAAGGAAGCCTGATGGGCAGCATACTATCCAAATACCTGGGTCTTGGTCAATATTTTCACTGCCTAACTTTATAAATAAATGGACACACAAGGACTACTGGATACTTGAAGAAAGACAACAACATGCAAGAGAATTTTCAAGATAAATCAAAAGACCCTGTAGAGAAAACAGGTAATTATAGAATAAATAAAGAACAAATGCAAAAAAGAAACAAACAAAAATCCTATCTCATGTATTAAAAATATTTCAAAAGAATCATAAACAAGGATAGGGTGCTTTTTAAAAAAATAGAAAGAGAATATAGGAAAGCACATAGATAATACACATGATTGAGAAAAGAAAATTCAGAACGAATTTGAAAAATAAAATTAAGGAAATCAACAAAAGTAATTTAAAGAGACACAAAACATCAGAGAAAAAGGTGATAAGAAATATAAAACAATCCAATATTTTAAATACTTACTTAATAGAAGTCCCAGACAGTTCAGAAATAATAGCATAATTGTTCCTGCACCTAAGAACATAAGTTTTTGATAAATGGATCCATTATGAGTAACACAATGAATCAAAAAGGAACTATGAATGTAAAATTTATTTCTTCAAGGACTAATAAAAGGTTCTAGAGGCTGGCAGAGAACTAACCCCCCACCCCCCAACACACACACTCCTGCAAAGAAATGAGAATAAAATTTGCACCTAATTTCCCAAGAGCAACACTGCATGATAGAAAAAGAATGTAGAAGATAATATCTTTTAAAAGTCTGAGAGAAATTGTATTTAATACCAAGTTAAACTGCCAAGTAAGTATATCATTTAAGATATGAAAAAAACTGAAATGCGATCTCCTGTACCCGGTATTAGAGAATTACTTGAGGATGTTCCCCAGCAAACCAAAAAAGTAGCACAAGAAAGTGAAAGGCCTGGACTACTGAAAACATTGGCCCCATGCCAGAAATGAAATAAGGCCAAAAATAATAGCTTTGCCAAAGACTTAGAGAACAATCACTCTGGTTGGACAAATGGAAGGGAAGAATCACAATAAATAAGGGAAGAATCACAATAAATAAGGGATTCCACAAATTTGGTATCATGCTTGATAAGTTGGAAACTTTTTAAAGATAAACTTAAGGCAGAAAGTATGGGGGGTGGGTACAATGATAAACTCAAAGAAAAACAAAAATCCTATTTAAAAGAGAAAGTATAATCCATAAGTAACCACTTGGCTATGATAAAATTATTTCTGTTACCTGCAGTATACTTTAACAGATGCACCTCCCTTTGTAATTTTTAAAAGATTATCATACCTCACAAATTTATGCACTTGGGTTGTGTTTTTTTTTTTAATTTTGCATACTATTATTTGAACACCTTTCTGGATATAAGTATAGTTCACACTTGTTCTGTTTAACAAGTTTTTAAGAATGTACCTGAATCATGATGACATGTTCACACATTGCCCTTTCAGTTTCCATAGTTTTGTTATTACAAATAATTTTACTACATTGATATCCTTGTGGGGTTATAGAATAAAAAAATGGATGCTTTCCTAATTTTAACAGACAATTTTGGATTATTTTTTCAGAAGGTTTCAGCAGCTCACACTTACATCAGCAGTACACAAGAATGGTAGTTTCCATGTATCGTTTCTAGTGCTGGATGTTACCAATTTTTGTTGTTTGTGTTTTGATCTACTGCATGAACATGGTATCTGATTATTGTTTTAATTTTTGCAAGTAGATTTTTAAATGTCACAATCTCTAGATATAGAGACAAATGGAAGTTGTTTTGGTTCTGTATGTGATGATTAAATGTTGATAGACAGTAACATCTTCTTTAGATCAATGAGTGTGAGGACAAGCAAGAGGTCCTACAAGTGTTCTACATGTGTCAATCATACTGAGAGTAGTGACTGCTACACCTAATCAGAGCCCCCACTGGAGGGGACTGTCATGACACCTGTCTTTTTACTATACCGTCACTCTGCCCACCAGTAAAGGAACCTGACCCAGAGACAACAGAGCCACAATCATCAGTTGTCTCTAACATGGCTTGGTAAAAAGACTGGTTAAGCTAACCATATTTTCAATCTCGGGAATTCAACTTGAGGAAGTGTGCAAAGAACCACTTGACTCACCTTGGCAAATGAAACTGAATGGCAGAGGTACCCTTAGAGATCTTGGCAAGCCCAGGTTACAAAGGAGCTACACAATGGAGTAGAGGAGATAGAGCCACTGTGGTGGGCGGGGAGGAATGAGAAGTAACAAAGAACACAGAGAATACAAAGAAAAGCTAAGTAACTTGTTAGGAAGAAGAAAATAGCATATATGCAAATTGGAAAGCAGAATGCCCTCACAATAGGGCTGTCTGATCATGAGAAAAGAGAGGAGCCAGCCCTTTAGTCATCCTGAATTCCTGAGGCTTTCTTAGCTCCTTCTTTCTGTTGCAGTTTCAATTCATACTTTATCATTATAATAATTTTATTGGCTGTGTTTTCTTAATACAAATTAATTTAAATATATTGTAATATATAATAATTTAAATATATTAAGAAAAGGAAAATATATTAATAATAATTTAAATATATTAAGAAAAGGAAAACGAGAGGAAGAAAACACAGGTTCATCCGTGATTCTATCATCTAAAGCTAACCACTAAATAGTCTTCATCTTTTCTTCTACTAATTTTTATAAGATCAGGTGGTCTATATTATTTGGCAAAATAGTTTTTTACACTAATTTGAGACCTGGAAATATTAATAATATTAACAATATTTAATGAACATTATCTATGTAATCGTAAAAATGTATTTTTAATGACTACATGATAATTTGATCTTTAGATAAACCATAATTAATTTAACCAAGTCTCTCATCTTGGATATCTATGGTGATTTAATTGTCACTACATAGAGGAATAAATCTCCTTGTACAGAAATCTTTTTGTGTAATCTTTACAAATTCGATAGATCTGACTTTAATTCACATTTAGTAAATTACTGGGGAAGCTAACCATTTAATGTGTCAATTGGCCTTTTATATCTTCTCTTGTTAATGTCCTATTTATGCAACTTTTTTTTGCTAGTTTCTTTCACTTATATCTAGAAGTTGTTTATTTATTGAGGATATTAACCTTTGTCTTACAGAGTAGGAATATTTTCCTCGATTTGCCTTTCCATTTTGTTTTTTGGGTAAGGGACATCCAAAAGCCATTTACAATCTGTATCTCACTAGCCCCCCCCCCCTATGATCACCAGCCTTCCTTACAGCCTAAAGTGGTCATGAGATCCATTATGGCCAATAAATATGAAAGGAAGTTGCTAGTGAGAATTTGGGATTTTTCTTTAATAAAGAATAGTCTTTGCTGACATACCTCTTAGGGATTTTGCCTATTAGCCTGGAAGTAGAACATGAGCCTAAAGGCAGAGCAAAAAGCATGTAACCAGGAAGTAATTTGTAGAAGGACCATGTTCTACACTCCCAGGAGAGGAACTGGAAAAATGGAGATAGCCCAGTGAGCCACATCATCAGTCGTATTACCACCTTCCATATTACTAGTTGCTTGAGATAAATCATTATCTGTTTAGCAGAGATTTAAGTAAGGCTTTTTATAATTATTAGCCATAGATATTTTTAATAAAAAATTATGATATTTTTATGAACATAATTTTAATATAATAAAAATCTATCCAATTTTTTCTAAGCATACAAAGTGAGAACCAAGCTCCAAAAATAAATGAATGAATGGTTTACGGCTTCTGACCTGTGAAGAAATACTTTCCTTACCTCTGAGATTTTGTCAGTGTTCGGAAGCGTTTGCTTTTAATACTTACATGTTTTTTTATTTTTAAACCATAAGTCCATCTGAGAATTGTGGAGTGGATTGGAGGAATTTTTCTCTAAATGACAATCTAATTTTTAAAGCACAGTTTCTTGAGTAATCTTTTGTATGTCCTGAAATGACTTAGGCTGTCACCTTACCTTACTTTAATTATTCAACCTCTATAACAGATTTATATCATGTACAGTAAGCCTGGTATTCCTCATTATTTCCCCCCAAATTCTAAGCTATTATCTCATATTTAATCATCAAGTTAACTTTAGAATGATTTTATTACAATTCAATATAATCTCTTGGAAATTTTAATTGAAATTGAATTAAATCTATAGATCATTGATATCTTTAATTATTGATTCTTTTCAGCCATTCATTTGTTCTATTTTCTAATAGATTCTGTGATAATAATGCAAGCATTCTTTCGTTTGCTTTATATATGAGTACCTTCCAAACCCTTTGACTCAGTCTAAATGTTTTTATTTGATTATTTGTATTATAGATGCATAACCATATCTTCTGATAGAAATGATTTTGTCATGCTTACTTCAGTTCTAAACCTGTAGCTCTTTGTCTCAGTTTATGTATTGTCTACAACTACAGAACAATTGCAAAAGGAAGATAGAAAAGGCCATCATGTCTTTAATGGACCTTCCTCAAGTGTGACAACACCATTTATGATGCTGAATGTCCATATAGACAAAGTACTCTTCAGCATGTAAAGACAGCACACTTCTATTCTCAGGAGTTGCTTAATTTTTTCAAAAGTGTTCTTTGACATCCATTAAAAAGATCTCCTTTCTTTCCCTCTAAACTATTGTAATCAATTATATGAATATTTCCTAATATGGGAAAATCCTGTAAAACTGGAATGAAAATTCTTGGTCATGATGTATTTCTTGAACTTGCTAGTGTATTTTATTTGCTAACATATCACTTATATTTCTTTTGGAATATAGCTATCATATATGTTCATAATGGACATATTTTCAAAGAAATTAGTTGTGCGTTTCAGTGGTTGTGGTCTTTGTCAGGTTATAGTATAAGATAATGCTCATTCAGGAAATGAAATCGCAAATGTTTCAAATGTTTTCATGGTTAGAAGTAATTTGAAAGCATCTTTAACAGATTGAAACACTCAACATAAAAAGACCTTGAGCCTTTTATTTTCTTTGTCACATAACTGAAAACTTTTCCAACTTTTTTGATCATTATTTAGTTTTACCTTGACAGTTTTCATAATTATTGGTATTGACTGTAGCTATAAATTCTTAAAATTTTTTAACTTTTTCTACATATTTAGTCAAATCTCATTCTGATTTGTACCTTATGAGTTTTTTCTTTATTTTCTAAGTTTTGAAATCTTAGCTCATAGGTCTATTTTTCATCATTTTTACCTCCTCTGCATATACAAGCTTTAATATTAGTCCCCCAACATGATGTGATTTTCTGATGTCTCATTTTGTATTCTCCATTGTCTCTAAGTATTACTATTAAAATTTTACAGTTTTTCCTATCCTTCCATATATTCTTTATTTTTCTTTTTACCTCACCCTATAGCCTCTTCCTTTCATCCATGTTGATTTGCTTCTATTGAAGATGTCAAAGGATTTTCTGAATATTAAATCTGGATCCTGACATTGATAATTCTTAGACTTATACATCTGCTTGAATCTTCCTTTTTCACAGTAGTTTGATAGGACCTACAAGGAGAGCCACATCTGGCCTTAGAGTTTGTCAAAAAGACATGGTAAATGGATTGCATAGTTCCACACTATCTGTGTCTGACAACCTGGTTGCAATCATTCCCATGGCTGGGGAGCAGTTCCATGTGAACACCTTCACATGAAATCCCTAAATACAGTAAGTCCACTTCCGATATATCACCTCCACTCTAAGATCACATCATTGTCACTAATGATGATTGTCACTAATTTTGATGATGGTTGAGCCACAGATTGATGACTTTGCCAGATTTCTGATTCTGCATTCCTAGCGTGGTCCATGGTGACTCTGCTGGTCCAGGAGCACACCTTGAGAACTACTGATCTATAAAATCACGGTCTAGTTTTCTGGACCTCGGAATGAATGTAGGCATAAAATACAATGATTTCTGCAACATATTTTCTCTGGAACACTTTCCCTTCTGCTGTGCTTCACTTGTGGGGGCTTTAGAATAAGAAGTACCACCATAATCCCTCATTCTGCTTCCTACCCAGTTGTTGTAAGATGATGGAGTGTGGGGAGCAGTGGGAGGAGAGAAGATATTGACCCCCCCCCCAGTAGCTACATTTTAGGTTGGTATTTATATACATTCAAACCCAGAGACATGGGCAAAGGGAGACCGTGAAGGGCCTTCCCGCCATTTTTCAGGTTCTCTCTGTTTCATTTGGCTGGGAAGACATTCATCTTTATCTGTGCAGCTATTTTTATAGTTAGTATAGCTTCTCTTTAAATGTTGGCACTTAGTTGTCTGCCCATCTATTTTTAACATTCATAAATATTTCAGTTGTTCTTTGGTGAAAGCCATGCCAGAGAATTGGCCAGGCACCATTTTGAACTAAGACATCATCTTGAAGCAAAGCCTTTTTTTTTTTTTTTTTGCAAAAACTTGACCAAAATAGAAAGCTCAGGGATCCTGGATTTCTTAATTTTATATCCAGCCCATCTCTGACTCCATAACTCTAAGAGAGAACCCAAAGTCATCAACCTTGTGCGATGGAAGATTCCTGTAACTAAGAGCCACTGCCACTAACTTCATTTCTTATAACCTCTAAATACAACCTTTCATGAAAAGGGGGAATGAGATGCAATTGGGGGAATAGGCTTTCCTGTTATATAGGACATGACGATGACAATACGAGGGTCTCCTCTTGCATTTTTAGACCCCAATATGACAGCAAACACCATCACCACTATTTCCACCACTCCTCTCACCACCAACTCTTCTAAACGTCACCCTCTCTACCCAACCATTCCAGGCACCACTGAGACTCAGCTGGGATCTACTGAGGAACTGGATGCAAAACAGCTTCCTAGGAGAACAGCAGTTACCACACAGCATCCCAAGGACATCAATGCTTTAGGGGAAAAAAAGATGGGGGGACAAATGTTTTCAGGAACTGTTCACAGCCAGTTTATAAAGAAGGAGAGAGCATTCACACACAAGAGAGGAGTGTTCAGAAACATGGAAAAGGACATTTCTCTATTGGTGACCATGCCTATTACATGACATTCAAATACCACAAGTGCTATTCAGCTGCCTGTAAGTCACGATAGGTGAGCAAAAACACTTATCTCCTTTGTAGAAAGGGAAAAGGAGGTGGAGAATCCTTCACACAAAGATCCACTTTGACTTAAAACACAGGGTAAGCAGTACTAGAAATCTATGTGTACAAAGCCCACCTATTAAGATTCAGAACAAACAGGGAGCCTCTGATACTACAAAGCTCCATTGTTAATATGTGGTTAGTTATGTCAAGGACACTAAACAAAGCTGCTTTTCATGTGTCAGTTTGAGCTCTCCCAGTTGATAACCACGGGGACTCCTGGGTCACAACCCCAAACGGGCAGCCATTGTGCAAAAGAAAACAGCAGATGGGCCCCAACATAGATAGCACAACTAGGAATCCTTGTGAATCTGGGCCTTGAGCCACCTGGGCTGGGTCTAGGCAAAATTCAGAAGTAGATAAAGTTTTACATTGGGGTCTGTTTGTTCTCCTCCATACACGTGACAGTCACCTGTTCCAACAGCTTGGAGTTGTACCTAGAGCCACCTCCTTCCCAGGCAAATCCCTGCCCCTGACTCCAGTGCCCCATGAAAGCCTTCCCTAAGGCCGCTGGTTTCTTCCAGCCTGATAACCTGCTCGATGCTGAGGCACTGATGGCTGCTGAGAGATTAATCAGTCTCTTTGCCAGATAACAGATGCATTTTGTTCCAGATAAAAGTAGCATTTTAACAGCTGCTTTCAATGCCTAATCCCCATTAGGCTGGGAGGTGAACATGAGGGTGGTTGAGGAGGGACTTCTCCTTGAGTCATGGTAGCTTCCAGCTATACCAGGGAACAAGACTGATCTGCTTTCACCCCTATCACATTGCACTGAGTTTGGGACAGTGTCTCCACAGTCCTTGGCTTCACTAGTGATTTGCAAGTATGAATAAGAAATCTGCAGAAGAGAGACAGAAGGTGAGGTCCCACCCAAGCCTGCCATAATCTGAGCTGTTCCGTGACCTTCCCTAGGAAACCCTCTTGTCCCAACCTGAAAGACAAAGTTAAATGCACTGCCATTTTTTTTAAGATCCTAGTCAAAGTGAGGAACTGGCCCTGGACTGTAGTGAATTCCACTCTCCCTCTCCTTACACAGCAGCCTCGGTCTGCCATCTTGAACCACCCATCCTAGCATTGACTTTGTTCCGGGAGCCAAAGGCCAAGTGTCTCCCCTTCCTCTGAAGACCACAGAGCACTCCAGGTGTCCTGCTCTGTGGGATGCAGAACCTTTGTCAGTGCAGGAGCACAATGAGCCTGTGAGTGAACGGATGTCCAGGCAGAGAATACGGAGGCCCCAACTCACCCCGCACAGTCAAGAGGGAAGCAAAAAAAGATTGGTCTCTGAGAGCCCCTCCCAGAAAGTCAGGAGGGCACTGACACAATGTTGATCCCCTCAGCCAGCGCTGCTAAGAGCCCACGTCGACTGTTTTACCAGAGTGGAGTTCATTGTAGGGATTGCTATATTAAGCTGCTTTCAAATTCTATAGAGGAAAGGTGAAGGAAAGGGACCTGAATTTCCATTCAATAGGACATTAATGGAAGTAGGAGTGAAAGAGCATCTTCTGGAAGGAGTGGAAACCATGCCAAGCAAGTCTTTCTCCATCCCCCCCCCACACACACACTCCCGTCCAGGGCCCGTTGCAAGCCCATTGTCACTCATTTGCTAGGACTGTCACAAAATACTCCTTGTTAACTGTGGTCCCTGCCCTGAGTTTGTCCAGACTCTACTCAGTCCTCCACAGCATTTCCTGAGCTCTTATTCTGGAAATAAACGTGCCCCTGCTTGTTGGGATCTGCTAGCTCCTCGCCTGCAGAACAGGGGCTCAGTGTCTCCACATGGCTCTAAAGCTGCTTCTCAAGCTGCATGGTCACACCACTCCCATCTGGTCCTGAGAGCTCCAACCTCTCTGAATAGATCAGGTTCATTGGAGCCAGTCATATTATACCCACTCAGGATCCTAAGCCACTGGTATATTTCTTTTTGCCCCAAATACCCTTCTGTGCCTGTGTGGCCTGTATGTCCCTCAGCCACACCACGCTGCCTCTAGGAAGTCTTCTTTCTGAGTGTCTGCTCCCCTGGGGTGCCACTATTCCCCTTCATCCTAGTCTGCAGCAGATTGTGGTATGATATTCTGTTCCTGTGTCTTCCCCCACTCACCTCTGAAATAAGGAAGATGTCTCATGATCCAGTTTAAAGTCTGGAATTAAACAGAGGTTCAGTACATGTTTAATGAATGAGGAGCCCTGGGAAAAAGAAGTCTTCTTCACTCTTAGATTTCTGATTCCATCAGAATAGCCGGCTGGTGTGATTCCTAAACACTGTTGACCCCACAAACCCCCTTCTCACATTGACACTCCCTCCTGCTGGTTTTCGTGCCTTTGGTCTCTTGTCTCTCTCCTCAGGACGCTTCTCCACACCTGGGATGCCACCTCTCCATACTTAGAATCATGGTTGGAACCTACCTTCATCCCTGCAGTCTCTTCCTTTGCACTCAGGTCTGATGATCCCCTCTGCCTTATCCCACCAGATTAAGGGCATATGTCACACTACGCTTTTCGGCTGCTGCAGTTCTCAAGTTTTCATTGTTGTTGTTGTGGATGTTTTTCTTATCCCTTGGGTGCATGTTCTGGGTCCCTGATTGGAGCCCAGGATCCCTAGGAGCTAAACTACTGACTCCTTCCAAAACTTACCCGGTGCATTGCAATAGGTCAGATCGTGTTTAAGGGGAAAAGGGGAGAACACAAAACCATCTGCTCTTCAGTTTAGATTCACTTTGGGGATAATTACATGAATCATCAAAGGATACACTGCTGTGTTACACTTTTCTAGAGGATTTAATTACTTTTTGACAATTTGCAAGGCAGAGAGCTACAAAGTAAGTAAAGTGCTAACTAGAGCCAACCAAACTCGAGCCATTCCCAAATGAAGATCAGAATCTTTGAAAAGATAACAGCACAACTTGAGACAAACGGGATGCCTTATTCCAGAGTTGTTTTTTAGATACAACTTTGCAGGAAATGAAGTATTCTTAGAGCCCAAACTCCAGCTACCATGTCCAAGGTGTTTAATGCAGCTTATATGTTTCCTACTTCAGTTCTCTGGGGTGGACTCAGCTTATTCCAGAAACCATTTGGGTCCTTCACTTTCTTGGGTGCAATTCACTCTTAAGAGGTTGCCAGAACCTGGTAGGCATAAAGAAACAGACACTGTAACAGACAGCCTACCAACACCACCAAATCTAGCCCCTGCTTCCATCTCCCTGCCATTGGGAAGCCTATTGGAGAGATGGAATTCCTGTCAGTAACTCCAGGCAGGACACTTTTTGCTTTGTGCTGAACCTCAAGGAGGCATGTATCCATGTGTCCATGATAGTTTATGATAGTCTTGTTACAGCACGTTACCTGTTACAGATAAGCACAGCTACATTGCATTGTTAATACAGCCATCCATTGCCACCCACCTGCCAGGTACTTGCCAGGGACCATGCCTGAGCTGAGGATGGGGAATGGCATCCCTGACTCGAGGAGCTCGGGTCTTGCTGAGAAAACAGGCACTCTAGAGGCAATCACAACTACGATGAGTGACACAGAAGTAAAAGTTCCCATGGGCACATATAAGAGAGAGGAGTGGGGGGGGAGAGAGAGAGAGAGAGAATGTGCGTAATTGGTCTGGGGAGAAAAACAGAAAGGTCACCTGGAGATGTGACTCTTACATTGAGGCCTAAGGATTACAAAAATGTAGTCAAAGAAGGGGGAAGAAACAGAGCGAATAGCATTGTCAGAGGCCCAAGGCTGGAGAATGAAAGACGATAGAAAGAATGAGAGTATACGTGATGCACGGTATGAAGAAAACATAGCTGAGATCAGGTAAGAAAGGTAAAAACATCATACTTTAACCACATTCCAGGCACCAATCTAGGTGCTTTTCTTGCCTCACCTCCTGGAACCCTCCTAATAGCCTTAGATACCTTTATCAACCCCATGGGACTGAGGAAATTGGGTACCCAGGGAGGATACATGTCTTACCCGTGATCCCCTTGCACAAAGTGGCACAGCTGGGATTTAAACCCATGCAGACAAAACACCGATGGATTAGCCTCTCTGCTCTCCTGGGGTGCGGGTTAAATCAAGCAGGGCTTTGTGGGATTTTATCCTCAGATGAATGAGAAGGAATCAAAGAGTCGTGAGCTAAGAAATGCCATCATCATTCTTGAACCTTAAAAAAGTTTCTCTGGCTGCTATCTTGAGAATGGACTGGAGAAGACAAGAATGATTAGAGGCACCCCTGAGAAAGCTAGCTGTAGTTATTTGAAGGACAGAGGATGGTGGCTTGGGACCAGGCAGAAGCAGTGGAGGTGGAGGAATATAAATGGACCCAAAAGATGTTCAGGTATTCAGGGTGAAAATGTCAGGCTTGACTGGTTGACAGGATGTAACCAGAAGGCAGACCGGACCACTTGGCTGGATGTTTTCATATGCTTTAAATTTAATACTTGCAACAATTCTAGGTAATAATCTAATTTCAAGGTCAGAGAGCTCTAAATGGTAAAGACAGGGTTTGAACTCAGAATTTGAAGCATTTATTTATATGCTTATCTTTCTTATTCTTTAAAGTCTAGGCCAATAACTCGGTCATGCTGTATTTCCAGCCCACAAAACCCATGCTGGGCACGTGGCTGGGACTCTGTAAATTGTTAATTAATGTGCAGAAGGAAAGGAGTGCATGGGTTCCAGCTCTGCCCTGACATTGTCTCTTATGAAATCATCACACAGTGGGCAGATTCCCTGTCCTCATCAGGGCCATCCGTATCTTCCAGGCCTAGTGAACAGAGAGGCCCAGATGGCGACACCTGCCCACTGGCCTCTCTCACCTGACCATCTGGAGTCTTATGTCTGTACTTCCCGGCCTCTTCAGTCCTTAAAGTTGAAAAAAAAAATTAATCCAAATTAAGCTGGGAAGCTCAGATATTTAAGTTCCTCCAAAGTCTTAATAAATTTTACAAATATTTAACAAGCAAATTAATTTATGTAAAGATCTGTACATATTTGATAAACTTGAACCAATTTAATAAGTCCTTTCCTGTTTTAATAAACTCTGGATTAGGGTTAGACTTCCTACAAACAGTAAATACATAAGGAAAATATTTGTTTTGTGTGTATATGTATTGTACCTGCCTTTCAAAGATCAAGAAAAGATTATCTTTGCTATAAAGACTTGAAACCTCCTGTGTTGTGTGCATGTTTGTTGGGAGAGAAGAAGGCAGGTGAACTAGCACGTGCTCAGACTGTCAAGCTGGGGAGGACTTCACGGACGAGAGGGAGTGCCAGGAAGATCACCTGAAGCTCAGACCACACAAAACTTCTAGAGTAAGCATATGGGTGAGAGCAGGGTGAGAACAAGAAGATCCAGAGTACCCACTTTTTTTTCTTCTTTTTTTAACTGAGGGTTGAAGTCAGGGGCATTCTACCACTGAGCTACATTCCCAACCCTTTTATTTTGTTTTGTTTTGTTAATTTTTGAGACAAGGTCTCACTAAGTTATCAAGGCTGGTCTCAAACTTGGGATCCTCCTGCCTCAGCCCCCTGAGTTGCTGGGATATGTCATTGTGCCTGGCTCCCAACATTCTCTTTTTATGAAGAACAAAAGCCTCTGCTAATCTTTTTTTTTTTTTTTTTACACTGCTTCCTACATTATTTGAACCATAAAATCTGCTCACAAATCTCCTCATGTGTTAGCTAAGACATCTATTCTTGCGTGAAACCTTCTTTAGTCTCTTATCCACCTCTAGGAAGAGTTGGCACTTGCTGCCATAGATTTTGATAGCACCCCATGAGTATCTACCGTATAGTACTTCTCTGATTGTCTTGTAGACTGTGGCTGCAAGTCTGTTGCCCTTATTGCATGGTCAGTTCCTTCATGGTGTGATCATCAGCAGCCTGCCTTTTTTTACTGAATATTTACTGAGGAACAAACAGTATGTGTTAGATGATAGGTGATACATCATATAATGATGATGCAATGGAGAGAAAGTAATGAACATGCAGTTCTTGCTTCATGAGGTTTACCATCTAGCTGGGTATAGCAGACATTGTCAGTGTTCGCATTAGTCAGCTTTCTGTTACTGTAACAAAAAGCCTGAGGTAATTGACTTAAAACCCTTAAAAGGGTTTTTTGGGGTTCATAGTTTTGGTGATTTGGGTCCATGGTTGTTTAATTCTATTACTTGTGGATCTGCAGCAACTTAGTACTTCACGGAGGAAACACATGGCAGAGGAACCCTATTTATTTTATGGCGACTGGGAAGTGCAAGAGAGAAAGGAAGACACCAGTTTCTCACAATCCCCTTGAAGGGATTTCACTATGACCTAAGGCCTTCCATTAGGCCCCACTTCTTAAAGGTTCTACCACCTTCCCAGAGCACCAAGCTGACAACATTCTCTTAATGGACTTTCTGATATTTCCTATATCACTTTTTCCATTTTCTTTTTTTCTGCTGATTCAATTTCTGGTGGTCTTCTTCCCTGCTTTCAGACCATCCTCTTCCCACTGTGTCTTCACATGCCCTTTCCTGAGTATATAGTGAATGAGTTCTCCGATATCACTTCTTGTAATTATGGATACTAATCTTATGAGATTAGGGACAACCCTTATGACTTTATTTAACATTAATTATCTTCTCAAGGTCCCATCTTTAGAGACAGTTGCATTGGGTGTTAGGGTTTCGACATAACCCTTTTGAAGAGGCACAAATATTCAGTCCACAAAAGAGGGGATATCTTAGTCTGTCTTCTCCTGCTACAATTAGATACAACAGGTAATTTATAAAGAAAATGAATTTATTTCTTCAAGTTCCGGAAGCCTGGACTCACTTCCCCACTTTCTACTAGCATTGCCTGGGCCCATATCCCTGCAAAACACTATTTGCAACTATTTGAATCCTTTCTTCAGAGTTTGCTTCTGAGGAAACCTAAACCAAGACACTGGAGGATACACAGTTGAGTGAGGAAGTCAGTGACCTCTCCCTGCTGGCCTTCGTACCCTGTGCAGTCCTCATCCCTTTAATGTGTGATTTACTGACTTGTTTCTGATGAACCAAATTATGGCATATGTGATGGAATCTCATATCTGAAATCAGGCTATTCAAAGGCGGTGGCTTCCATCTGGGTGCTCTGTCACTTTCTCTGGGGAAAGCCAATCACCATGCTGTGGGGCAATTCCTGGGAGAGGTCCACAGGGGAAGGATTTGAGGCTGGCCAGCTCCACATGAATGAACTTGGGAACAGATCCGAGGTTTGCAGACAGTCCAGTGAATGAGTTGGGAAGGGCATCCTTCCCCAGTCAAGCCTTGAGGTGTCTGTGGCCCCAAGCTTGACTGCACCCTTGTGAAAGGTGTTGAGCCAGAACGACCCAAGGAAACAGCACCTAGATTCCTGACCCACCGGAGATAATAAATGTTTGTTGTGTTCACCTGCTAAATCTGGGGTGATCTGCAACAGTAGAACACTAATGCAAGTGATGTGACAGAATTCTAGGAAGAAGACAATGGGATTATTTCATGGCCTGTCTTCCTTTACCCCAAGTTCAAACCCCAGCACTGAAAAAAAAAATGTGGCCTAGAGTAGGGAGGAAAGCCTGCCACCGCCCTATTCCACATGCAGCTTGAGGACCTTTCTTCCATGTCAGCTTTTTAAAACCTCTGCCCACACCCTCAGAAAAGTCCTAGATTCTTCCAGGCAAACAATTGCAGAATAAAAGACTGTTCAGTGCAAAATAAAAGTTCCCAAAGCTACCCTCCTTTCCTATGGGACTTCGTTTGGAATGAATAACACACAACTGCCTGCTCACTTGCCAGGAGTACATGCTAGGCGCTGTGTCCATTGTGAATACAGCTGCTTCCGAGACACTGATAGGGGCAGAAGTTGGCAAAACTGCCCTTTGTTGCCAGTCCTCTCTGGGCCTGATATTTTTCCAAAAACTTCTACCTTGGTCAAAATTATTTGAAAGCCACAAACTAGCAAAGCTTACTCAAGAAGAAATGGAACTCTTGTGCATTGCTTATAGCAATGCAAAATTTTAAACTACTTTGAAGCATTTGGAAGCTTCTTGTCAAATTAAATACACACTTACTATATGACCCATCAGTCCCAAAACTTTGTACATGCATTGACTTGTACATGAATTTTCATGGCATTTTTATTCATTATGTTCAAAACCTTGGTGAGAGAGATGTCCCCAGTTGGTAAACAGATAAAAATTTGTTTATTCATTAAAAAGAATAGCATGAATATATAAAAAGCAGTAAACTATTGCTATGTACAACAACATGCATGAATCTCAAAAGCATTGTGCTAAATGAAAGATGTCAGGCACAAAGAGTAAGGAATGACTCCATTTATATGCAATTATAGAAAAGGCAAAACTACAGTGACAGGAAACAGATGGGTTATTGCCAAGAAAGAATTAACCACAAACTGGCAAAAGAGTACTTATTTGGATTATGGAAATATTCTACATGATCACTGTAGTGAGAGTTATACAATTGCATACAATTTGCCAAATGTTATTGCATTATACACTGAGAAGTGTTGAATTTTATCATATGCCTCAGTGAAACAGGATTTTTTTAATAGCAACAATTTTCTCTCTTTTAAAAGAGTTGGAACGATGTGAGAATAATACAAGTCCATATTCTTTGATTATAAAATAATAATTCAGTGGAACAAGTGAACCACTGAAGAAATAATAATGAAACTTGATCTGGGATGTAGAAGATTGTCTTAAGAAATTCTCCCAAAATAAAGAACCTAAAGACAAAAATACTAGTACTTGAGAAAGAAATGACAGAAATCATGGGAGATGGAGCCAAGAAAATTAATATCAGTATGAAAAAATGTTCAGAAGAAAAGAGTAGAGGGTGAGAGAAAACTAATAATCAAAAAACTAATAGATGAAAAGTTTCCACATTGGAGAAAGACCTAATCCTTCACATTGAAATTATTTGCCAAGTATCAGAGGGAGTAGAGAAATGATCCATAGTTTAAAATGTGTGAAACCCTAAGAATTAAAGAACATATACTGTTTGATTTCCAGATAATTTAATTTTCATTTAAAAAAAATTCAGCTGGGTGCAGTGGCTCACACATGTAATCCCAGTAGCTGTGGAGGCTGAGGCAGGGGGATTATGAGTTCAAAGTCAGCCTCAGCAATTTAGCAAGGCTCTAAGCAATTTAGCAAGATCCCATCTCCAAATAAAACACAAAAAAGGGCTGGGAATGTGGCTCAGTGGTTGACCACCTCTAGTTCTATCCTCAGTACTAATAAACAAACAAACAAACCCAGACTATCATTAAATTCTCACTAACAACACTAAGAAGGAAAAGGGTAAAAAAAGATATTTATATGTAATTCTTAAATAAAAAGTCTGCCACAGAATTCTATACTTGGTATAGCAAACATTTCTGTGTGGGTACTGTATTAGGCTGCTTTCTGTCACTGTGACAAAATGCCTGAGATAAACGACTTAAAGGGAGGAAAGATTTATTTTGGCTCATGGTTTCAAAAGTTTCAATTCATCGACACTTGGCCTTGTTGCTTTGGGCCTAAACATCATTGCAAAGCTTCACACCTCATGGCTGCCAGGAAGCAGAAAGAGAAAGAAAGGGGGTGAAAGGGGCTGGGCATAAAATATACTCTTCTAGGGTATGCTCCCAATAACCTATTCCCTCCAACTATGCTCCATTTCCTAAAGCTTCCACCCCTTCCCAATAGCCCATTAAGCTATGAAACTATAAATGGATTAATCCATTCATGAAGTCAGATCCCTTATGATTCAGTCACCTTTCAAAGACCCCAATTCTGAGCATTGCTATGTTGGAGACTCAGCATTCAACACATGAACTTTGGAAGGATATTTAAGATCCAAACCATAACGGGTACAAAGAAAGGAAATTCTTGACATAAATATTCAGAAGTCCACCATTATATCTCTTTCTTAAAAAAAAAAAACTGGCAAATGGAATGTACATTCAAATGAAGACTTCATGACAGAAGAAGACCTGTGCACAAATTAATTGTGATCAATGAAACCAGGAATAATTACTCCTAAACGGGTGTTGGTGGTATGGCCATGAAAAAAAGAGGAGGTGACATTTAAAAAATAATAGGTATCAATTTGGGAATAAGAAGTCAAATGTTTTATGATAATCCAAAGAGATAAATGGAAGTGTGGTTATCTAAGAGGATCATTTAAATTCATGAAACTAGTGATGAAACATGTATTTTTTTAAAAAAAATGTTTATTAAAATTGTAACGATTCTCACTGGTAGAATACAATCAAGATGTTAGAATTCCAAATGGCTTCACACAAGGGAGGAGAGGAGAAAACAACAAAGAGGCATCATTCCAGCAAAGCTAGGGAAAGGGAAAGAAGAATGTGAGAAAGCACAGGATAAACAGCCCGGGAACAATAAAGGGCAGGAGCAAAGCCAAACGCATAACACTTATCCCCAAAGCACCGAGCTGAGTGGGTTAAACTCCCTTATCTGAAGACAAAGGTTCTCAAGTGAGATGGAGAAACATAAAAAAACCAAAGCAAAATTCACTTGAAAATGAAATGACACCAGAAACAAAAGAAATAAATGTACCTGTGATTTTTACAGGTAAAAGTTTTTGCTCCACTACAAACACAAAATATAATAGGTGTAATTACGTGTATAAGGCTAAGAGTTAGCCGTGAAATCAATTCACCATTTCCATGGACCAAAAGTGAAATTAAAATCACTGCAAAGTTGGAGAGTGAAACCGAAAACTTGATACTTTATCAATTCAAGAGAAGCATTAGAGAGAGAGAGAGAGAAGGAAAAAATGGTAAACAGGGGTGGGAAAGGGAGGGAAAGGGAGGGGGCAGGGGATTAGCAAGGATGGTGGAATGTGATGGACATCATTATCCAAAGTACATGTATGAAGACACAAATTGGTGTGAATATTCTTTATATATGAGAGAGATATGAAAAGTTGTGCTATATATGTGTAATAAGAATTGTAATGCATTCCACTGTCATTTATTTTTTAAAAGTCAATTAAAAATGGTGAACAGGAAAATAAAAAAGATGGTAGATATAATCCACAATTTATTTGTAATCATAGCAGATTTAAATAGATTAAATGAGCCTGTTTAAGATAGAAGCCTCAAAATGATTTTTTAAATTAGTAACAAAAAAATCCATTTGTTATTTTGTTTAAAAGATCCAAACCAAAATAACATGTTTGAAAAAAAAAACAGGAGATGGCCAAGTGTGGTGGCACATACCTGTAATCCCAGAGACTCGGAAGGCTATGGCAGGAGGATTGCAAGTTCAAGGCAAGCCTTAGCAACCTAGTGAGGCCCGAAGCAACTTAGCAAGGTCCTGAGAATGTGACTCAGTGGTGAAGCATCCCTGGGTTCAATGCTGGTCTCAAAAAAAAAATTTTTTTTAAATGAGATAAAGGAAGATACACTAGACAAACAGTAACCAAATAAAGCTGATTTGATGTGAGCATCACCAGGTGAAATTGGACTTCAGGTGAAAAACCCTCATAGAACGAATGAGAAACACCAGCACATTGAAATAATAACCTAGAAATTAGGTTTACCATCAGGATTCCTGTATAAAGGGTGAAACTTTAAAACTGGTTCTGGTCCACCTTTTTTTTTAAGACTTTACTTTTGAGAACAACCCTTTGTTTTGGCAGGTGATGCCTAGCTTACATTGCTGCATTCACCAAAAGCTCAATGTAAATATCTCAGTATGATTCAAAGACCTGCATTTCTTTTTTTTTTTTTAGACATTTTATTTTATTTTTTAACATATGTATTTGGTATTTTTATTTATTTTTGTTGATTTTATTTTTCTAAATACACAACAACAGTGGAATGCATTACAATCCTTATTACACATATAGAGCACAATTTTTCGTATCTCTGTATATATACGTATGTTCACGCCAATTTATGCCATTATACATGTATTTTTTTGCATTACAATTCTTAATACCATATATACCACAATTTTTCATATCTCTGTTTGTATATAAGATATGTTGACACCTAATTCAAATCTTCATACATGTACTTCATTTCTATCTACATTTTCTCTTCTTTTCATGGAACATTTACCATTGACTCTATTCTAGCTATTGTTTTCAAAGGACTGACATCATGTAACCCAGTTTTACTTAATCTTCAGGGAAAGAAAATTTTATACAATGCGTTTAAAGAAAAATAAAATTAGAGCAAGACCTTCCTATTTGTTGTATTATATGAGACTAATGTAGCCTTGATGATGCAAATACAAAATGACAAGGCAAAAAATTAAAGCAGACTTATTTCATGAATGAATAAAGAGAAGAAACCAAACAAAATTTAGTAAGTTGAATCCAGCAGTATATTAAAATATGTCATTTTCAAAAAAAAAGAATTTATTCCAGAGATGGAAGGATGGTTTAGCATCAAACCCTTCTTAAAAAAAAAACTACCTATATTAACAGCTTGAAGATAAAAAATGCATATGACTAACTCAACACATATAGAATTTGAATAGCATTTAGCACTATACACAAAAGGCTATTAGCTAGCTAGAAATCAAAAAGAATTTCCTTAATGTGAACAAACATATCTTCCAAAAAAGCTACTTGATACATGATATTGAGTAGTAGGAGATGGAGTTAAGAGATGTCTTTTTCCTGATTTTAAGGGAAACGCACTTAAAATTTTTACTGTGAAGTTTACCATTACATATGATATGTGCTATAATTTTTGGTCAGTCAGTACCCTTTATCAGATCAAGGAAATTACCACCTCCCTCATTTATAAGAGTTTTTATTCTGATATTACATTTTAGCCAAAACAATAAGACAAGAATAAAACAAAATTATCATTATCTGCAAATAAACTACCAGAATTGATAAGAAATTTGATAAGCACATAAAAATGAAAAGCATTTAAACATAGGTGATAATCAATTGAAAAATGTAATAGTAGCTATAAAAATGCAAAGTATCTTAACAAAATATCACTACCAAAGTTAATCTAACAAACTATATGTAAAACTTTATGAGGAAAATGCATTAAATGTTACTAAAGAACATAAAAAGAAATCCTGAATAAATAGCAAGATAAAAATTATCATAGATAGAAAAACTCAATACCATAAAATGTTTCTCTATAAATTATTCTGTAAATTCAATGTAATTCCAATCAAAATACCAAGAGAATGTTTCTAGGGTATTTTAGCACTATTCTGAAATGTATGAAGAATAGTAAAAGTAGACAAATATCCAAGATAATTCAGAAAAGGAAAAATGAGCAAGAGGATTTGTTCTATGAAAAATCAAAAATTTTTATAAAGTTATAAATAAGGGGGACCAGAGTGGCATAGAGATAGACAAGAAATCAGTGGAACAAATTTGAAATACCAGAAACAGACATGATAAAATACAGGAAAAAAAAATAGCAGCACTTCAAACATCTCACAGCATTTGTGTAAATTGGCATAACCCTAGTGAAAAGAAATTTGGCAATATTCTAGGACAGCTAAAAAATAAACGTGCACATCCCATAACAGAGAAACTCTACTTCTAGTCTCACATACTAGAGAAACTCTCACAAACAAATGAGACATTGAAGATTTGTTCATAAGGAAAAAAGTTAGAAATAAGTGAAATGTGCAATCCAGAGAAGGAATATCAAAATATGATATATTCGTGTTAAAGAATACTCCACATCAGTTAAAATAAATGAGTAAATCCATACTGATTAACATGGACAGATCTCTGAAAAACCTAGATAGACTGTAAGAAAAGGCCTTGAAATGTAGTGTATGGTATGAGATTTTTTTAAGTCATTGTTAAAAGCACAAATTTATTACATACTCTTTGCAAATGCATTTAGTAAATACATAAAAATCTGCTCTGTACAGACCCCTAAATTTATGATAATTTTTCTTCCGAGGAGGGAAAGCATTGGACCAAAAAGGGAAATAGAGGAGATTTAAACTTTATATTTGATGTCTTATCTCTTTAAAAACAAATCTGCCACAGACTAGGAGAAAATATTTATAAAGGACATATCTGATATAGGTGTCTTATCCAAAATATACAAAGAGCTCTTAAAACTTAACAATAAGAAAACAACTCAATGTAAAAAGGGCAAAAGAGCTGAACCCCTAATCAAAGGAAGTACACAGATGGTAAATAAGCATATGAAAAGATGTTCAGCATCATGCATCTTTAGGGATTTGCAAATTAAAACAATGAGATACCGCTGCACACCTATGTAGCCAAAATCCAAAGCACTGAGAACACCAAATGCTGCCAAAATGTGAAGCAACAGGAACTATCATTCATTGCTGATGGGAATGCAAAATGGTACAGTCACTTTGGAAGACAGTTGGCAATTTCTTTAAAAAACTAAACATATTCTTACTATAGGATCCAGTAAGTGTGGTTTTTTTTATATTTACCCAAATGAGTTGAAACTTGATATTCATACAAAAACATGCACATGAATATTTATAACAAATTACTTATAGTTGCCCATATTTGGAAGCAACCAAGATGTTCTTCAGTAGGGGAATAGACAAACTATGGTACATCCAGACGATGGAATATTATCAAGCCCTGTTTTAGTCAGCCTTTTCACTGCTGTGACTAAAAGGATCTGACCAGAACACTTTTAGGGAAGTAAAAGTTTATTTGGGGGCTCACGGTTTCAGAGGTCTCAATCCATACACAGCAGACTCTCTATTCCTCTGGGACTCAGGGTGAGGCGGGACATCATGGTGGAAGAGTGTGGCAGAGGGAAGCAGCTCACAGGATGATCAGAAAGCAGAGAGAGAGAGAGAGAGGTCTCCACTCAATAGATAAAATATATACTCCAAAGCCATGCCTCCAATACCCATCTCCTCCAGCCACACCCCACCACTTCAGTTACCACTCGGTTAATCCCTCTCTGGGGATTAATTCACTGATTGGGTTAAAATTCTCACAACCCAATCATTTCTCCTCTGAACCTTCTTGCATAGTTTCACACGTGAGCTTTTAGGGGACAACTCACATCCAAACCATAACAAGCCCTAAAGAGGAATTTGCTGTCCAACCATGAACAAGCAACAGATGCATATTACTAACTGAAAGAAGACAATCTGAAAAGGCTAAATATTGTATGATTCCAAGTATATGACATTATGAAGAAAGCAAAACTAGGGAGATAGTAAAAAGATCAGTGGTTTCCAGGAAATCAGGATTAAGAGAGGGATGAACTGTCAGAAACCAAGAGATTTTTTAGGGTAGCAAAACTACCCTGTATGATACTGTAATTGTGTATTCATATCATCACACATTTGTGCAGATCTATAGAATGTACAACACCAAGAGTAAATCCTAACAGAAATTAGGGACTTTAATTAATAATATGTCAATGTTCGTCCACTGATTGTGACAAATGTACCCCACTGGTGACAGGGGAGACTGTAGGGGGAGGGGGAGAGAGATATGGGAAATCCCTGGATTTTTCCACTTTCCATTCTTTTGCTGTGAACCTGAAACATCTCTAAAAATAAAATATATTTCACTTTAAAGATTTGAATTACATATGAAAAATGTTAGGCATTTGTTCATTTTGGCTGGTGGTTTTCTTTTTGTAGACTTTTAATTTTCAAATAAAATATTTCGAAGAAAAATTGGTCAGAAATATCAACAACTGTAAATTTAGAAAAATAATGATTGATATTTAATAGTGGTAAGAAGCAAAATTCACAAAGAAGATATAATCATCATAGACACTTATACTTCTAAAAAGTCAGGAATTTATGAAGTAAAATCTATTAAAGCATAAAGAAACACTGAGAAAACCACCACAATAGTGGGAAACATTAACTTTTATTTTAAAAAAATCAATAGATAAAATAGATAAAAAAATAAATACATAACAGATTTGAAGATCATCATCATAAACCCAATTTAATAGAGTCTGAACTTCATAATAGAAAACAGAATACTTATACTTTTCAAATATCCTTGGAACACTTTTTAAAATTGATTATATATTAGACTGCAAATAAAACTCAAAATAACTTAAAGATAAAAATAGAGCTGACCTGGTGTCTTTTCCCTAATTAGATCACAGTAGGAACAGGTCAGGCAGCCAAAGAAGGTCCCCCCTTACCAAGCTCAGCCCAACACTGGGATCTTAATTCAGGAGCAAAGTCTCCCCACCTCTCCTATGGTAACAGAGATGCCAGAGTAACTGTGTTCCTCTTCGGATATAATCTTTCCTCAGAAGAAATAAAAAATAAGAGTTCAGTGGAGGAAAGCTATAGTCTAAATTTTTTCTGACCTAATTTGCTTAAGTGCTAACCCTCTCTTTCACCCAAGCCTGAACCCTACCTTTTAGGACAACGGATATGGATTCTCTGTAGAACCTTGACTGGTTAAATTTCCCTTTAAATTAGTTGGACTTGGTGGAATGAAAGAAACAAACAGGGAAAGAACACAAGAGGTGATTCGAGAGAGAGAAGGGTGAGATATTGGTGAATCTCAAATGCCCAAGGGAAGCCCTAGGTGCAAAGCACATTCCTCAGGCTTCCCAAATGAAATTTCTCTCTGGCTGATTTAACACATGTCAGCTGGGCTTGCTCACCATTACAAGCAGTCCGTGTTCGGGTTTCAATGGCCATGTGTAAAACGGCAGAATGGACTAGGTCTGCACCCTCCCCATAAACCTGAGTCAGAGATAAATAGAAAGATTTATAAAGGGGAGGTACAATTCTTCAGCTACATTGGTTTAAAGATGGTGAAATAAATGAGTTAAATTGTTCACTCAAGGTGTTTCATGAAGCAGATCTAATGTGCAGTTTTGTGATCTGATGCGACTTTAACTTCTCAGTAAATCAAAAAAGCTTAACAAATATTAAGATGGCAAAGATGACCTGTGTGGGACAGATTTTGATCTTTCATTCATTATCGTTTAAGAAACCAAGGGCTCCAGAAGAAAGCAGCCAGCCAGCAGGTCATGTGACCAAGAGAAAGCACAGAGCGGGTAGAAAAGGCCAAGCCACTGCCAAGAGCCTCCCAGTGACACTGGTCTCTCCAGTCCTCCAGGAAGGATGCCTGAGATTTATGACCAGGGAAGTTCCAGAAAGTCAAGTCCGCCCTTTGCTGGGTGTTTCCCAAGGACATCTGTTTCAGCTCCCGACACCCCCTCAAAACAGACCAGTTCATTGAAGTTGCCAAATACAAGGTATGGTGACCCTCTTTGGGGCAATGATGTGGGTGTTACCCTGGGCCCTCCCAAATCAACTGGGAAAACACCATGTGGGAGAAGTTTCCCCAAGTATGCAATTTTATAAAATTGGTTTAGAAGCAGGGTGTCATGGTGCATGCTTGTAATCCCAGCAACTCAGGAAGCTGAGTCAGGAGGATCTCAAGTTCAAAACTAGCCTCAGCAACTTAGCAAGGCCCTGTCTCAGAATAAAAATAAATAAATAAATAAGGCTAGGGGCTGGGATTGCGGCTCAGCGGTAGAGCGCTTGCCTAACACGTTCGAGGCCCTGGTTTTGATCCTCAGCACCATAAAAATAAATAAATAAATAAATATATAAAATAAATAAATAGGGCTAGAGATGCGGTTCAGTAGTTAAACACCCTTGGGTTCCATACCCGTTACCAAAACAATCAAATAAGTAAAATATAAAAATAAATTGACTTAGAAGACCCCGAATTATCAAGCTTTTTCATCTGAAGAGGGTAAACCACTAGGAAGACAAAAGCCAGAGGCTCCACCCTTTTTATCTTACATATACCAAAACAATCCTGGAGGCTGGAGGCGGTCATTTGCCCATGGAATAATTGGAACCTCCAAATCTGAGAGTTGGAAAGACTTAGCAGTCATCTAGTCCTGGAGACTCAAGTAGTGACTGGTGGAACCTGGACCATTCTGGCCTTGTGGGCCTCAGAGACCATGAAAGCAATTGAGGAAAAAAACAAGCAGAGATGAGGTTCCGGGGTTCCTTGCTTATTCTTGCAAAACAGCTCTACCAGCACATTATTTTACCTATTGTAATTACACATAGGTTTTGTGGAGAAAGAAAGTCTGCCTCTGCTTATTTTACAGATGACGAAAGTGAGGTCTAGGAGAGAACAGCAGGGCACAGTACATAACCCAGCTATAAGAGTTTCAATGCTATAGGAAGAAAGAAGACCCATTGGCCAGGAGGTCCCAAGGTCCCCTCAGTAAATATACCTTTCCAAGGGGAGATGAGAAAAGTCTGGGCCTCCAAGGTGAATGGATGAGTAAACTTGAAAAATGGTACCCAAACTTGGGAGTGGTGAAATGGGAGCCATGGCAGAAATGTTTTCCAAGTCAAAGGCACCACACATCTGCCTCTCAGATCTCTATTGTGCAGGGGTCATGGGTTCATCTGGGATGATGTGGATCTGTGTTTCCCCCAGGGCCCATTTAATAAAATGTCCAGGCAGAGACCTCTCCTCCAGCCACTCCCCTTGTCTGCACAAAGACTTAGAGTCAATGCTGAGAACACTCCCAATTGCTCCTCTTTAGTTTCTGGGAGGCCATGACAGGAGACATTCTTGGTAACAAGGCTTAGAGGTCTCAGTGTTTCTCAGAGCCCAGGAAAACACTTTCTCATGTATCCAGCGTTTTGCCTTGCCTGTGTTAAAGAGAGAGAATGCAGAAAGAAATGAGTTGTGAGGGTTTATATTGAACTTTGTCCTGATAGATAACCAAAATGACTGGCTTGTTTTTTTTTAATTTTGAATTTTTAAAGGTATTAGTCTCCATTATGACTTGCCCGGGAGTCCATAATAGCCTCATTTTATTAGATCCAAATTTCCTATTTAGACAAAAGAGCCTAAGAGCCTCTTCAGAACAAGTAAATAATATGCATTTTCCAAAGTAATTTGCAGACACAAACACATATGCACGCTGCTCAGATTACCAATAGGACAAAATCACCCAGAAGAAGATGATGGTGTTTTATAATTTTAAAACTAAATGTTTTTGCACCCAAACAGAAATACCTACTGTGTCCTGGAAAGGTCCCTCGGTGTGCTGAATAAATTGCACCTCATTTTTATCTCCTCCTGTACACGGTTTCTGATGGCTTTGAAAAGGCAGCTGGGAGAACACCATCTTCAAACCTGTACACCACTTTCAAGAATAGATTTCCCTGTCTCTCTCCCACTTCCACAATCAGCCAGATGAAAGAGCCTCGTGCCCATTCTCAGACATCACTTTTGCAATGGAATTAGAGCACCAGCTTACCACAAGCTTCAGGTCCCTTCTGCTGGCTGTCTCCAGGCTCAGCTGAGTTGGGGACTGGGATCTGGGCCAAGAAGAGCCCAGCTAACCACTGACATCCACTCAGCACCCACAGGCAGACCAATAGGAGTAGTAGATTTGTCTACCCTAAGCCCAGTAACAGTAGGGCTAAAATTAGTCATCCAGAGGCCTGAGGACAGACTAGTGGAAGCAAAAATGGAGGGTGGGAGAGGGAGGGGAAAGACCAACTATGGAGAAGCAGCCTGGGCATCTCCTAACTCCCCCTAGAGGAGGGAGTGGGAAGTACTGGATTCTTCGATAGGGGCTGCATGGCAGCTGCCTCTGACCCTCAGGACAGACTCGGGGTCAGTGACTCTCTGCTGTCCACTCAGGCAGAGTCACCTCCCCACTAAAAAACCCTTTCCACTCCTATATGTTAAATCCTATCAGTTTAATTCTTCAAACTTCTACCTTCCTTATAGAAACTTCTCTAAATTAATTTGGGAAGATTGAAGTTGTTTAATCATAGTCTAAAACAGTTAAAAATGGAGCTGATGATGCAAGTCCAGGTGGCACATAGAATGACGTGTGAATGTTTGCACATATCCCAAGATTGTTGGCACTTGGGTGGTGGGGAGGACATATCTTTCAGGGTTAGTATTTATTCCTACTTCTTTCCCAATAAATCAATTGAATTCAATTTTCTTCCTAGGAATTTGCTTAAAGCAAAAGTAATGACCCTCTTCACAAATTCCCTACAAGAAGTTTATTATTTTTACCAAAACAAACAAATGGAGAAGGGTACTGAATTGCAATGCCCAACAGACAGTCATGGTGACACAATTGATATCATGGACCACATAATCCCACTCCATCCCACCCCATTTACATAAGAAAGAAAGAGAGGCAGGGTCAAGGGGAAGGGGAAGTGATTTCATGACTTATGTGTTTTATTGGGGTCAGTTTTATGGTTAATGCAAAACCAAAAGGACCTTGGACACTAATTGGCGATAGAGGATATTGTACCAAGTGTTGGTCTTTGTGTTAATAATGGATAAAAGAAGGCTGAGGTCTGAGCCACAGGAGAATCTTATTTGGCATTGACTTTTGTCATTGCCACTAAATGTTGTCACAAGTAGACAAGGTAAGCTGAGTTAATTGTAACATTGCTCATGTTTCTTTGTTCTAACAAGAGCCATTTTTCCTGCTACAAAGGTAAGACAGGTGTTCCATCCAAAGCATTTAAAATGGCAGGTGCCAGATTCTAAAGACACCTCCTAAAGCAGAGCTCATTCAGATGGTCCCAGGAACACCAGCATGAATTGCTGCACTGATTATCTTGAAAGAGATAACATTCAAGAGGATGTAAAATTTCTAATATATCCTCCAAGAAGACAATCATGGAACCTTGGAGCCATACCTTGATATAGATAAAACTACTTCTAGTTGAATGTATTGTGATTTCTCCAGAATGGACATCCTTTATACTTTCCTAGAAAGCTCTTCTGTTTTCTCCATTACTCTGTGTGTTCCTCTAGGAAAGGAGTCAGAATTATTCTTTCTAGAAACACCTCAATGCATGCCAACCACAGAGCACAGAAGTCTCCTATGCATGTGCTCCAGACAAATTTTTGAAGTTTTATGGTGCTTTCCAGCTCTTGATCTTGGTCCTGTTTCCATCTCGTGAAGACATGCACTCACAGAACCAAACACTTTAAAAGTGATTGTAGATAAAGACACCCACTTACAAACATCAAACACCACTGATTTCCCAAAGCCTCACAAGCTCCATCAGAAGGCCGAGAGAGTCACAATGGCGATTTAATGATGAGACTCTTCCAGGTGCTTTCAGATTAATATGGTCCAATGTAATGTCAAGCTAGGAAGAATAAAGGTTAATTTATTCTATTAGTCCCAATTGTCATAAGAATTTTACCCAACAATATGGTTCATTACATGCTGAATCTAACAATTATGTTCACCATAATAGAAATTATTCAGACAGATATGATCTGAATAGTTGTGATTTATTAATTTAGACACAAATTTAATTAGCGATTGATTTCCATTGTGTCGCTCTCTGAACATAAGTTTTGTGGAAAAGCATCCTGGAAAGAAAATATCAACTAAGAAATATCAGGTAACAATAACTAAGCAACAAGTCCACTTTTGAAATGCTATTTTGGCTTTCCCCTGAAACAGTAACAACAAAACTCATTCCAGGCAGCTTGAAGAGGTGGTTATTTTCCTTCCATCTGAGACACTCCTCCTGATCGCAGAGGTAATGATACCCCAGCGAGTTATACAGCTGTGCTGGTGCAGATGTGCTCTCATAAAAATGTGAGAGCCCCCATTCTTCTTGATCCATTGGAAAACCATCTCCAGCTTTAGGTCCACTGGTCCTGCTGCAGCTCCCAACTCTGGTCCGTGCCCTCACCACCTCCATGAGTCTCTGATAACCAATACTTGGAACCAAAGTTTTGCTTTAATTTTTGGTATCAAACATAAAAGAATGGTCATATAATTTCTTTAAATGAGGCAAAGAAATAGAAATAGAGAGGAACACTTTGTTTTTAAAAGATGAAAATGGAATTTCCAATCAGTAGTCCTCTGATCAGTTCCCTATATCCAACTTTATTCCCACTCCAACTACACCTGATAGTCTGGTAGCAACTTTTCATTTAGAGAAAAATGAAACATTTTGTCTTTCATGATTCTCAGAGTGGGATAGGAGAATGACAGGGTAGGAAAGACGAATGAGGATGGAGAGAAGAATTGGAATTGATATTTTCCTTCCATTCCTCATTTCTCCTTGCACTAGCCTTAGCCCTGTTTCCTCCTCTCTTTGTTTCATGTCTTGAATGATCAAAGATCCTTAACTATATTCCTTTTAAAAATAAGTATATTAATAACAGAAGTGGACATTTGGAATTCTGGACTTAAATGTTCATATATACAACTTTTGGTGATTTTCCAATGAAAGAAAGGAGGGCTTATTACAGATGGATCCGGAATTTTCCCCAAAGTCCCAATGTAGCAAGGTTCAGAAGTGGAACTTTTAGGCAATGATTGGATCTGAGAGTTCTGATATCATCAGTGGATTAATCCATTTGATAAAATAATTCATCAAATGGATTAATCCACTGAGAACTGAATGGACTCCTAGGAGTTGAGACCTAGTTGGAAGAAGTAAGTCACTGGGGTGTGCCTGGAAGGGTTTATCTTGTCCCCAGCCCTTTCCCTCCTCACTGCACCCCACACACACACTCTTCCTCCCTCCAGCTGCCCTGAGTTGAGTAGCTTTCCACCCCACTCTCTTCCACTATGATAGTCTGCCTTATCTCAGGCCTAGAGCCATGAAGTCCACTGACCATGAACTGAGACCTCTGAAAACATGAACCAAAATAAACTTTTCCATGGACTGAGACCTCTGAAAACAGGAGCCAAAATAAATAACCCAAGTTGTTCTTGTTAGGTACTTTGGTCATAGTGACACAAAACTAACACAGAGTCTCTTGGTAAAATGGCCAGTTCTAGGTCTGGGGCTGGATATATGCAAGATGATACCAGAAAGTGTGGTCAGACCAGGCAATAAGGAAGACAATGCGCCTTGTTGAAAAGAAGGCAAGTGTCAAGTTAAAGGGGCAACCGCAAAATGTTGGAACAACTTTCTTCAAATACACCAAATCCATTATAAGTCCATTATTTCCTAAATGATACCAAAACAAACAATCCCACCTTTGGTCACCACTGGAGAACAAAGAAAATCTACTCAATATTCTGCAAAGTGGCACAGAAGGGAGAAAATGAAGCATTTACCTGCCCTTTCTGTGCAAACTTTACCTCAAAGTAAACAAATGGTTGATGAGGGGCATTTCTTTTAATTAAAGTATTCCAACTGACAAAGGAAGAATAGTAAAATTTGAATATTGCCATTTTATAACCCTAATTAATAATGAATCTAGGCAATGATCTTCAATAGTAACCTACACTTGGGAAGATGACCAGGCATTATGTACAGTGGCTGTACAGCACTCAACCATGAAGTATCCTTTTGAAAACACAGAATCTGGTCAAGCCACTAGACTAATTACCAGTTTGCAGGACATACTGGAGGTAGATGAACACACACAGTGTGTTTAATGATTTTTCATGCAGCAAAATTCAGAATGCAGAAAGCTTTACAGGAAAAATCACCTGCTTTTCTTTTAACCCATACATTGCAAGGAAAAAAGCAATAGCAAGAGAAATGGGGAAACCAACAGACTGAAAGAGACTTGGAGTTTCTATGGACAAAGTGTGACATGCAGACCTTGTTGGGGCCCTCCTTCAAACCAGCCAACCTAAAAATGTATTGTGAAATAATCAGAAAAATTAGAACACTGACTGGATATTTGGCGTTAGGAAAGAATTTTTATTTTTAGACATGATAATGGTAATGTAGTGGGTTTTATTAATCAAAGAGTTACTGTCTTACACAGACACACATGTACTCATATACTTACTGGTGAAATGATATAATGCAGGAAATGAAATGATATAATGCTTAAGTGAGAAAAGTTGGACATACTGACAAAGGCCTCGCTCTGGGGTCCTCCGGTCATGACAAGGAAGGATTAGCACCTATGGACAGGGGCTCCTTTTTATGTACACTGTAGGCAGATGGCTTGTCCCACCCATGTGATGCCTGGGATTGGCTTCAAAATCATCCACAAATAAGGGAGGGATTGGTATATGGGCATATAAATGAGAGAACATGTGAAACTTTCTATAATTTAAAAAAAACACAATTTTAAAAAATCTTTAAAATTGACCATGCTGGGTTTTTTTTTAATGTTAAGTAAATAGTAACTTTTGAAATAACTGTGACAGTAATTACTGTTTTCAGGTTTACTATCACTTAGCACTAAACTGTGAGCTCTTTCACATCAGAACTTATTAAGCTTTGGTGGATTGATGCAAAAAAGGCAGCACACATCTTTCTGATCCTGGCTCTGTGCTAGGAGCTAGAGATGACATGAACAAAAGAGGACCTACCTACAGGACCCTTATAGTCCAGGACAAAAAGAATCAAACTAGCACCAAAAAACAAAAAAAAAAAAAAAGGATTTCCAACATAGAAAATCATAAAAGGGGATGTTTTAGGAAGGGAACAAAGGAAGGTCTCTGAGGTGGTGCTACTGATAGACAGTAAGGGCTTGCTGCCCAATAAACATAGAAGTCAATATCATAGCATCAGGGTTTTTTTTGTTTGCAAGAAGAAAAAGCTTTACTGCACCAGTGACCATCAAGTATGTCAGGGGATATACTCAGATCATCTGTTATTAGTGGAGGAATTTTTAGGAGGGGAGAGGAAAGGGACTGATTGTAAGTTGAATAATGAGAAAGAGGAGCTCTGGGGTTCTTTTGCACAGGTGTAGACAGCCATCCAGCCATCGTGCCTCTTCCTAGGGTGCATGTTTCTTTGGTGAGAAAGAGTTGTCATGTCCTGCTTGGGGGATTCTGAGCTTGAGACATCAAAAGGTGGTTGACCCGATGAACTGGCTTCTTCTGCACATAGTCATTCTTGAAAAGCTGGTTCCAAACAAATGCTTGAATGGATTCTGGAGGCTTCTCCTGAAAGACAACTTAAGCACTTTGTTATTTAAGGGATTTATGTCCAGATGTATCCAGGTCTCAGGCCATTTCACTGCTGAGGCCGAGAGCTAAAGGAAGGGGAAGAGTCAGCCACCAGTGGGGTGATGGAGAACTCCAGGCAGAGATGCAGGAATCAAGCACACAAAGGCTCATGGTCCACAAACACCTGACATGTTGAAGAAAACAGGAGAGGAGGGTAGGGCAGGCAGGATCAGAAGAGGCTGACCCAGGCAGGAGCTAGCCCATTTCAGCCTTTAAAGGAAGAATAAGGTGTTTGCCTGTTTTGTTTTTCATCTTATATTCACTAAAGATTGAAGGGTGCATAGTAAATTAGAATATGGATCTACATTAGCTCTTATATTCAGAAAGTTGCTCTGTTAGAACCCCAGACACAGGTTTTTAATGGATTAATTCATAAATTCGTGTTAGCCACAGTTCTGTTGACTTCGTAATGTTATTTACTTCAGGAGACCTATTAAAACTGGTCTACTTAACTCCTTCCCTACTTCAGCACAGGTTTGGCACAGAATAAAGTATGGACGAATCTGAGAGTCCTTCATTCTTTTCCAGAGCTTGAAGTGAGTTTCAAGGTGGAATTAATCAAGTCTGGCAGGACCAGAAATTGGACATAGCCTCTTAGTTCCAGCAGCATGAAGTCTTCTCAGTTTGGCTTCATCATTTGGTTTGAAGTAAGTTTTTGGAATGTCAAACATTCTCATATTCAAAGGTAAGTATATATGTATATTGCAAAGCCAAATTAGAATATCTTTTGGATTATCTGCCATTTTCTATTACTCATGATACAGTGCCCCTCATTTAGTGCCTATGATCAAGAATTAACATTATACCTCAAATGCAAATGAGTGGGAAAGGTAACAGAGGGGAAAGCCTTTCAAAATAGCCTGAAATAGTAATTTATCTGTGTCAATTTGCTGGGCAAAAGGACTTTCACCTGTTAGGAGAATGAGACAATGTAGTTTGAGGTCCTAAAAGAGAAAACAAATAACATATTCTCTTTCTTCATAATTGTTTACATTTAATGGAATTTTAAGGGCATGTTAGCTATTCCATACTGAAAGCAGCTTTATGAAAAGATATGCACAGTGGTGGCATTGATTTGTTAATGTTGGGCGTGACATATATAAATTTGGAGGGGAAGAATGCTAAATAAGACACAAAAGGCTTTGCTTGTCAATTCACATGGAATTGGATTCCAGAAAAAAAAAAAAAACTGAAATATGTTCTCCCTTCCATCGACCTATGGGCTATGGATGGTGGGGACTTCAGGCAAATAGAGATGGGAAGATGATCAGCTGGGATCTCTGGGGTTTAAAGTCACCACCTAGAACTTACACCCCTGTCCTCAAATCCCAATCTATGTCTTCATTTGCCAAAAGAAAGAAAAGAAAAAATAACCACAAAAAGCAAAAAACGAAACAAAACAAAAAAACACGAAACCATGTAAAATTCATCTTTAGCAAATCTTCCCTGATTAACCCCATCCAGATTGGTCACTCCTCTTGGTTTCCATTTACATACAGAACTTTTGCACATGTTGATATATTGCTTCAAAGAACACAATTTGCTGATACATTGTTCCAGATCATTTCATCTGAATATTTTTGTGTTCATTTGAGAATTCAGGTGCCTGGAACTTTTCCCTTTCATTTGGGAATTCAGGTATAAAGTCAATTTTCTATAATTGTTTGTGGCATTATTCCCAGAAGAGGAACTATTGGATGACATTTCCATCCCAGATGAAAACTGATCATCCATTTTGTTTAAACATTGCTTGGTCACTGGAATTCCAATTCAGTTGGTATAATTTCTATTGATTTTCCCCATATGTTCTTTAATCAATTCCCAGTATCTCCACTTCCTCCTCCTGACCTTTTATCAGTAAACTCTGGGAACACAGACATCTGCCAAGAGATGGTCAATTCTGCTGCCAATATGGATTTTAAACCCAAATACACAAAAGTAAAACTAAAAGTATAAAATTAGTAGAGAGAGAGAGACAGACAGAGAGAGGTTTGGACTCACTTCCTTAAAGTTCTTGAACATGCTTTCTATGACACTTGATGACTAGTTTCCTCCAGGCTTTAGCTAGGACACAGGTCATTTATTTTCATGGCTGACTGTGCATCTTTGCACATGAATCCAGGGTCCTGCCTCTCAGGGAAAACTAGAGAATGCTTCCAGTAGCTCCCTGCTTATATTTTTAGCTCCACCCCAAAATCTCAAGAGAATAAAGTCTACAACTCCAAACACACACACACACACACACACACACACACACAAATAAATAAAAAAAAATAAACAAACAAATAAACAAACAGTGTCACTGTTGAAACGGATATCTTAACGGCAATGTTAGGTCTTACCCGGAGCAGATTCCAAGGGCCCTTGAGCATCTCATCAAGTTGACTGTAAGTTTAGCTTCTGTTAGTTTCTCTGCAGGAAGAAGCATTAAACATGTGCAACCAGAAGCAGAATAAACAATATCAGCTCATTTCTTCCTTCTTTTCCATTCTTCTGATATCACTTCAACCTCCATTCCCTCAGCAAGGACTCCTTGGGCATCCCCAGGACAGATTAGCCTTCACTCCAGACTACACTTGTAGCACTGTATCTAGAACATGCCCTGGGGTTGGCTTTTATTCATTTGAGCATGTGTGCAAGATCAGACCATGTGCCTTGAGGGGAGAAATAGAGTCTCATTCAACCTATATTCCCATAGTTACCAAAATGGTATCAGTAAATATTTTTTCAATCAATAGTGATCCATCTAAAAACCTTAACTTTTAAACAACCAGAACTTTGTTACTTATTTTGCATGGACTTTCAAACAAAATAGAACTAGATAAAAAAACATTTAAACAGCAATTGATAAACAGTGTCTCTAGACCAGGAAGCAGAAACTCAGTCAGAATCTAAGTTAGGTGGAGGGTAGAAGGGGGTGTGAAGGAAGGAAGATATCCATTCCAATTTTTTCCTCCTCACTTCTGAGCTGGATCCATAGCCCCTGATCACCATCAGAAGCAAAAGATTCTCTAAGAGAGAGAGGCCCAGTGGGAAGGACATGGGGAAGTTTTCTAACCCCTGGTTCTATATTTTCAATTATCTAAGACAACTATCACTTTAACAGAAAAATAGATTAATATTGGAAATGAGCATTCAAAATTTATCTATTGAAGGTGGAGATTCTTGGATTAAAAAAGAAAACTCCTTGTAAACTATTAGAAATACACCCGTGTGACCTTGGAAAGCTCTGGCAAAAAGAGTGGTTACAAGTGTGAGCAAGGATGTGAAGCACACTGCTGACAGGAGGGTCACTTGGCATAGCCACTTCAGAGAGCTAGCAAGCCGCGGCTGATAGAGTCAAAGATGCCCATCCCCCTTCAGCTCAGCCACACACTTCTAGGTGTAGAAACTCTCCTGCGTGTGCATGAGAAAAAGTGTCCATGGGCATAAATTATATTAGAAATAACAACCCAAAGATGGCCCTGTCAGAGGTCAGATTCTCCAGTTTGGAGAATGTCTGGGACAGCCATCTGTGTGCAGGGGGTTTTACATAGTGTTTTCTAGAGCAACGCTGTGAAAGGCAGGAAGCAGAACTGGGCAGCAGTAACAGAGGCCTCGACTGATCCTACAGAGAATTCTGGGCCAGGACTGCCTGTAACAGTTTGGATGTGAGGTGTCCCCCAAAAGCTCAGGTGTGAGACAATGCAAGAATGTTCAGAGGAGAAATGATTGGGCCTTAACCTAATCAATGAATTAATCCTCTGATGGGATTAATTGAGTGGTGCTGAAGGCAGGTAGGATGTGGCTGGAGGAGGTGGGTCATTGAAGGTGTTCCTTTGGGGTGTATATTTTCTATCTAGTGAGCAGTCTGTCTCTCTGCCTTCTGATCAACATGTGAGCTGCTTCCCTCCACCACACTCTTGCACCATGTTGTTCAGCATCACCTCGAGCCCCAAGGAATGGAGCCTGCTGTCTATGGACTGAGACCTCTGAAACTGTAAGCCCCTAGAATAAATTTTTCTTCCTCTAAAATTGTTAGTGTAGGTCTTTTAGTCACAGCGGTAAAAATGCCAACTCAGAGTTGTCCCAAGTGGAGACATGGAGGTCAGCATCTGTACCTCTCATGATAGTCAATGGACAGAAGCTAGAATGGGTGTGTGGCTTGGGGTAAGCAGTTCCCTTTGATTGGAGCAATGTCTAAACAAGATTTTGGCTAGCATCTATTAGCACACAAAGTTCCTATAGCTAGGAGAATGAAGGTCTTGGTCCTGGTTAGCATACCATAGCATCCTCCACAGCACCCCTCTGCCCCAAAATCTGCATCCAGAAATGTAAACATACTTACAAAAAAAAGATAAAATAAGAAATAGATTTGCAAACAACAAACTATTTATAAAAGAAAAAAACAAACAAAATAAGACATATCAAGATCAATAGTGTGCACCCTAAGTGAATCTCAAGGAAATTTATGGTCTTAAATATATTATATCAATCATAATGGACTAATTAAAGACCTAGAAAATGAAAAATACATAAACTAAATAAAGCAGAAAGAATTAATAAAAATAAACTCAAACTAATGAAAGATAATATTTCTTAAAAATCTTTGAACAATAAAACTGAGTGTTAAGTCACAGAAAAGACAAATAAAATAAATAAGCTAGCAAAGTCAGATCAAGAAAAGAATGAGAGCTATAGATTAATGGGAAAGGACATTTCACTATGGCTCTTAAGAGAATTCTGTGTACAATGTCATGTCAATAGATTTGAAACCTAGATTAAAAATGATGATTTTATAGGAAAATATAAATTACAACAGTGTCAAAAGAAACATAAACAATGAACAAATAACCTTTGCTAAAATTCTACCAAATAGTCTTAAGAACAGAGAATATTCAATTTTTATCAAATGTTTCATAATGTGGAAGAAGCTTGAAATCTACCAAATTTATTTTATACAGCTATCATAATTCTGCTTCTAAAACTGCACAAGGGCAACACAGGAAAATAAAACTGTCAACCAATATCACCTGTGAACAGACATGTAGACATCCTAGAAAAAATATTAACGAATTCGCAGCATATTAAAAAAAGATAATGAATCAAGTTAGCTATATCCTGTAAGAATGTCTCCAGCTTTGATTGTCTATTAATACAAGCCACTGCATTTATATATAAAGGAAAAATTAATATAATTATCTCAGTAGATGCACCTAAATAGACACCCATTTATAATGTTGGTTATTTATGATATCAGTGACTACAGTGGCCTCCATGGTCCGCAACCCAATCTAGCTTCTTATCACCTTTCTGACTTGATTTTGTTTTGTTTTGTTTTGTTTTTTTCTAGCTTACTGGAGAGAGGAAGCAGAGAATAGCAATTAAGAGTTACCACGATGATTGAAATTTAAGGGACAGAGTTTCAGAAAGCAGGGACCGGACCTGAGAAGAAAGAACCCCCAAAGTCAGCATAAGACCCACATCTAGGGTTCAGCCAACATTTGAGAACAAAACCTCAAAATACCTAGTTTGTGGGAGTCTAGGGGCTTCCACAGGAACTCTAGGGACTGAGCAGAGACTTCAGAGGTCAAATACTGCCAGGGAGATGCTGAGGCACAGTCCCAGCCAGGATGGACATGGTTTTCAATACTACCTGAAGTTTTACAGATTTTACTCCTGGGGAAAACTGAATAAAATCTATTCGAGGTCTTTCTATACTGTTTCTTACAGCTACATGTGAACCTACAATTATCACAAAGTAAATAGTTTGATTTTTAAAAATGAAGAAAAAAAGAAAAAGAAATATTCTCAGACAAGCCAAAGCTGCAAAAAGTTGAGCCAACTCTTCACTGGCATGGCTGCACTACAGACACTAAGGGAAGGTCTTTGGGCTAAAGATGATCCCCACAGAAACCCAAGGGCAATAAGGAATAAATAATTTCAGGAAGGGTAAATGTGAAAGTCATTTTAAAGCAAGAATATTAATAATGTCCAAAACAGCACACACACACTCATACATAAATCACCACCCATAATGGTACAAATGTGTACGTCTGCTAACCCAGTATTTTCCCATTTCAGTATCTGCCCTAGAGAAATATAATCACATATGCAAACCAAAGGAGGCATGTCCAAGAGTATCCATTGCAGCTTTGTTAGTAATTGCAACAAATTAAAAAGAATATGAACATCAACCAGTGGGGGCCAGATAACAAATTATGCTATATACATAAAATGAAAAACTATGCAGTAGCTAAAAAGAGAGAGGCGTTATATCTATAAAATGTTTAAAAAGTAAGTCATAGAGATGGATACAGTGGCCCAGGCCTGTAATCCCAGAAGCTCAGGAAGCGGAGGCAGGAGGATCATGAGTTCAAAGCCAGCCTCAGCAACTTAGTGAGGCCCTAAGTAACTTAGCAAGACCCTGTCTCTAAATAAAATATAAAAAGGGCTGGGGATGTGGCTCAGTGGTTAAGCACCCCTGGGTTCAATCCCTGGTAGAAGAAGAAGGAGAGGGGGAGGAGGAAGAGGAGGAGGAGAAAGTCATAGAAATATATGTATAGTGTGGTACTGTGTATGTACAATATTGCTATAAAGTTCTTGATTGTGTCTGTATACATACATGCAACACTGCTGAGCACTTATTGTTTGCCAGATATAGTTCTAAATGCTTTATACACATTGATTCTTTTAATCCTCACAGATGTCCAGTAAATTAGGCACTATTATTGTCTCCATTTTTTTTTCTCAGGGAAAGAAACAGAGAGGTAGAGTTAAGTAACTTGCCTAAATCGCTCAGCTGATTAGTGGCAGGGCTGGAGTTCAAAGCCAAGCAGAATCCAAGGTTTATCCAAGCAGATGGACTCTTAAGTCCAAGATCTTATGCTTTGCCGAACAGCCCTTCCAATAATGCTCAGAAAAAGGACTCACAAAGAAACTCCATATTTTTAACAGTGACCACCTCCAGCAAGAATGGGATTGACATGGTAGTACAAGGGAACTTCAGAGTTTTCTTGACTATTTGTGAATTCAACAAGAATAAAATCATGTACTGCTTAGGAATTTTAAATAACAATTCAATTGTTATGTACGTGTGTGTGGTATTAGGCATTGAACCCAGGGGTGCATTACCACTGAGCTACATCCCATACTTTTTTTTTTTTTAGATAAGTTCTTACTAAGTTGCCCAGACTAACTTGTGATGCTCCTGCCTCAGCCTCCTGAGTTACTGGTATTACAGATGTATGTCACCATACCTGGCACAATTCAGACTTAAGAGGAAAGTGGCTACTATGGTTTGGGTAACTGTCCCCAATGATCCCCCAATGTCCTATGTGTTAAAGGTAGAACCTTTAAGAGGTGTGACCTACTGGGAGGTTATAGGTCATGGTGGGCTTGCCTGACCATCATATGAGTGGTTCGCTCTATCACCTGTTCCCTGCCATGATGTGCTGCTTTACCACAGGCCCCAAAACAATGGTGTCATCCAACTATGGATTAAAACCTCCAAAACCATAAGTCAAGACCTTTGCTCTTTTAAAGGTTGATTATCCCTGTTTGTTTTTTTTTTTTTAATATAGTAATGGAAAGCTAACAAACACAATGATAAAACCTAACATTAAAAAAAAGTTTGGAATGAATTAGAGAGTAAACATCTAATTTAGTAGTGGTTTGATTCTATATCAAGAGTAAGACCTCTAAATAGAAATATATGTGAACATGTATGTCCACACACAAATGAAAGTAATTGGTAAAGTGGTTTCCAGAAGTACACTCACTGTGACAAAAATATCCCATTAAGTAAGAGGTAAAATGTCCTTCATATTTATGAATCTGAGAATTCACATGGGTCTCAGATTATATCTTTTTTGCATGTCAAGAGTCTGTTGTGTTAAAATATATATGAACCCAGCAAATAAATTATTGATCCAATTGATCTTTTGCAGTAGACACAATATTATGTTAAAATCATCCTAGCCCCCAACAAGTTATTAATATATCTAGAATTCACTACTTGCTGATTCACTTTGTACTCAAAAAAGAATTGAACAGGCTCCTATTAACTAGAACTATACCTGTAGTTACGTTGAACTCAGGTGACTGAACCAAATGGTTGATTCCAAAAGTAAGTGATCTAGTCAATGAAGCATAACAAGTGTCATGCAGAAAGGACAAGGTACAGACAGTCAGCATTTTCTCAGTGAAAGATGCCCGGGAAGTCCCTAGTGAGCTAACTAATAATGGAGGCAGGAGATCCCTGAAAGGGGTTTATCAGCTCCACGCACCATGGACCTTCCCTGGAAGCTAAACAGTCAAAGCGAATCAGAAGAGTCCATCAGTCCTGGTCTGGAATCCCCAGAGAGCACAGGTCAGCCAGCTGGCACAAGGTCCTAGGTTGCCGAGGGTGACACAGAGCTGGGAGTTTCTCACTTAAGAGCTCACAGCTCCAGCGGGCAAAGCCTTGTATCCAAAACAGACAGCTGGGAAGGACAGAGCAATTACATCAAAGAATCTGGACTGGACCTTGAGAAGTCATTTAACTGTTCCCTTCCAGCCCTCATAGACACAGGGGGACCTACCCCACCTGTCCTTTTTAAAATTATTGTTATCATTTTAGGGAAACATCCTGTGATCTCTCTGTATCAGGAAGTCTTTCCCAAGCTCTAGCCCAAATTCTCCTTTGGATATTTTGAAACTTTTTCTTTCCCTAGAGGAGTCAGAGATGAAATATAAGACTCCCCCAAATCTGACAAACTTCCTATGGCTAGGAAGAGATTTGCACCCACTTTAAGACACTATATACAAAATTCTGTTTTTATAAAACAGATCAGTTATAGGACAAGGAGTAGGAAAAGGAGAGGTGTTTTAATATTACAAAGGAGACCATTTTTATTTCTTTAAATTTTTCCAAATTTTTTTGGTGCATTATAGTTATACATAATGGTGGGATATATTGTTACATACCATTGCTGGTATCCTGGTATCCCAAGAAGTGAGGTGTTCTGCCTTTTTATATCTTAGGCTTCCTTTGTTCTCCTGCCCTCTTCCCATTATCTTTCTCCTCCCTACTTAGTGAGGAGACCCAGGAAATGCTGGGTGAGATGGCCAAAAGCTGAGAAACAGGTGGGCTGAAGGGGGAAGGACAGGATGGAGCAGCCCAGGATGCATTAATTAACAATTTTATAAGTCCCTGTAGGGAGGGACAATTCCTGGGACAGTTACCTTAGCAACAGATTGGAGCAGAGGCAGGATATCTTGATAGGGTGGAGGAAGGGCTGCAAAGGCATTTCAGTCCCTCAGAGGGTAGTCTTCAACTTCCTAGACTCACTCAAATTGTCCTCCTTGATGGACCTGACTTGATTTACCTATCTGTACTGACTTCCTGTCTACTTCTGGCTTCACCCCCATGATTTACTAACTCACCTCAAACCCCAAGGAATGGAGTCTGCAATCTATGGATTGAGACCTCTGAAACCATGAGCTCCTAAATAAAATTCTACTCCTCTACAGTTGTGCTGGCCAGGTCATTTAGTCACAGTAGCAAAAAAGTGACTAAAACACACCTTAAAATCTAGTTTTTCTCAAATTTCTGTTCTGGGCCTTTCTCTCCACTTCATCTACACTCTGAATTCCAAGACTTCTTCCTTCATCTTCTATCTGTGAATGATACCACATTTTCTATTTCTCATCTGGACAGGGATCCTAAGCTAGAGCCCTGTCCCCTCGGCTGTTTGGTTGGCATCTCAATTTGGATAGACCCCAAGTACCTGGAATTCCCATGCCCAGGTAAAACAAGCATCTCTTCTCTCCATCTCTATTGTTTCCATCCTGGTAGCTGCCGCTGCCATCCACCACGATGCTCAAACGAGGAATTCAGGCACTGTGCTTGACAGCTTCTTAGATTGATTTGTTCTCTCTACTCCTACGAATTTTCTGTTTAAGATCATTTCACCTGGACCCCACACTTCACCTTCTGAGTGCTTCCTGCTTCCACATGGGAGTCAGACAGAACCGGATAAAGGGGCCCAATAGCCTGGAAGCTCCCTCAGGCACAAGTTTATGAAACACTCAGTTGGAGCATTGATCAAGCAGATCAAGCACATGGTGCCGGTTAACACAGGTTCCTATGTATGAGTTACATCACTGACAAGGTACAAATGGTGCCAAATGATGCCAAAGAAGAAGTTCTCCCTGTGGGAGTTGACCTCACTCTATATTTCTAATAGATGCAGCGTGATCTGCTGGGTGCAAGCCTGAGGCACAGCACCCACCTGGGACGGGCCAAATGACTTGCATCTGAAATTACTCTCCTCTGCCAGCTGGACTTTGGAAACTGAGTTACTGAGTTGCCACTCTGATTAGCAAACAAGCAGTTTATTTTTATCTAAATCTGAAGGTCTTTATTCAGCCTTTCAAGAAGCTGTTTCTCTGAGAAAAATCACCCATACAAAGGTGATCAAAGAGAGGGAAAAAATAGCCTATAATCCCAGTTATCCACAAGGCTGAAGCAAGAGGATCACAAGTTCAAGGCCAGCCTGGGCAACTTAGCAAGAAAAGACAGAAAGGCAAAAAGAAAGGAGGAGAGGGAGAAAGGAAAGGAGGGAGAGAAGGACTGGGGATGTAGCTCAGTGGTACAACACTTACCTACAATATGTGAGGCCCTGCAGTTAATCTCCTCTTCCAATACAATGTGAAAAACTTTAAATTTTGAAAAAATTAAAATTTTTTTAAATTAAAAAATTTTCAAAATTTAAAAATTTCCACATTGCATTGGAAGAGATTAACTCCATTATTTTAAAAACAAAGATAGACAAATTTTATTAACAGAAAATCTGTTTCCCATTATCCTCTAAAAATAAATATTAAACAAACCATTTTTTAAAATAGTCCCTCAGAGGATGTCAGATTATTTGATTCCTATTAAGAATATAAATAAATTGGTCATGAGTGTTAAGTTTTTTCATTCAGAGAGTGTGTGTTTGTAGCTGGGCATGGCAGAAAGATTCTAACATACTCAGAAACTTCACCACCACCTACTTAGGCAAACTTGTAAGGGCTCTTCTCTCTTCTGTTCTCAATTAGAACAAGAAGGGTTGAATCATTCAGTGACACCAAAGTGCTTACCAACCCTGCAAGCTCCTTCATAAGCTCCGCCCCCCCCACGCCCTTCTCTGCAGGTGCTCCAACCTCACCACTTGCTGGCCTGCAGCCAGGGGCTAGCTCTGCCTAGCACACCCTCCCCTGAATGTCCTGGACAACTCTTTTCTTTCTGTCTCAGGGAAGATACTCTCTCCTCTTGAAAGTCTCTCCTGCCCCCCAAGAAGTCTCCATTAGGTGTCCCTACCAGGTGACCCCGGAACAGCCTGCTCTGCTCACACTACAGCCTTGATCACAGCCACTGGTAAATGCCTGTGGATGTGACTAAATTTCTCCCTCAGCTCCATGACAACTTCACAGTTGTATTCCCAGGCCCTAACATGGTGCCTCATGCACATGGATGTTTAAGAATGTTTATTGAATAAATGAACCAATGGGTGAATTGCCTCTTCTCACCATCAAAGAGCAGAAATGGGTCAGATTCTATAGTATCCCTGAATGCTTTGAGTGGATAAAAATAATAAACGAGGGGAAATGGCCCAGAGATGAATGATGGGAGGATAAAGGGCTCAGTGATACTGTTTGTGGACTACCTTTGTCAGATACTCCTACCCAAATCGATTTCTCTTCCACACCAGCATGTTACTGGGGTGCAACCCACAGTATTGAAAATGCTAACGCTATTCACCCAAGCAAAGCGGAAACTGCCAGGTAAATCTGTCCTATACAAATCACACAAGGCATTCCAACGCCAAGTAGAAATGAATATTGGATTAGCCCTCCACTCATGCAGATAATTGAGAGTTAGTCCAGTTTGGGGTTTGTTTGCTCGTGTACTTTTAAATCCTGGCCATGGGATCCTGCCAGCCTTGAGGACAGTACCGCCAGCAAGTCAGGACAGGGCAGAGCATGCAACTGAGTAGGTCCTGCTCCACAAGAGTGGGACAGGAGGACAGGGCCGGCCACAGCCTCTGCTGAGCAGCCCGCTGGGCTCTGCTGGGGATCCACAAGAAACTAATTCTGTACCAAGCTCTTTCATTATTTCTCCCAACCTAGAGAAAATGTGGGAAGAAAGGGCTAACAGCCATTTAATCTAGGTGCTAGAAACTCACATCAAGAAGCAATAAGAATTTGAATAAGTACATTGTCCTCAGAGAGAAAAGAAGAAAGGGGAAAAGAGTAACCCACCCACCCATGTATGCCAAGTCACAAAATTTAATTAGGAAGATAAGAATTGGGGAATGAGATTGGGTTGATGTTCCTTTTTTTTTTCTTTCTCCCTAGTTATGAGCTCAGGAAAAGGAGAGAAATAATTTAAGCACAGAATTAACATCTTCTAATAATCTTAGACAAAACCCGAGTCTGTTTTGCTTTGGTTTGTAAATTAGCTCATGATTAAAGTGTCTCTTCAGCCATGCGCCATTGTCTCCGCAGCCTGTTTGCTGAATGCTGCCTGACCTAAACGCCCTTGGAGCTCAAGTACAAGATTCGAGAGCGTGAGGAAACAATTATTATAAAGTGAAGTACTTGCAGTTTTGCTGCAAAATCAATGAACTTTTCAAGTGATTTTTATCATATTTTGCAGCTGTTCTGATGCCTCTTGAGTGGTTCTCACATCCTCAGCCCCAGTGTTTCTAAAGAGCCTTGTTCATCTGGACGCCTCCCCTTTCTGCAAGAGCAGCTGGCACCGCCCTGGTGGGAGGGCCAAGCTGCTGGAAAGGGGATTTCCAGAGGACAGGGTGAGCTAAGGGAACATTCCATTTGGGGGGCTCTCCCGACTTTTACATTGTAACATTTAGGGTGGCTCTGGGCCTAGGTTCCAGCCCTGGCTCAGGTTTACCTGGCTTGCTTCAGAGAGAAAATGAAGGATTACTTATCTTAGGTCTTCTAACATCACAAACTGATGGTGTGTTAGTCAGCTTTCATTGCTGTGACAAAACATCCAAGAAAATCAAAGGGAAGAAAGATATATTTTGGCCCAAGTTTCAATCCAGAGTCACTTGGCCCCATTACTGTGGACCTGTGACAAGGCAGACAATCAGGGCAGCCAGGAAACAAAGTGAGCAAGAGAGGGAGGAGCCGGAACAAGACAGACATCTCTAGGGCATGCCCCAAATTGTATACTTCCTCCAAGTTGGCTCCACCTCTTACTTTCTACCACCTTCCACTAGTCCATTGAATTATGAACCCGTCAATGGATTAATCCATGATGAGAACAGAGCCCTCATGATTCAGTTGCTTTCCTAAAGCCCCACATCTGATGCACAGGGGACCAAGCCTTCAATGGATAAATCTTTGGGGAACATTCCATATCCAAACTTTAATAGATGGGAGGGGAAAGAACGTTAGACACCAATTAGACTTTGTGTCACTAATAGGGAGCTGGGGTTCATGGAGACGGTGGAATGCAATCTCCAAGAGTACCCAACATACTAGAAAAGCAGGTCCTCCTTAAACACTAGGGTCAGTGCAGACTGACCCAGGGACCCTGCACACCAATCCACGCACCACTCCCCTGCCTACTGTGCCGGAACTCAGGAAGGACTGAAGTCACCATGGCTGGGAGTAGTAGGAGAAGGAAAAGGAACATCCCTGTTCTATGTGATCTTCTCCTGCCTGAAAGGAGTTGAGCTTGAGGACACTGAAGAAGCCAAATCTAACAGGAATCTTTGCTTAAAACCTATTTGGTTCATTTTCTCCTATTCAACCAGAATCCAGGTGACCCACATAAATACAGAAGCTTCAGTGCATGGGTTTACTTAAAATGACTCTAAAATGGGCCTATTTCATAACGTTAAATAATACTATATTTAGTTCTGGGACTGACTTAGTGAGAAATGGGAAAATATGTCCACTGTCCTCTTCTCCTTTAATGGTTCTGAATTCAGGGGACTCTCACTCCCAATAGAAGAATCGGACCTGGGGGTTAGATTTTACCCACAGGTCAGTACCTTTTTCAATATGGACTTGGTGAGTATTTTCTCCAATAAAGTTGCCCTTGATGATTGTGATCAATAACCAGTTAATCAGTAAATATCTCTGAAGCACTAGCTATGTGCTCATCTCAGAAAGAGGTTCTCTTAGTTCCATAAAATAGGAATAAAATTTAACCCCAGACTGCAGAAGACGATTATTAAGGGCCCAAGCCCATGGCACTTACTCTAAGACAGACCTTGATTGGTCTCTTGGGATGGGTCAGAAGGGGGAGATTACCCACAAGTAGAGAAGGGGGAATATCACCCACAATGGGAACCAGCACAAGAAGAGGTGATGTTAGTACAGAAGAGAGTACAAGCACCCCACTTGGGTTATTTAAAGATCCACCTGAATTAGGCAAAAATGGAGATGGGCAGTTTCAGTTGTATCTGATGATGCTAATTTGGGGAGAATCAGAAGGGGAGTGTACTGTGGTTACCCCCAGGTATGTATTCACAATCTCAGATATATTCTGTGTCTTTTATTTAACCTGCTCAGTTTGAGAACACTACAGCAAATCAGAAAATTTTACCATAAATAGATTGGCCGTTGAGAAAAAAATAATGCTGACCACAGTAATTCATGAACAGGTACTGCGTTTCTTTTACATACCAGGTGCTATGTGAAGTACTTGATCATTATGTGGGTTATTCTGACAACCACCCTTAAGGCAGGCATGGTCCTTAGCTCCATTTTATAGATGAGAAAATTGAGTCAGAGAGATGAAGTAGTTGCAAAGATTAAGGCAACTAGTACCTGTTCTCCCACCAAAATAGGGTTCATGGAGAAGAGGACAGGTCTCTAAGGGAAAGAAGAGGCAATGGTGTCATATGCACAAAAATCAGGTTTTAGGTAAATCCCGGAATCATTTCTAAAGAGTAGGGAGTGGAAAGCAGCCTCTGATAGAATTCACTGCTGCACACACACCCCACAAACACTCTCCTAACCACCGCAGGCAGAAACTAATGCACCTTTAAAGGCTGATGACCACCAGGGTAGGATGGGAAGGAAAGCAAACACTGATCCCAGAAGTGGGCAACAGAGCTCTCAGAACCCCAAAATCCAGAGGGATGCTGGGCAACAAGCAAAGGTCAACTTGGAAGTTGTCATGGACTGAACTGTATGTCCCCAAAGCGTACATGTTGAAATCCAAAACCTCAGTGACTATCCTTGGACATAGGGCCTCTGGAGAGGTAATTAAGATTAAGTGAGGTCATAAGGGTGAGATGCTAATTCAATAGGACTGAGGAAGAGAAAGAGACACCAGGCATGCCCACACAGAGAAAAGGCCATGTGGGGACACAGACCTCCACCTGCAAGTCAAGGAGAAGACAAACCAACTCTGCCAACACCTTCATCTGAGACTTCTAACTTCTACAACCATGAGGAGATAGATGTCTGTTGTTTAAGCCACCCAGACTGTGGGGTTGGCTATGGTTGTCCTTAGTTTATTGAGATGTTGCAGGAAGAAATGAAATCTCTTGCTGGGTGTGAATGGGGCTGATGGAGTGGGCTACAAAACCCCAAATAACTCCACGAGCAGCTATGAAGGAGCAGAGGCAAAGACCTCCTTTTCCTTGCAGAAATTCTGGCCTGAAGGCTGATTTAAAAGTTTCAAGCCACACAGGAAAGATCCTGTAAGGAAAGCCTCAGAGAGAGAGAGAGAGAAGATGACAAATTACAAAGGACATCTGTGATGGTTTATATAAGGAAACTGCTTCCAATATCATCCAATCACCAAGACTTCCTGAGTTGAGGCCACTGGGATTTCTACAGGGAGCCTCAGCCCAAACCACAGCAGCAATGAACCCTGGGGGTCAGGGACAAAAAATCAATACACGCACTGCCTTTGAAAGCTCAAGATGTTCTATAAAAGCTTTGAGCAAGGACAAGAAAAAATAGAGTTCCTTTGGCTCTAGAGATTTTTTTTTTCCTTTATTTTTTTTTAAACAGATTGCCTGTCTGCTCCAAGAGATGGAGATTGAAAAGTCTTATTCTCTGTGTGAAGGATCAGAGAAAACCTTGAAAATCCCAGTATCCTAGAAGATTCACAAAGGGTCTCAAGAAGAAGCAGGTCTGTGTGGGCCTCATGTCCTGGCTTGCGTGGATGTCGGGGTGGCAAAGAGCTCCCCATTGACCCTGGGACAGAGTCTTTGAAGTGAGCAGAGCTGCCCTTGTTAGGAAGACCCACTCAGGCCTGTGGCTCTGTGTCTGGATACAGCAATTTGGAGGGAATAAAATAAAATAAAAAATAAAAATAAAACCAGGTCTGTACTTCTTGGAGTTTTGGCCTACTTTCAGAGGGCTCAGACTTACATGTGCCTGAGAATAGTCAGGCAGTGTTTAAAAACATGGTCTCCCCGCCACCCCCAGTATCCTCCCTTAAGACTCTGCTTCTGTTATCAGGAGCAATGCTTCTAGAACTCTCTCTTCTAGAAGACCAGTTTTTACTTCTTTCTACTCCATCACACATGAAAAGTTTTTTAAAGTGTGGTATAAATGAATATATCAAAAAAATTAAAAAGACATAGTCCCCCTTTTTTATTATTAGATCGAAAGATTAAATCAGTCAATTGTTATAAAACTTTCTCAATGCTTAGCTTACTCTGGCCTTCCTGAGAATTGTTCATAAGTAGTCTATGAACTATAAGGGCCTAAGTCCATGAACTGTATGTAGTTGTGCTAAAGTAGGACCTGATATCAACATCCTGCCCAGCCCAGAACAGCCCCAGTGATTAGGATGTGATTTCTCAAGAGTTGAATTTGGAGAAATGCTCATCTAAGTCTATGTCATCCAATGCAGTGGGCACTTGCCACCTGTGGCTACTGAACACTTGAAATATGGCCAGTCCAAATGGCAACGTGCCATCAGCATAGCACACCTGTTGGCTTTTGAAGCCCAGTATAGAAAAAAAAAAGAATGTAAAACATCCAATGAATAATTTTTATATTGATCATATGTTGAAACCATAAAATTTTGGAGAGCTATCTTTCTTTTCTTCATATGGTGACTAAAAAGTTTCAAATTACATATGTGGCTGGCATCATACGTGTATTGGACAGAACTGACCCTAAACCACACTTAAAAGGACTTTAAGGGGAATGAAGGGAAGGCGGAAGTGGGATAGGAAAGGCAGTATAACAAATCAGATATAACTCTCTTGTGGTCATATATGAATAGCCAACCAGGGTAACTCCACATCATGTTCAACCACAAGAATGGGAAGTTATACTTCATGTATGTATAATATGTCAAAAAGCACTCTAAAGTATATCTAAAAAGAACAACAACAAAAAGATAACAATGAAGGCCAAAATAAATAAATTAATTAAATAAAGAGCGTCTACTCATATTTTTTATGGTGCAGGGCTGCTGGTAATAAATTCTTTCAGTTTTTTGTAAAACAAAAAAGGACTCTGTCTTCATTTGTGCATTCATTTTTTTTCATGCATGTTGAGCATTTACTCTGAGTTATGCATACACCAGACGTATGCTTGCCCTCCAGGAGCTGACTTCCTAGTTCCCAGAGCCCCCTCCTGTTCTCATAGCAAGTATCACATGTGTGTAATGTGTCAGAGTAGCAAACACCTAGGAAACAAGCACCAGATTTGTGTTGAATCACTAGAAAACAAGCCAAAAAATAAAAATAGTAGCATTAGCAATAATACCAATGATGAATAAAAGTTCCACATGCGCCAGGTTCTATGCTTCACACGTTGCATACAGTATCTTACTTGATCCTTGGAACTTTCCTAGGAAACTTTACAACCATCAAGTTTACACGTCAACTTGGCCAGCCTAGAAGAGCCAGCTATTTAATCAAACACTAATCTAGGTGTTGCTGTGAAAGCATTTTGTAGGTGTGGTTAACATCTGTGATCAGTTTAAATAAAGATCACTTTCATATAATATGGACGAGCGTCACCTATCAGTTGAAGGCTTTAAGAGCACAACTGAAGTTTTTGTCCCTCAAAGACTTTGGTGTCGGGCTGGGGATGTGGCTCAAGCAGTAGCGCGCTCGCCTGGCATGCGTGCAACCCGGGTTCGATCCTCAGCACCACATACAAACAAAGATGTTGTGTCCGCCGAAAACAACTAAGAAATAAATGTTTAAAAAAAAAAAAAAGACTTTGGTGTCAACTCCTGCCTAAGATTCCAGCCCTCCAACCTACCCTTCAAATTTTGGACTTGCCATCTCACACAATTGCACAAGCCAATTGCTTAAAATAACCCAAGATGCCTTGGATGATACCCTATTAGGGATGCACTGTTGGTTCTGTCTCTGTGGAGACCCCTGACTGTTGTGCGGCACTTTTCCCTCACTTTATTATAGTTGAGATTAGTGAATTTGCCAAATATTGGCGTCAGTATGTGGCAGAGCTGGGTCCAAGGTCCACTCCATTGGACTTGAATCCCACAATTTTCCCCTGCTGGGCTGAAGAGAGTGGGACATGAGGGGCACTGGCTTGTCATAAAACACCAAGGAGCCCCCACTAAACCTGCCCCAGGGTCACAGAGGGCTGAAGTGCTGGTCGCAGGTGGGTTGGGCCATCTAACTGCACAAGAATGGTGTCTGCTGTGGGATAGGGAATACAGGTCATTCAGGAGACTCTACTCAGTGGCTGGTCAGGGACAAGAGCCCCTCATAGGTGCTGGTGAGATGCACCCAGGAAAGGCCCCATCATGGCACTCTCGAGTCTGCAGCACCAGTGCCAAGGACCTGATCTATAAGAAGGGGTTAGACATCTCTCAGTGTCAGAGACCACACAGCAGACCGAAGATGATGGATTACAAGTCCCACCATGTCCATCTTGAGCCACAGGAAGGTTCTGGTGAGTCTAGATTTCCATGTTTCATCTGCTGGGTCTGAGGTATGGAATAAAAGGTTTATTCACATTTTGATCCTTGACTGTCCTCTGCATTTGTGTGTTTTACAGAAATATGTGGTTTATCCGTATATCTTTCTGTTTCCCCAGCTCTATTAAAGGCAGGACTGTCTTTTTTGTTTGTTTTGTTTTGTTTTTGGTACTGGGGATTGAACTCAGGGCCCCTAAACCACTGAGCCACATCCTCAGTCCTATTTTCTATTTTATTTAGAGACAGGGTCTCACTGAGTTGCTTAGCACCTCACTTCTGCTGAGGCTGGCTTTGAACCTGCCATCCTCCTGCCTCAGCCTCCTGAGCCACTGGGATTACAGGCGTGCACCACAGCATCCAGCTATGGGACCATCTTTATTCCTCCAGATGAACACAATGCTTGGCACACAGGAGAAGGTCAATATAGGTATGTCAGAGGACCAAGGAGTGAACAAATACATGAATGAATGAGTAAAGAGGCTCTAGAGATGGTGACCATTACAGACGAAGCATGTAAGTCTAAAAGAAGATTATCCCATGTGTGCATCCAGGGTCCATATACTTTCATTGAACTAACTCCAGGTAGAAAATAAAGTGGGAGAAAAGAGAAATTTGGGTAAGGGCCTGCCTAATTCACAGAAGCAAGCAAATCACTCTCAGGCCCCCTTGGCAGCCGTGGAGACCCTGGAGGGGAAGACATGAAGAATGGCGGTGGCTGGAAGCCGGGTGGAAAGCCTCGCAGGCCCGCGAAGCCCAGGCTCCAAAGTTTGGACGGATGCTCGTTTCAAAAGCACGATCCTCTCCAGAAGACTCCAAGAGGCAGCACGGTCTGGGAGATAAAGCTCAGGTTTGGAAGCAGAAGACCTGGACAGTGTTTGTGCCACCTCTGTCTCACCCTGTGGTCGCCAAGGGTGGGAGGAGACGTGGGGGTGGAAGGCCCAGCATCTCTGTGCACCGGGCTTCTGGGTCTGTAAAATGGAGATAACACCTCCCATTAGGAAAGGCTGGGGATGGCTTTGTGCACCGTGAATGGGAATGGCTACTGGGCACTCCAAGCCAGAAACGGGCCTCTCAGCAGTCAGCAGCAGAGTTCTGCCTTCTGTGGCTTTCCAGGCCCCCTGCCCAGGAGAAAGTGTGAACCACAGTCTGGAAGTGGCTTCCCGGAAAACTTCAGATTCTTGTTTTGTTATGTTTTGATTTCCCAGGAAAGTGCTGTTCTCCTCCCTTGAGTCTGTCCCTCCAGAAACAAGCCAGCTTGGCCCTGCCTGCTGTGTGCCTGTCTGGTGGCACAATAGGACCTTGTCTTCCCATCCACCCGACTGACTGGAGTTCATCAGCATTCCTCCTGGGACTGCTTCTCCCAGCTACCAAAAAGATCAATAAGGCGAGAATGTCACTCCCATAGAGAAAAACAGAATTAGGAAAAGGTTGGAACGACCCCCTTCAGGAGGATTGATGAGGATTCTGGTTCCTAGAGCTCTGGGGAGACTGCCCAGGACATGTCTTTTCCATGCCCATCCTTATGCCTGAACTCCCAGACCACCCGTGTCCCAAGGAGACTTTCCTGGGATCAGCTTCCCACGGGGGAAGATCCCCAATATCCAGTCCCTGAGTGACCCCACCCTACCATATCACAAGGTAGTAGTTCTGCAAAGGGGAGGTGAAGTGATGGTTGTTTATTATTATTATTGTGGTGGTGGTGGTGGTTTTGTGTGTGGTGCTAGAGATGGAACCCAGGGCCTCATGCATGCTAGGCAAAAGCTCTACCTCTGAGCCACATAAAAAGGAATTCCTGCCATTACATGGCCTTTAGGTAAGCTGAGCAACTTTTTCTTCTCTAAGCCTCAGTTTCCTCCCTTGTAAAATGGAGAGATCTTCTAGATCTGGGGCCGACACCCACAGCTGAATCACTTTGAATATGGTTTGAATTTGGTACTACTTCATTCATTCAACAAATAATTATTAGGTACCTATTAAGGAGCAGGAACTGTTCTAGCACTTGGAATACATCAGGTAATGAAGCTAAGGTTGTGAGTATCTTGCTAACTAATAACACAACACTGTGAGCCACCCGGAGGCTGTTAGCTGCCAGGAAGCACAGGAAACTTCACACTGTGCCTTGGGTCTGGGGTGGGTGCAAGGGCAACAAGGAGTACATTCTTTTTTTCTTTTAATTTGTTCTTTTTAGATGTACATGACAGCAGAGTGTATTTTGACAACTTATACATACGTGTAGTATAACTTATTCTAATTAAGATCCCACTTTTGTGGTTGAACATGATGTGGAGTTACCTTGTCATGTATTCACTTATGAACATAAGAAGGTTATGTTTTTCCTCTTCTCAGATTGCTGGGCTTCAATTTATTCCATCAGAAATTAGGATCTGGGCCTATTGTTAATAAACACAGGTAGCTTTGGAAAATTCTCTTAATGTCTCAGAGCCTCAGTTTACTTACCTACAAATCAAATAAGAGCTCAGGTGTAGCATTTAACTTATGCTGCCACGAATAACTATTTGGAATACTTCACAAATGTAAATTCACTGACACTCAACATGACCCATGAGTTAAGTCATTATTAGTCCCATTTTCTAGAAAAGGAAATGGGACACGGAGAGGTTAAAGCCAAATGTCTTTACAGCTAATAATTGGTGCAATGTTGGATTTGATAGCTCATCATCCTGCCTTTCAAGGAGAGGTACTATGTCTATGCACAGAGCTCAAATAAGTCTTTAGACACCCCACAAATGGAAGACAATACCCTCATTATGATGTTTGCTATTATTAAAATGACTAACAGCACATATTTAAGGCCAAGTCAGGAAGCTACCTCTTCTTTCACCTTATGGCAAACAACTAGCAAGCATATTAAAGGTTGAACAACACACCCACATCAGAAAAATAGTATCACACTGAAGAACTCCAAATGAGGAATTTCCTGGCCCATATCAACTCCATCTCATCAAAAATAGCACCTTTGAATTTACTTGGTACGTACTATGCATTATCCTATCCCAAATCTGTGTCTCTCATATGCTCAGAAGCAGATATGAGGCGCTTCTGTTCAGTTCCAATTTACAGACTCTCCTTTCCAGAACACACCTGATCATCTGTGTCAGGAACATAAATAGAGCCTGCACCAGTCCCCAAAGATTGTGCTGAGGATGTGACTAAAAAAACCAGATGTATGGAGATCCACCCACACCTGCCTGCATAGGAACAAGGCTCACAGAAGGCCCCTGTCCATCCCACCACCAGCAGACACCCCCCCAGGAGCCCAGTCTCTGGCACAGGACCACCCCTTTCAACCAGCAGACTACCATGGGAGCTCAGGCCCGGACCAGATCTGTCCTCACAGATTTGCACGGGACACAGGTCCAGGATCCACACTGCAAGAAAGGAAGACACACAGACAACATGAAAAAACAAGGGAGGAAAGTGTCCCAAACAAACCAGGACACTACAATAACAGAACCCATGGACAGAGAAGTTGATTAAATGTCAGAGAAGGAGTTCAGAAGTTTCATAATTAAAATGATTTGTGAATTAAAGAATGACCTAAATGAGCAAATACAGGCAAAAATTGATAAGAGAGCAAATACAAGTAGCAAAACATTACTTCAAGAAAGTGATAGACTCTGGGGGAAAAAAAAACAGAAATCCTTGAAATAAAGGATACAATAAACCAAATAAAAATCTCAATAGAAAGCAACAGACTAGATCACTTGGAAGAAAGAACATCAGATAATGAAGACAAAGTATACAATCTGGATAATAAAGTTGAACACAGTGAAGATAGTGAGAAACCAGGAACAGAACATCCAAGAATTATGGGATAACATCAAAAGACCAAATCTAAGAGTTATTGGGATAGAGGAAGGCACAGAGTTTCAAACCACAGGAATGCACAATCTCTTCAATGAGATAATATCAGAAAATTTCCCAAGCATGAAGAATGAATTGGAAAATCAAATACAAGAGGCTTACAGAACACCAAATGTACAAAGTTACAATAGATCTACACCAAGGCACATTATAATTAAAATGCCAAGCATTCAGAATAAAGAGAATCTTAAAAGCCACAAGACAGAGGAATCAGATCACATATAGGGGGAGACCAATTTGTATCTCAGCAGATTTTTCAATACAGACCATCAAAGTCAAACTCTGAAAGAAAATGGATGCCAACCAAGAATCTTATATACAGCAAAACTAAGCTTTAGATTTGATGATGAAATAAAAACATTCCATGATAAACAAAGTTAAAAGAATTTACAACTAGAAAGCCTGCACTACAGAACATCCTCAGCAAAATATTCCATGAAGAGGAAATGAAACAAGGATGAAAATCACCAGAGGGAGGTATTACACTAAAGGAAGAACTAATCAAAGGAGAAACCAAGTCACATTAAATACCAAAAATAAACAAAAATGGCTGCATATACAAATCATGTCTCAACAATAACCCTGAATGTTAATGGCCTAAACACACCAATCAAAAGACACAGACTAGCAAATTGGATCAAAAAAAAAAAATTCCCAACAATACGCTGCCTCTAAGAGACTCACTCATCTCATAGGAAAAGACATCCACACACTGAAGGTGAAGGGTTGGGAAAATCATTCTACTCACATGGACTGCAGAAGCAAGCAAGGGTTTCTATCCTCATATAAATAAAGCAGACTTCAAGCTAAAGTTAATCAAAAGGGATAAAGAAAGACACTACATACTGCTCAAGGGAATCATACACCAACAATACTTGACAATTATAAATACATATGCCCCAAACAATGGAGCATCTATGTTCATCAAACAAACTCTTCTCAAGTTCAAGAGTCAAATAGACCACAACACAATACTTTTGGGTGACTTTAACACACCCCTTTCACCACTGGATAGATCTTCCAAACAAAAGCTGAAAAAAGAAACTACAGAACTCAATAACACAATCAATAACTTAGACTTAACTGACATATATAGAATATTTCATCCTTCAACAAGCGAGTACACTTTCTTCTCAGGAGCACATGGGTCCTTCTCTAAAATAAGCCATATTTTATTCCACAAAGCAACTCTTAGCAAATATAAAAAAGTAGAGATACTACCCCCCATTCTATCAGATCATAATGGAATGAAATTAGAAATCAATTATAAAATAAGAAATAAAAGTTACTCCAACACCTGATGACTAAATAATATGCTAATGAATGAACAATGGGTTGCAGAAGACATCAAGGAAGAGATTTAAAAATTTTTAGAGGTAATGAGAACACAGATATATTGAAATCTCTGGGACACCATGAAGGCAGTTGTAAGAGGAAAGTTCATTGCATGGACTTCATTCCTTAAAAGAAGAAAAAGTCAACAAATAAATGACTTCACATTACATCTTCAAGCCCTAGAAAAAGAAGAACAAATCTACACCAAAAGCAGTAGAAGACAGGAAATAATTAAAATAAGAGCTGAAATCAATAAAATTGAAACAAAAGAAACAATTGAAAAAATTGACAGAACAAAAGTTGGTTCTTTGAAAAAAATAAATAAAATTGAGAAAACTTTAGCCATGCTAACGAAGAGAAGGAGAAAGAAAACTCAAATTTCTAACATATGTGATGAAAAAAGAAATATCACAACAGACACTACAGAAATACAGAAGATAATTAGAGACTATTTTGGAAACTTGTGCTCCAGTAAAATAGAAAATATTGAAGTCATTGACAAATTTCTACAGTCATATGATTTGCCCAAATTGAATCAGGATGATATACATAGTTTAAACAGATCAATTTCAAGTGACGAAATAGAGAATAACATCAGAAGCCTTCCAACAAAGAAAAGCCCAGGACCAGATGGATACACAGCTGAGTCCTACAAGATCTTTAAAGAAGAACTAATACCAATACTATTCAATTTATTTCAGGAAATAGAAAAAGAGGCAGCACTTCCAAACTCATTCTATGAGGCCAATATCACCCTGATTCCAAAACCAGGCAAAGACACTTCAGAGAAAGAAAACTTCAGACCAATATCTCTAGTGAACACAGATGCAAAAATTCTCAATAAAATTCTGGCAAATCAAATACAAAATCATATACAAAAGATAGTGCACCACAATCAAGTGGGGTTCATCCCAAGGATGCAAGGTTGGTTCAACATACAGAAATCAATAAATGTAATTCATCACATCAATAGACTTTAAGATAAGAATCATATTATTATCTCAATAGATGCAGAAAAATAATTTGACAAAGTGCAGCATATCTTCATGTTCAAAACACTAGAAAAATTAGGGATAATAGGAACATATCTCAACATCATAAAGGCTATCTATGCTAAGCCCAAAGCCAACATCCTTCTAAATGGAGAAAAATTGAAAGCATTCCCTCTAAAAACTGGAACAAGAGAGGGGTGCCCTCTTTCACCACTTCTATTTAACATAGTTCTTGAAACACTGGCCAGAGCAATTAGACAGACAAAAGAAATTCAAGGAATACTCATAGGAAAAGAAAAACTCAAAATAGCACTATTTGCTGATGATATGATTCTATACCTAGAAGACCCAAAAATTTCCACCAGCAAACTTCTAGAACTAGTAAATGAATTCAGCAAAGCAGCAGGATATAAAATCAACACCCATAAATCAAAGGCATTTCTGTAGATCAGTGACAAATCCTCAGAAAGGGAAACTAACCCATTTATAATAGCCTCAAAAAAATAAAATAAAATAAATACTTGGGAATCAACTTAACAAAAGAGGTGAAAGATCTATACAATGAAAACTACAGAACCCTAAAGAAAAAAATCAGAGGAAACCTGAGAATATGGAAAGATCTACCTTGCTCTTGGATAGGCAGAATTAATATTATCGAAATGACCATATTATCAAAAGCACTGTACAGATTTAATGCAATTCTGATCAAAATCCCAATCACATTCCTCATAGAAATAGAAAAAGCAGTCATGAAATTCATCTGGAAAAATAAGAGACCCAGAATAGCTAAAAGTAAGAAGAGTGAAGCAGGTGGCACCACTATACCAAACCTCAAACTAGACTATAGAGCAATAGTAACAAAAACAGCATGGTATTGTCACCAAAACAGACTGGTAGACCAATGGCACAGAAGAGAGCACATAAAGACTAACCCACATAATTACAATTATCTTATATTAATCAAAGGCACCCAAAACATGCATTGGAGAAAAGATAGCCTCTTTAACAAATGGTGCTAGGAAAACTAGAAATCCATATGCAGCAAAATGAAATTAAACCCCTATCTCTCACCATATACAAAACTCAACTCAAAATGGATCAAGAACATAAGAATAAAACCATAGACCCTGTGTCTAATAGAAGAAAAAGTAGGCCCTAATCTCCATCATGTGGGATTAGGCCCCCAACTTCCTTAATAAGACTCCTTTAGCACATTTAAAATAAAGAATCTTGAATTAAAATCAAGAATCAATAAATGGGATTGATTCAAACGAAAAAGTTTCTTCTCAGCAAGAGAAACAATATGTGAGGTGAATAGAGAGCCTACATCTTAAAAGCAAATTTTTACCCCTCACACATCAAATAGAGCACTAATGTCTAGGGTAAATAAAGAACTCAAAAAGCTAAACACCAAAAGAACAGATAACCCAATCAATAAATGGGCCAAGGACCTGAACAGACACTTCTCAGAAGATGATATACAATAAATCAACAAATATATGAAGAAATGTTCAACATCTCTAGCAATTAGAGAAATGCAAATCAAAACTACTGTAAGATTTCATCTCACTCCAGTCAGAATGGCAGCTATTTTGAATACAAATAACAATAAGTATTGGTGAGGATGTGGGGAAAAAAAGCACACTCTAAATTTCTGGTAGGACTACAAATTGGTGCAGCCAATATGGAAAGCAGTATGGAGATTCCTTGGAAAATTGGGAATGGAACCATCATTTGACCCAGCTATCCCTCTCCTCGGTCTATACCCAAAGGACTTAAAAACAGCACACTACAAGGACACAGCCACATCAATGTTTATAGCAGCACAATTCACAATAGCTAAACTGTGCAGCCCATCTAGATGCCCTTCAATAGATGAATGGATTTTTTAAAATGTGGCATATATACACAATGGAATATTACTCAACAATAAAATAGAATAAAATCATGGCATTTGCAGGTAAATAGATGAGTTGGAGGAGATAAAGCCAAGTGAAGTGAGCCAATCCCAAAAAATCAAATTCTGAATGTCTTCTGTGATATAAGGAGGCTGATTTATAGTGGGGTAGGGAGGGGGAGCATGGGAGGAATAGATAAACTCTAGATAGGGGAGAGGGGTGGGAGAGAAAGGGAGGGGGCATGGGGTTAGAAGTTATGGTCATCATTATTCAAAGTACATGTATGAAGACACAAATATAACACGGATGAACCTTGACAAAATTATGCTAAGTTTAAGAAGCCAGACACAGAAGGCAACATATTGTATGACTAATAATTTGTCCTAATAGACAGTAGAGTCAGAATGTGGATTGGGCTGGGGATGTGGCTCAAGCGGTAGCGCGCTCGCCTGGCTTGCGTGCGGCCCGGGTTGGATCCTCAGCACCACATACAAAAAAAGATGTTGTGTCCCCCGAAAACTAAAAAATAAATATTAAAATTCTCTCTCTCTCTCTCTCTCTCAAAAAAAAAAAAAAAAAAAGAATGTGGATTAGTGGTATCCCAGGGCTGAAGGAAAGGGGACAGAGAGAGTGGGAGTGGGGATGGATGAGTGGCATGTGGGTTTCCTTTTAAGGAAATGAAAATGTTCAAAAATTTATTGTGGTGATGAATGCATAACACATTGAATAAATTAAAGGTCATTGAATTGTACTTTTTTAAATGGATGAATTTATGGTATGTGAATTATGTCTCAATAAAGCCATTTTAAAAAATAGATATGCATATGGACCCTACATTCCATCAATATCATTTGAAAAAAGTCTCATCCATGTTATCAATACACACTCAGAAAACAAAAGGGAATACTCTTGCTAAAGCTTTTATGCAAGAAGCACACACAGCTCTCATGGAAGAAAATTCGATTTACTCCAGGGAACAATGATATGGAAGTCAGCTTAACAGGGCCCATCATCCCACGTGTCATCCTAGAGGGAACACCACAAAGGAGGTACTATGGGTTGAATTTGGAATCCTGACCCCCCGTACATGTGAATGTGAACTTATTTGGAAACAAGGCCCTTACAGAGGTAAACAAGTAAAAACAAGGTCAACTAGGGAGAGCCCTAATCCAATATGACTGGGGACCTTATAAAAAGGAAAAATTTGGACAAAGAGAGAGCCATGTGAGGATGGAAGCAGTGTTGCCACAAACCAAGGAACACTGAAGACTGCTAGCAATTACCAGATCCCAGGAGGGAGGCATGAACAGACTCCCCCACACAGACCTCAAATGGAATGCTGGCCTCTGGATGATGGATTCCTAGCTGCCAGAACTGTGAGACAAATGTTTCTGTAGTTTAAGTTGCCCAATCAGTAGTACTTGTTGTAGCAGCTCTCAAAGCCTAATACAGAAAGAAAAGGCTGGCAATGCTTGATGCTGCCAGTCTCCACCTCAGACTGCCCCACAACTGCCCCCACAGTTTCCCTGTCAAGGGAAAGGAAGCCCAAGCCCCAGTCCAGCATGTTCATGTACAGGCAGAGATTTTGAGAGCAGGTTGGTCACACTGACACAGCCTTGGAGATATGTCCCAGACCTGGCTGAGGGAAAGGGATTATTACCACTCCAGACAGAGTCCAAGAACCAGTTTTAATAGGGTTTCCTCCACAAAGCAGCAGCAGAGTGGCTTGAACAATTTGCAAAGTTCATCATCCAAACTACCTGAAGGCCTGAAGTCCTATGTATGGTTAACTGGAGCTAAGGATCAAGATCTGTAAAGGGAGTGGGGGGCACATAGAAACATTCACTGTTCCTGTATCATGCCCCTGATGCCCAAAAGTTCCTGTAGTACCCAGGAACCCAGAATCTCAAGAGGACTCAATTGAGTTAGAGGTTTGTTGGTGAATTTTTACTAATGTATTTGTTTATTCATCTATTCATTTGAACATATATTTATTCCACAAATTTACCAGTGCCCCCTATAAACCAGGTACAATGTCACTGTGTGACATGAACTGTGTCAGTTAGGAGTCTTGACTGAAACTGACAGAAACTCAGTTTGAGTTAAATCAAAGATTACTCTGAGGAGGGTCATATTCCTCAGACACAAAAGATTTCACAAGAGTTTCTTTGGACTGTGGTCACTTTGCAGCTTGTGCACTGGGCAACCTTAGAAGATGGCATGTGGACATCATGGACTTCAGAGACTTGTATATGTATTACAACTTTCTAGATGACAGTAATATATCTCTAATAAACATAAACTCAAAATCTTAAAAATAGACAAACAGAATCCAACAATATGTAAAAAGGAAATTACATAAGAATCAATTAATTCTACTCTGAATGGATGAATTTTATGGTATGTGAATTATGTCTCAATAAAGCCATTTTTAAAAATAGATATGTGTATGGACCCTACATTCTGAAAACATAATAGTGATTGAAGAATTTGAACATCAATGAATGTAATTAATCACAGTGACAAAAATTGCAAAATAAAAGATATCATTGTCTCAATAGATGCAAAAAAAAGCATTTACTGACATTTACCTTTTCATAATTTTCTATTACCTTTTCATAATTTTCAAAAAGCTAGGACAAATTTAAAAATATAGGGAATCTTTATATATATATAAAGATACACACACACACACACACTATACTTACTGGTGAAATATTATAAATTTTTACTCTGAGATCAGAATTAAGATAAAGATGCCTATTATCACAACCACTGTTTAACAATATTCTCCTAGAAGTCCTAGCCAATGTAATAAGGCAAGAAAAAGATTTTTTTAAATGTACATATTTGAAGAATGTCATTATTCATAGACTTATAATTGGTTATATACAAATTCCAAAAATAATTTTTGTATATCTAAATTAGTGAGTGAGTCCATCAAGGCCACTGATAAGAAGTCAACATACAAGATGAATTGCATTTTTATATTTTAGAAACCAAATATTGGGAGGGAGATTAAAAAATTAAATTTTATGGTTAGGCAATTTACAAAAAATAACTAAGATTTCAAATACTTAGGAATAAGTCTACTGAAAATATAAGAACTTTACCTAGAAAACTAAAAAATATTTTTACTGAGAGAAATTAGAGAATAAAGGAATAAATCATAAATGGGAAAATACAAATTTTAAATATGTCAGATATCCCCCAATTGTTATATAGAGTCAATGGATGTCCCAGAATGAGTTTTTTTTCTGAAAATTGTTTATTCATTTCTAGAAGCCTTTATTGGAAATGTGAAGGTCAAAAAAAAAAAAAAAACCACCACAAATGGACATTTTGATATTGGAAAAGCATTATCTTGAGTCTTAATTCAGACCACCCACAACAACAACTCTGGGCTTTTTTAAATCAAAATAGCTATACATTTATATTGGGGCTTTCCAGATAAATTTTCTACAATGATGGAAATGTTTTATATATGGTCAGTCCAATGATGTAGACACCAGCTACATGTGCTTGTTGAACAGGCAAAGTGTAGACAGTGGTACTGAAGGTCAGAAATTTTAACTTAATTTAATTTAATTTCATACTAAGTAATTCAAATTTAAATTACCACAAAGACTGCTGCTTTCAGTCTGGATGCACTAGAAACCCAGATTTACCCTCCCACGTGAAAAAGATCCAAAAAGGACAAAAGTGTAATGGGTGTTTTCCTACACACTGAATATTAAGCAACAACAAAGAGTGATCCCTGAAGCATAGAAAATAAACAAGGTGAGCCCTATTATTGCCTCAGCAAAGTGCCCTGAGTGAGTTTCCAGGATGCACTGCAGGGAAAGGGGACCTCAGGCAGAGCCCAGAGGACTCCCTGACTTGAGGAGATGGAATTCAGACTCCAGGGAAACCAAGGCTAATGGAATTTACAGAAAAGGATACCAACATGGGGGCAGGATGGGGGGAAAACTGTAAATGAAGAACTCTGTAGATCTGAAGAAGTGCCCATTGGGTATTTAAAGAACTGATCTGCACATGTGTTAGGAAATCACCTAACAGGAGGGAAAGAACTGCAAGAAAGAATTGAAAAGAAACGTACCTAGCACTCACATGAAGCAGGAAAGAATACCTGCTCCCATCAGCCACATGGAGATCCATAATCCATAGGCTAACAAGTAGAGTATTCTGAGGATCTTGCCTCATCAGTGAGCAAGCATTAACTTAGACTAAACACTGCTTTGTTTCTGACTAATAGAACTGAAGACCAAAACTTATCAAACTGTTTCAAGTGATTTTACTGCTTCCCAGAACAAAACCAAGAACATTTATAGGAATATAAAAATATCTAAGGGTTAGGGATGTAGCTCAGTGATAGAATGCTTGCCTAACGTGCAAAGACCTGGATCCAATAAAAAGGAATATACAAAATCTAGCAGCTTATGAGCTTACAATATCTCATGTACAATAGAAAATCACCAGGCATGCAGACAATGGAATAAGACAACAAATAATGAAGATTAAAAATTACTCAAAACAGACCCAGAACTGACAAAAGTTAGAACAAGAACATTAAAACAGTTATTATAACTCTATTTCCTACATACAAAAAGTTAACGAGTGAAATATATGAAAAAACAAATTAAATTTTAAGATAAAATTACATTGCCCATCGTGGAAAAAATATACTAAATAAAATTAACAACAAAATAAATTGTCCAGGAGAAAAGATTAATGAGTTTGAAGACATGACAATAAAAACTAACCAAAATTAAATACAGAAAAAGAATTTTTAAATAAAGACAGCCTCAATAGTTGTGGGACCAACTTCAAACAGCTTAATTATATGAATAATTGGAGTAACTGAAGAGGAGGAGAGAGAAAGAGAAAAATATTTAAAGGAAAAAAATCATTAAATTTTTTCAAAATTTGATGAAAACCATAAACCCACAAGTTCAAAATGCTCTATGAATTCTACAAAAGTAAATACAGAGAAAACCACACCAATACACATTATCATCTAATTGCTCCAAACCAATGACAGAGAAAGTTTTTAAAACAATCAAAAGAAACAAAGATTGTAGAGTAACAGATTCCCCCATCGGAAACAATGCAAATGAGAAAGCAGTAGAACGACTTAATTAAAATACTTAGGAGGAAAAAAAAAATCTAAATTTTTATACCTGTGACAATGTCTTATAAAATTATAGGTAAAATGAAGACATGTTCAGACATACAAACACGAATACAATTCATCACCCGGAGATTAATACTACAAGAAAGGTTAAAGGAAATCCTTCAAGCAGAGGGAAATGCTTCTGGATGGAAAAAGGAGCTGTATAAATGGTGGAAGAACAGCAGAAATGGTAACCAAGTGAGTAAACATGTATTTTTTTTTTTTTACTACAGTCATGAGTTGCATAACCACTTTTTAGTTAGCCACAGACCACGTATAGGATGGTGGTCCCAATAGATGATAATGGAGCTGAAACATTCCTACCACCTAGTGGCATAGTGGCTTCTATAGTGTGGTAGCACAACATGTAACTCACATGTTTGTGTTTGCGCTGGGGTGGACAGACCTGCTGCAAGCCTAGTCATAGAAAAGTATCACACATACAAGTTCTGTGGATATCTGCCACTCGGTTTGTGAATAATTTGTCATGGAAGCAATAGTGACAAATAATTTCACTATGACAGATAAAGTTGCCTGAAGACAGGGAGAGGTTGGAAGGCAAGATTACAAAGGGACACGAGGAAATCTTTGGGGGTGATGAATGTGTCCATTATCCTGACTACAGTAATGGTTTCACAGTGTACATATGTCAAAACATCCAATTGAGCACTTTAAAATGTGTAGTTTATAGTATGTCAATTATGCCCCCAAGAAGATTGTTAAAAGAAATTTAAATAACTACATTACATGAGACTAATGATTATGGTATTCAATGGTACAATTCTAGAAGATAAAGTAAGAGAAGTAAGAGGATATATTCACATGTTGGATACAAATCATACTTCTTAAAAAATTAAGGTATAAAACTCACCCCTTAAGAGGGTGACAAGGCAAATTGCAAAGTGGAGAAAATATTTGCCAATATTAATAAATTTTTAAGTGTGACTTATATACTGAATACATAACAAAAAACAAACAAAAGAAGTAAAATTGAGAAACTAATTCTTTAAAAAATTGACAAAAGACTCATACTGGCACTTCTCAGAATATTCAAATGGCTAATAACACATGAACAAATGAAAATAAAATTAAAACTGCATTAAGACACAGTCTAGAACCACCAGAACCATTTAAATTTTAAATAAAACCTAATGCTAAACATTAGTGAGGGTATAGAGCAACTAAAATTCTTATGCCTGGCTTGTGGGAGAGTAAATTGGTAAAACCACTTTGAAAAGCTGCTTGGAAGTCTTTGCTAAATCTTAAAATAGACATTCCTTCAGTGATTGCATCCTAAGTATGCAGTCCAGGTAATGCAGGCATCAAAAGACATGTAAAAGAATATTCATAACACTATTATTCATAAAAGTCAAAAACTAAAAACAACTCACTGTCTCTCAACAGTAGAATGGAGGATAAGACACACACACACACACCCCTAGTGGAATACAATACAGCAATAAAAATGCACAAAATACAGCCAAACTCTAACACATGAATGCATGTCACAAACATAATATTCATGGCGTCAAAGATTTGAGACTTAAAAGAGTACATACTGAATAACAAAAGGAGACAGAAGTCAGAAGAGCATTTACCTGCAGGGCAGAGTAAGTGATGACCAGAAATGTGTAAGAGGGAATGTTCTAGTAGCTGATCAGTTTCTGCCTTTTGATGTGCATGCTGAGGACACAGATGTGTTCACTACAGGAAAAATGATTATCCTGAATAACTATGAATTGTGTGCTTTTCTATATAATTGTTATGCTTGAATTAAAAAGTTTACTTTAAAAATTCTCAATGAAAAAAATTTTTTAAAAAAACAGTAAAAGAAGAAATGGATGACCTCCATAAAGACCTGCTACAGAATCGCAGGTGGGGTGTTCAAGGATAAGCACCCATCCCATACTAGCCCGCTCTCGCACCTGCCACCTTGGTAACAGAAGATAAACATTCTCCCTAGAAGAAAGAAATAATTGCAGCCACCCTATTTTTGACTTGAGACGCTCCTGTTTTTACACCTAATTTAACTAAAGCATTCTCCTCCCCTTTCCCTCACTCCCACCCCATCTCTGTGTCCATTTCACTGGACTGAAACAACAGCATGCAGCTGATTCAGGTAGAGTGCAGAGGCAATTATAAAATAGATACTTGTAAAGGCATTGCTGCCATTTGTGCCACTTGAAATATTATCCCTTATGAGTTTTCTCACTGAATTAGTGCCATTTAATGTGTGCATATGGCCAGGGGGAAAATATAAAATTGATCAACGAGAACAGGAAAATTACTCCAGAGAATCTTTGTGGCTTTGTGAATTGTTGCTTGACATTGTGATTTTACCAGATATAATGGCATGATTTACAATTTACAACAGGGCTTGGGGGATGCGGATACAAACATTTTTACTTAAAATACCAGGAGCAGATGGGGAAAAAAAACACAGACTGGACTTCATCCAGATGCTGAGGATGTCGCACATATTCCGACTCCTACACGAAGGCATAAATAACACCAATTCTTCGTCATGGACAGAAATGCAGGAGAGTCATCACATAGGTAATCCAAACAGCAGATAAATGTGAAATAATTTCTGTGTGTCAAATTATGGTGGAGTAGATGTGCTGCCTTGTGTGGTTCTGATTGCTTTTCCTTATGGGGATATCTGATGTCCTAGTTATTCATGAAATTGCACCCTGAAGACAAAATTCCAGAGAAGCTGGGAAGCTAAGAAACATCTCATATTGGGGGGGTTCTTCCCTATTACTCAGTCTGGCCTAATACATGCTGGAAATGGGTAATTTCGCCCTTCAAAGGATTAAGAATCATATAGACTTTAAAAATACTCAGACCTGGGTTCTTGCATTGGAGCTCCCTCCAAGTGCTTCTGTGACATTCCAGAAGGCTCTTATCTGCTGGACGGCTTGATTTCCTCATCAGTAAGCCTGGTGGAAGATGACCAGATGATTACCAAAGCCCTCCTGGCTCTAGGTGTCCTATGATCTGTCTGAGCAGAGTTAACTCTTCCTCCAAGATTGCTACCTTATTGCCCTCCCAATAATTATTTTCATTTTAAAAGTTTTACTCTGTAGTTCCTGCTGAACTCCGATTTCAGGAGCAGATGGCAATGGTTATAAAAGCAATAAGGAAATTAAGTAAGCAACAGAGATGTTAACTAAGAGAGAAAAGCAAGATTTGCCAGAGATAAACTGCAGCATAATCTGGTTATACTCAATTGAAAGTTGGCTGTATTTCCAATCATCCAGGTATTAGTATGATGCTCATCTTCTCTGAAGAAAGGCCCAGAGGAAATGAGGAAATTGTAGTAGGTGAGTTTGTACTTAGAGAAGAACTTTTCTGAGGGTTGTTCCAACTAGAGCTCATTACAAGAGTTGCCACTTGGGCCTCATTTTTAGTACCTGCTCTGAACATCCAATTTTTCCCCCAGGTCTATGTCAGTGGGGCAAAGGTGATACTCAAAATCTCAAAAGAAGATTATCCATGATAATATCATAGGATAGTTTTTGATCAAAGTGGGGGGAGGGCAAGTGATAGGCTGTTTCCACTGCAAAAAGGTAAAGACTTCCTGCTTATGGAATCTCCTTGGTGGGGGAGGAGCTTTGAAAAACAGACTCGGCATTTTTTCTGCATCCGCAGGAGAATGGCTCTCACAAAGAAAGGTAGTAAGAGCTATTCTCCCATCACTGAGGTGGTGACCACAGAATTGCACAATCCACATCCACAAGTGCAGCCATGGAGAGAGCCTCAAAAAATATTCTCCCCAGGCACTCAAAGAGATCTGGAAATTCACCATGAAAGAGATGGGAGCTCCAGATGTGCTGGGTTGACACCAGACTCCTCAGAGCTCTCTGAGCCAAAGGCATATGGACTGTCCCCTACCATACCCACGTTGGGTTGTCCAGAAAGATTAATGAGGATGAACGGTCACCAAATAAGCTCTGTGATTGGTCACCTATGCCTCTGAAAAATTGACAGACACTGTGACTGAGAACTAACCACTGCTGAGAGATGGGAGGGGAGGGACCCCCCCGGAGGGACCCCCCCATTACCCTCTGGGGAACGCCATGCTTGAAGTCAAGTAAAAATTGAGATGGTTGCTATGGGGCAACCCCATATGATTCACTCATGGGGCTAAGAAGGGACCATTTTCCAGACACCAGATCATGTCCCACATTCTGAGCTTTCCAACAAGTTGGTTTGAAAGGAGGCATCCCATGTCTGAACAAGAAAACCTGCTCTGTGCTCTTCTGTACTTGCTGAGTGCCTCCCAGGTTACTTCTTGCCTGGATTTCAGGGCCATGCAGAGGCTGTGACAAACACTGACTTCTCAGAGGATAAAAGAATCACTTGATGGCAGGTACCACAACTGTGAAGACCAGGAACTCTATCCTGCCACACAGAAAACCAGGGGGCATTCTTTCTCTTACCTCTGTTCTTGGATGGTGCTTGATAGATGGACTCAGATGGCTTAGCATCCCAGGCTTTCAGGGAAGAATAGGAAAACTATCACAGAGTCTAACAAATGATATGCTCATTGCCAAAGAAAGATTAAGAAGTCATAACAAACCCAAAGGTAAACTGGGTTTAGCAAGATTTGATGGCTAACATCAAAACATCTTGGGAAACCTATTCTTGGCTCAAGAAGGATTTCTTGACTCCATCGGGCCTGTGTAACTTAGGTAAATCACTTATTCTCTCTGTTCTCTGTGTGAACCAGAACATTTTCCCAATAATTACTTAGACACTGCACCCAAGAAAATGCATGTAATAATAAAAAAGAACATGAGAGAAGTAAATATTTGCAGGAGTCATAGGAAAGGAAAAACATTACTCATAAAGGGACAGAAAAAATAAGTTTTTAGTGACATCATTGGAACACAAAATATGTCAGCCCTATTAAGTCAATGGATATGAATCAATATTTGGACTCTGAGCTTCCTAGCAGCTAAAGCAAAGAAGAAAAGATGATTAGTGGGCTGGGGTTGTGGCTCAGTGGTGGAGCACTTGCTGAGCATGCATGAGGCACTGGGTTCAATCCCAGTGCCACATAAAAATAAACAAAATAAAGGTATTGTGTCCATTTACAACTAAAAAAAAATTTTTTTAAAGGCCATTAGTAATAAAGACAAAGTGCACATAGAGTTCAGGGAAAACCAAACCTCTCCTTAAACAGAGACCTGGAAGGAATTCTGAGAAGGTCTTTAGACATAAGACTCTGTATCAGCACTTTCCCCCACATTTGAACCCTTAAGAGATCTATGTGGATGTTAAGTTCCCCAGTTTTTGTCAGATAGAGTAAGGCACCTATCACAGATCAACCAAATTATTTCAATGATGTATTATTTTTTAAAAAGAGGTTTTTTTTTTTAAAAGGACTGGCTACTGGAAGCCTGAATACTGTAAGATGGTAGTAATTTGGCTCAGGTGGGCTCATGGGTGAGTCTGTGTTACTACTCCACAGTGGAAACCCCTGGCCAGCGTGATAGAGCCTTTAGCAAGACCAGACGAGTCCTGAGACTTTGTCTCTGACTTGCATAAAAAAAAAAAAAAAAAAAAGTTGTATCTTATTTACTATTCAAAGGTACATGAAGCAGGAACTAAACCAAAGATAAACAGTAGCTATAAGGCCTCTGACCATAGCACACACATAGTAGGGCTTTTAAAAATGTTTCCCCAGATGACAGAATAAAATATGTAAATTTCTGTCCTTAACCTAATAATTTAGTATTAGCTATCAATGAATTTTTCAAATCTTATCATGATTAAACTTTGACTATTAAAAAACATACAAAAGCAAAATTCATCCCATGGCCACCCCAAGAAGGGTCCATTTGTTAGGATCACCTATTTATATGGTAGCAGTTATGGGCTAAATTAATCAACCATAAGATTGTAAAACCTGGAATCCCAACAGATACCTTTACTGATCTGAAATAGAGTCATTAGCTACTAGTAGCCAAACCATATGTGTCCAGTAATACTCAAAAATTTTAATTGGAACCATTTATGCAAATAAGAGTGACATGGAAGGGTATACAAATAATGGCTGAACTACTCTAATTGAAGAGGTAGGGGACCCCCAAAACTTCACTTGGGGTCTGCATCCAAATTGGCCCCACTTGCACTCTCAAACACACCCACAAGCCAACCATGCCGCACCCCAGACCTGGAGCACAACCTCTGGATCAGCCTCCCCTGCCTGGTGGTGCAGGTGGAGAAAAGAAGCCTCCTGGTTACCGCCCAGGGTCACTCCATCTTCAGACTGAGAGGGGGACAAACACCTACACCTGCCAAAATGAACCAAAGGGCATCTAGAACATGACACCAGACACAAGTGAGCCAGAAGAAACCATGTCACCCTAGCAAGGTCACCACCCCCACACCTGGGGTGGTACAGCGGACACCTCCTGAGATCCTCATCCCCAAGTCAGCGCTGGCACTGCCACAAAGTGTTCCTTTGCACCCACTTGGGAAAAGGGGTGCCCCAACCACAGAAGAAGAAAGAGAACAAGAAGCAAAGTGAAGCCCTCTGCTCATGTGTTGGGGGAATCTTTGTTCTCTTTCTAGGACACCTGCCAGCCCAGGGGACATTTCTCCCTCCACCGAAGCGTCTCCCGCAAAGGCCCCCAGAAGCCTCCCTGCCTCTCCTCCCCGCCTCGCCTGGTCACCGTCCTTCAGTATCCGCCGTAGCTACCTCCACCACAGCAGCGGTGACAGCAATCCTGAACAGACCCCAAAACTCCGACTAATTAAAGACAAATAATTAAACACATTCAGGCAGGGGAAGGTTGGCAAAGCCCCCCTGCATTGTGTGACCACCTTGGCACCGAAATGGTTAGAGACCATATCCCTCCACGTCGCCTCCTCTCATTGTGGTGGAGAGCTCTTGAGAACGTTATTAGCTGGGTGTGCGCCTTGCCGTTTTTCCACACGAGGCAGATGGGTAATTACGAAGCTAATAGTCTGATTGAGAGAAATCAGATGCAGTGGTTTGCCCAATTAGATGATACATTAGCTTCCTTCTTTGTAAGCAGCTAATGTGTGAAGCAAAGTGGTATTTTCGAGGGTCAGAATCCTTAAACAAGTGCCGAGTTGCAGATTATTGTATCTCTCTTTTTTTTCTAATGGAGGAAAAGTGCTAAGTCTTCATTACTAAAAGCATAGAAAATGCAAATCAGCTTCTGAAACAAAAGAGAGAAGGGACAGGCGAGAATATTTGGTGTCCGATGTGTCAACCTACAACATCAATTACATTGAAATGCAATGCATGGCAGCCTAATCAAGGATAGTATAATTGTAATAATTGCGTGCTTTTGTTGGAGAGCTGCTGCTGTTGTTATTTGTCAACCATTTGTTCCTCTCTATTGTTAAGGGGGGGAAAGATTTTTTTTTTTTAATGTAACTGAGAGATTATGTAGGTAATGGGTGAGCGGGCGGGCAGCCGTCCCCCGAATGTGGATGAGGGGTCTTGCTTCCCGGCTACATGGTGTCTCCTCCATGACCCTGGCGAGTTGCTGGGATGGTGATGTGAGCTCAAGGCGGGAAGGGACAAGGTGGCCAGCCATGTCGGGGTGGGCATCGGTCTCTGTCCATGTCTGAATGTCCTGGGGCAGAAGCAAGTTGAGTGGCAGACCTAAGGAGGCTGGGAGAAAATCTTCATATGCTCTTCTGTTAGTATTGAAAGGGGACAAGGAGAAGGAGCTATCTCCTCTGCTGCTCCAAATCTGGGCCTAAAAACAGATTAGTTCTATTTTTGTAGATGACTCTTGCCTATGTGCTTCCCCATGGGAATAAACGGGAATCCTGGGTAAAACAAGTAAATGAAAGATGAAGGTATGGAAGCTGGTGCATTAGACAGGATAGACCTGTCCACCCAGGTGCACCGTGCACCAAATGGAAGGTGCTAGTGTGGAATTTAAAGCTCAAGTCCAATTCCATCACTCACTGGTCTGGGTAAGCACAGCCTCTCTGCCACCTCCTTGGCCCCTGCCAGAGCACAGGGGCAGGAGCCACCCTGAGCACCAGGTGTGGAGGGACCTCTAACCCGCGATGTTTTGAGTCTTCTGCACATGAAAAGAACTCTCCAAATGTTTCCAAGTTGTATAAACAAATGTCTCCCGCTCCCTCTCGGCTGCCCACTTGTTTTCATGTATACAGATATTTCTTAAAACGTATTTATAGAGAAGGGAGATGAGGGAAAGCCAGCTTAATAGCCAACTCTAGAAAGAAAAAGGAAAGAAAACACAAACACAAACAAAATAAAGCAGGGATGTTCTCAGAAAGCCCAAGTTGAGCTGGAAAATTCTTCTTAGGAGCAGCTCTCGGCATTCAGATCAGATAAGAGGTTTATTTTCTCACTTCAATTGGTCTTGCCAATAGGTTGAAACAGAGGCACAATGGAAATGGGCTCAAACATTTAACAGAGCTGTTAAATCTCATTCTCCACAGCTAAAAAAGAACAATCCCGGACCGTCTTTACCAAGGGGAAGCTTCATGGGCTGTGGGAGGCTTTGCGTGTATCCCTGACAATCCTGTACATACTCCAAAACTCACACTAATTAAAAGCAAATAATCAAATACATTCAATTTGAAAAGTTGGCAAACTCGCGTGTATTATTGCGTTAGCACCTTGGCATGGAAATGCTCACATCGCGCTAATCTCGTTGTGCACAAGAGCTCTTGAGCTCGCTATTCAGCCAGCCCGTGCCCCCTCCTCTCCACCGCCTCCCCTTTGGGTCTGCCTTCCTCACCAGCCCCCTGTCGCTCCCCCTCCAACTCTTTCACTTTAAGGGCAAAATAAGAAAAGAAAATGTGCCCCAAGATGAGCATTTGCTTTCACTTGGAGCTGATAGAGGTGTGCTGTAGAAACAATGTCCTTTCGCCTTGCTGATTTCTTCTCTACCTAGAGAGAGAAGGTCAGCGAGATACTGCAGCTTTTAAATAAAGTTTGCAGCAATGAGCCTTGGCTAAGCCATTCACAGTCACTCTCCTCACCCCCCAGTGCCATCCTCCCGGGCACTCTCCTTGTCAAACTGGTGGCCAGATCTGAGCAATGAGCTGACAAAATGAGAAGGAAGCTTCAGATCCAATGCTCCTGCCTCTGGGATTTGAGTTTCTTGGGGGCTGGAGGAGGGAGGAGAAGAGGGAGTTGCCTAGAGAAATGCAAAACTCCTGCCATCAAGAATGGGGTGAAATGAGCCCAGACTGGGCAGAATTTTTCTGGCAGATCTGCTACCTGAGGCGCATTTGTCTTTCGTCCTGGGCCACTGCCAATCACAGCCTCCCGAGTCCAGGGCTCGGAGGAAGATGGGCAGCTTGTCCTCAGCTCTGAACAAAAGAAAAACAAATAAAGTCACATTCAGCTGCATGACATTCATGTCAGATGGAAAAGAAGCAGGTCACACAGGCAGTGCATGTAGCTGGTTTTGCAAGGCAAAAAAACCAAACACATGAAACAGACACAGGGTCTGGAGAACTCCTAGGAACAGGTGCTTGAAGTAGCCATTGGGACACCTTGCAGGTTGAACTCAGGTTGGTGTGTGGGGTAAGAAAGCCTAGAGGGCTGTTTGTTCCCTGCAAGTCCAGAATTCCATACCAACTTCCAATAAGTCCTTTGTCACAGTCAGCAAGAGCATCAATGTAGTGGTACTTCCGTTACTTCAGGAAGAATTCTTTGAGGAAAGCATTAGGCAAATGTCTTTTGGGCATCCTTACTGGGATAACTGGGAAACCAGAACAGGGTGGCAGACAGTTTTTGCAAAATTTGGCCATTCCTTTCTTCTGCCCTCTAATATATTCCGTGGGCTTCATCTGGGTACTCCCACTTTGGAAATGACCCTCTCCTTCTTTGCTGGATTCCTGTTCCTTGTTCCATTCCCTATTCAATTTACCTATTCAATTATTTGTTCCTTAATGTAGTCATTCAACAAACATTTATTAAGTAATAAGGTTCTATATATACTATAAGGGCCAACCAAGGAAAATAGAGAAGGTGCTTCTTTGAAGCTTTGAGACCATCCACCTGGGGACCTCAGGAGACTAACAGCCTCAGGAGAGGAGAAAGGAACAGAGATCCGGCCTGGCATCCCTTTTTCCTGCCATCACCTGCCATCCCCAGCCCATGTTTAACTATGAGGCAGGTGTGTTTAAAAACCTAACCCACGATCATGGGGGTGGGGTAAGCTCAATGGTGGAGCACTCACCTGGCTTGCATGAGGCCCTGGGTTCAATCCCCAGCATTGCAAAAGAGCCTGATCCATGATGCTTTGCTTTTATTTTCCTTTTTGCCTCGTTTGCAAGTACTTTTGGAAATTTACTGGCCCTCCTGATGGCTATTTGACAGGGGACACTTGTTTCCATTGTAAATTACAGGTGGGAACACACCAAGCGCTCTGTGCTGAGGCTTCACACCTGGCCCACACTGCAAGCCTACAACCACTTTCTCTCACATTTTTTCTTTTCCAGGGGGTGGAGAGGATCCCAGAACTTTAACCTGGACACTCTTGGAGACAATCAGGACGGCTCTGAAGCTCTGGTTTAAACACATGGGTTTAAACAGAGCAGAGGAAGAACTGCCCAGCCTAAATGAGTCTGGAAGCCAAGGGACCCGGGAAGCCACATTTCCTCTCCCAATCCCCCACCCGGCCTGGAGATTAAGCTGAGGGTTTTGCAAAGGAACTCCAGGAAAATACTGATAAATTGAAGAGCAATCGACAAAGCACTCAGGTTCCCTCCCTGAGCTCCACCCAGCCCCCCAAATCTGCATCAAATCTTTTCTTTTCTCCCCCTCAACTAAGCCCATGTGTGAATGGAAATGTTTCTGTGCATTAAAGAAAATCAATGAAAACATCTCAAAAACAATTTCAAGCTCCTCTTCCTCCCATGGGGTGGCAAAGTCGGACCCTGCTGTGCTACACGGGGGTCCCAAGGAGAGCCAACCTCATGTGGGTGGCAAAGTTCCACCAGAACAAAGCCATAGACCTTGACATGCTGCGGCTCGCTTGTCTCTCTTGATGCAGGACAGCTTTCTGCCAAGCCAGCCGGCCTCAGAAAATGCCAGCTCTTTTCCCTTAGCCCTTCACCTTCAGATTCAGCTGTATTTGTGTGCATCTTTTGCCCCTGACTGCAGTGGTGGGGCATCTCAGGGTGCAACGGGGTATTACCACTAAGACAAGTGGGGAGAGCAAGCTGATGGAATTTGCACAGATTGAGAGTCAGTAAATGTAGGTTTGAACGTCTGCTCTGCCACTAACTTTGTATTTGTCACTTAACCTCTGCGACACTCCAGCACCTCATTGGTCAAATCAGGGTGCTCACACAGATTTTGCCTGATCCATCCATTTTATTAAGCACATGGTTAATGCTTAATAAAAGAATGATTATCACTCGTCTTTGTGACTGTATTTGGGCAGCTATTGTTCCTAGTCCCACTGACAAGGCTTCTTCAGGTGTTACTGGGTATTAGCACCAAGATGAGTTGGGGAAGAAGAAAAGAGTCGAAGGCAAACAAATCACCATCGAATCCCTCTGACTGCAGGCCCACAAGGGCAGAGGAAGCCAAAGTGGACAACTGAGAAGGAACGCTGTGCTGTTGGCCCAGGCAAAGCCCTGAGGAGCACTGCAGAGAGACTGGTGTGTCTGGGGGTGACGGACAGCACATTCAGCCTCCAGCAGACAGATGAAGAGGTTCATTTAACAACTAAAATAGACATGCTGAGGCAGTCAGGCCAGGGGAACGCAAAGGGAAGGGGATAGGGAGTCACACTGTGGCAGATGTCTTGGCTGGGAGAGAAAGTTCTAGAGAATGCACCATGGGTTGGGGAACAGGGGGCTTGGGCTCAGTTCAGAACAGCCCAGCTCCCTTCCAGACGGGAAATGAGAGTAGCATCCAGAGGGATCCCCGGGAGACCCCAGTGTGCAGGGCCTGGCAGCCGGGCTGCCTGGGGCTGGGAGGAGCCCGGGCTCCCTCTGTCTGGTCTTGGAAGCAAAATTGTTTCACCTGAGAGGGCTAGAAAACCTTCACCCCTGGGGAGGAAAAAGAAGATGGGATTTCTCCTGGGGTCGGAACAGGACCCTGCCAGCCAGAGACAATGACTCCAAAAGCCTTGACAACTCCACCCCTGTTGAGGAGGGAATTCAACACCCTGGAGATCGGCGTGTGAAATCTGTACTGGGGAAGAGAGTCCTCATTTAGCAGAGAAAGCGCTGCGCTATCTATGTGTGAAAGCTTCTTTAACACTGTTCCCTGCTCTCCATATGGCGAACTTCACCCAAATTAGGAGGAACTGATGAACAAAGCTCCAGCAACTTGAACATGAGAGCGAGCTCTGGGAGACCATCCCAGAGGCAGCCACAGCCCGGGCCCACATGGGTCCAGCAGGGCAGAAAGTCAGGTCACCTTTCCTCACACCCCTGCAACCTCAGTCCCCAGATGCATCTCCCAGGGTGAAGCAGAGGTTCCTTACCAGTAATTATATTACCATCACCAGTAATTAACAATAAAAATAATAATCACCTCCACCATTTCTTGCGTGCCCACTGTGTGTCAGATAGGATACTCTGCACCTTGCCTATTCTTTCAGTTAATCCTCACACGTAGGTGTCTGTGTCTATTTAAAGTGGGCAAAACAAAGAGGCAGAGAGGTGGCCTTTTGCACAAGATCCCACAGGAAGATTCACTAGTTCTGTTTGATCAAGGTCATGGTCATGATGCTCTATCCATCCTCCCCTTCTCCAGGTGGAGTTGGGGATTGCTCCAATGAAGACTGAGGGGAGGCTCCCCTGCAGACTTGGGAGCCTCTGTCCTTTCCCCACGTGGTCTCTAGCAAATGGCCAGAACCCTGAATAGCTTCGTTCCATAGAAATTTGTGGGGACTGCAGAATCACTGAGCACCAATGGCTAATATCACCCCCTCCTTCCGCCCCCGCCCCCCACCAAGCTTCAGGAAACTAAAACTGAGTCACAAAGCAAGACACATTAGTAAAACAGCCAGGTCCCAAACAACCTGAGTTCCTTCTCAGACACCTTAAGGACTTCCAAATAAAGAACAAACACCTCTTCTTGTCCTTCCTACCCTCTACTTTCGTCTCCCACCTTCCTGCCCTTTCCTGACCTTACTTGAATAATAATAATAATAATAATAATCACCTCCTCCAGCTGTTCTGATTGCTGCCCACCTTCCAGCTCCCTCTACCTGCACCCACATTGGTTCTCCTCAGGGTCTGGGGGCTGCATCTTCCCCATCTCTTTCCTTCCAGCTTTGCTGGCTGAGTCAGCAGGACAAAAATGATGCTCAATGCAAAGATGTTTAGAATGTTTATCTCGGTTATTGTATTATTTACAGCAACTCCGAGCTGCGCCCAGGGCATCGCGTGGTTTGAAAGACGCTATACAAACTAAAATTGTGTGGCATTGTTTGTTCCTCCACATTCTGCAAGAGAGAACCAATCTAGTAATCACTGTTTTTGCTCCTCAAATCAGGGACGCTCCATTTTGTGTGCATGGTGACTAATCTGGAAATAAAGATTCATAACAAATGTATAAGGAGCTCTGGAAGCAATCGCAGCCTGGTGAATGAAAGAAACGCAGTGGGAGAAGGCAGAAAAGACAATGGATGTGAGGTCAATGAGAGCCCTTTGGTCCCTCAGAGGAGGGACAGCAGCCCATCCCTGGGGTGGTTGGAAGTGCCACATCACATATCTGTTGCTGGCCAACAAATCGGGCCCCAGGCAGCACTCTGGCCCAAACCTGAGCATGGCCAGCTGCAGTCCGCCTGCAGACCTCCCTGCCGCTGGGTCTTCACCCCAAGGTCAAGTTCTCTGGAGCTGGGGCTGACCCTTTCAGAATATAAGCTTGGAGACGGGAGTGGAAGGAGAGGAGAGAACGGCACCATGGGTAGGAATGACATGCAGAGACCTAGTCCCTCTTCAAGGACATGGCAGGGAGAGGGGAGTGGAGAAGAGTGCCTGGGAGCTCCGGAGCCATCCATCTCGTTTCCAGCACTCTCCTTCTGCTACTGCAGGCCCTTGCCCAACATGCCAGACCACAGCCTGACCAGCTTATGTTCAGTCACAGCTGAGGCAGGAGTTGAGAACGGTGGCAGGGCCCTGACAGGGAAGGCCTGCCTGAGTACATTCCCTGGACTCATTTCTTTGAGAAAGCAGGTGATTCTGGCCTCTCAGCCCAGTTCAAGCGGACCTTCTGATGCCCCTCTCATTTTCTCCCTCCCCTTCACCTGCTCTCTCAGCTAGCCACCTAGCCACCCTGCTCACAGCCTGTCTCTCCCTGCCTGAGCCAGGTGTGTGTGGTCATCCCCTAACCTTTCTCTTCAGCCTGCTCAAATCCTTTGCATTCTTCAATGGCCAATTTAGAAATCACTTCTATTACACCTTCCATAATCCCCCCATTCCTTGTGCCAAGATTATCAGTCACCACTGAGCCCCAGATCCTCATTTTGTTTCTCTCCGGGTCTTTTCCCCATGTGACCTGGGAAATGAAGATGTGTACATCCACTCCTGCTGGACTCAAACTCCTGGAGGACAGAGAGCTGACATGACCTCGTCTCCAGGGTCCTTTACCCCAGCACCCAACATGCAGGACTCACCAGGGTGCCTGGTGCAGAGTGTGTAGTCCTGGTGGAGCACCCCACTCAACCTCACATGCACCTAGTCACCCTCACACCCACCCCTGCTGCCTTCTGACACCAATTTCAGGTGAGCAACAGAGGTGAGGTGGTCATAGGCAATCCGCTTGTGGTCCGAGATTCCACGGCTCTAACTCCTCTCTTTCAGAGGCTTCTCCGGCAATTTTCAGGTTATGCTAAAAGTTAACAATTCCCAAACGGCTCACATTCGCTCCGTTTGCCAAGTTGGAGCATGTCATCTGCCGAGTTAAATTGTGGCCCAGGCGCACAGCAATTTCACTGGTCTGATGCATGAGGTCTCATCGTCCATTACCATGAGCATTTAGAAGCGAGGTAATTACAGGCTGCTTTCCTGAAGCCTGAGGCTCTGCGGCTACAGTCCTGGAGTTTATTATAATAATGGTAATGGGGAGGGGTCCCAGGGATTCTATTTTCAGACTGTTCAGATTGGCATTAAAGAGTCCCACAGGAAGGGACTAGAGATACCATGGCCCCTCTCAAAGTCAATTCCATCCCCAGGAGGAAGCTCTGGGCTAAGGGACCTCTGTTGTCCCCACCTCTTCACTCCTAGGGAACTGGAAGGGAAGCTGCCCAAGGGAAGCTTCCAGAGATTCCTTCAGTTTCCTTATCCCCAATGCCATCCCTGTTCCTCCTCATCGTGTTCCAAGAAGCCAGATCCCTTAGCTTGTCACAATTCAGAGAAGAACCGAGTCCTCTCTGCTCTGGGATGAGCTTAGGACATAGAAAATCTCATCCTAGCCATGAGGAAAGGAAAATGCCCAGCATTAAAGCTATATCTGAGCTTCCCAGATCCTACTTTTTAGAGCATAAGTACCCTCCTAAGGAGAGTTCCATTAGATGATAATAATTATATGATAGAGTTGGTATGAATGAGCATAGCAGATTTCTCAACTGCATCGAAGGGGCTACAGATTTAGGAAAAGCAACCCTGGCTGGAGTGTAGGAATAGACTCCAAAAGAAAGGAAAGAAATGATACCACACAGCCTTGCTCAAACTCAACCCTGAATTAATCATGTAGTTGATTAATTTAGTTAACAAATGAATGGTTCATTGATGAAGTCAGTGAGTGGGCCATTAAATAGGACCGGTCCAATCTTGCCACTCTACCATTTTGGATGGAGCAAGCCAGTGCTAAGCTGCCACCCCCCCATTTCCAAGGCATCAGCACTCTCAGAGGTCTCACCTTGTAGGCACCACTGTTGGCTGGGAGCAGGAGGGGGCAGGAGAGGTCCTAAAGCCCAAAGTGACCAAGATGTCCTGAGGCTTTCCAAGTTATTGAAAAATCATGCCTCCTCCAGAGCACCCATCTTAAGCCCTGTTCCCAACTTTCCATCTGAACCATGGCCAGTCTTGGAAGATCTTTCCAAGATTTTATTTTCATTCTCTATCAGTTTCCTAAGGCTGTCATAGCAAATGACCAAAACCCAATGATTTTAAATAACGGAAATCTATTCTCCCACAATTCAGGAGTCCAGAGCATGAAATCAGAGTGTCAGTGACAGCTGGTCCTTTCTGAAGGCTCTGAGTGTTTCTCTCCTGGCTTCAGGTAGCCACCAGCTGTCCTTAGTCCTTCTTGGCTGGTGGAAGGTCACTCTTATCTCTGCCTTCATCTTCCCTTTTGCTCTTAGTCTGTGTCTCTCCGTCATCTCTTATAAAGACACAATGATTGGATTTAGGGCCTATTCTAATCCAGTAAGCTCTCCTTTTGATCGTTACCTTAATTACATTAAGGATATGTGACCTATTCTGAACAAATTCCTCCACATTCTGAGGCTTCAGGTACACATAAATTTTGGAGGATATTAATTAACCCATTTTGCCTCCCTAGAGTCAAACAAGAGGAATGAATCATGAGCAAAGTTTGTGTGAGTGAGAGCCCTTGGATGAGGGCCCTTCTAACCGAAGATTCCCACTGGTGCCCAGCTCGCTCTCCTACCCCACGTCCAGGCTTATCAGAAGTCCAGGCAGCCAAGTGGGGTCGGGGGTGGTCACTAGTTCTGCTTCACTCTCCCTATCAGGAAACCAAAATGGAGGACCTCTCAGTAAGACCAACCGAATTAGACAGACAGACCTCCCCAGTTTTGAGAGACAGCTTGGCCAACATCATTTTTCAGCTTCTTCTGTCATCTCTGACTAGGGTAGGCTTTGACTGTGCAAATCCATTGCTGGCTGACTCTGTAAGGCTTGCTGTGACACACAGCCTCCAAGATGGCCCCATGCTGGCATTCATGACCTTAGACAGTCCTCCCTATCTTGCATCCTCCACAGGATATTACAACCACAAGGAAGTGTGACATCAGAGGCTGGATCACAAAAGACTTCTGCTTTGCTCCCTCTTGGTTTACTGATTCTTGGGAAGTGAGCTGCCATGTCATAAGTAGCCTAACAAAGAGATCCATACGGATGGAAACGGAGGGCTTCTGCCAATCACCAGCACTCACCCTTGCCAACCATGGGGATGACCTGTCTTGATAGTAGATTCTCTAGGTCTAGCGCATCCCGACTGCAACTAGCAGTGTGACCGGCCAGCTGAGCCACTCCCAGTCCTGACCCCTGGAAACTGTGTGAGATAGTAAGGGTTTATTGTTTTAAGCCACATTTGTTATGCCTCAAAAAGATAACTATTAACACATACTCAGCCACGCTGCCATTTATTCATCCACGCACTCAAACACATTTTTATAGAGCAAACAAATGGAGAGAAGTCTTCTTGAAAATAATAATAATAATATTAATAAATAATAGTTTCCTCAAGATAGTTAAGATTAGAGACCCAACTTAGAACATATGACCAAGGGCTTTGAGACTAAGAAAAAGGAGAAAGGACACTTTGGGATAAATGAAGTGCTTCTCAGCTGATGTTCTAAGTTGCCAAAAACAGATAATGACTCCAATTTCAGTACACATTTGTGGAAAGGAAAACTGGGAGCTCACTGAGGTGACAGGAACACCAGAGCGTCAGCCAACGGGAACAAGGGGGCAGGAGCTCAGGCACGGCCACACCACCCCATGCATGGTCTGGCATATGGCCACCAGGGCCATTCCTGTGGTTCACTAGACACACCCCACCTCAGCTGGACCCTCATCCCTCTCTCCAGATTTAAAGTCACAGGCAGAGGGAAGCATCCAATCAGCTTGCCTGTGTGTGTGTGGATGCCAGGGGACAGGATAGGACACATCTGTTCCCTTGAGCTTCTGAAGGAAGAATCAAGGACCTCTAGACAATATAGGAATTTCCCCCAAATAGGAAACCCACAGGCACATTGAGAGGCCACTGCAAAGAGGGAAGTGTCATTTGGGACATGACGGAAGATGGGCAGGAGCTGCAGCTCATTCCTCTGCGTCCCAGCCAACTCAGCCTTCTCATCAAAGAAATGGCACAAAGGCATCTTCTCCCTCCCTCTCTCCTCTCCATTGTCCTTGCTGTAATTCTGAAGCCATCTCTTGGTAGGACAGAAGGAAGGATCCAAGGATGGGTGATCTAAACCAGAATGAGTTCCTGCAGGTAGAACTTTATAAAGGACTCCCCCAAGAAACAGAAATGCCCCCATCATGGCCAGCTGAGCCTATATAAAAGCATTAAATGATCTCATCAGGAACTGATAACGCAAACACTTCTTATGGGGAGATGAACAGGCCCATCCCTCTGCCCACCCAGGCATCCAGGTGGATTGTAGCAGGAATCTACTATGAAAACAAATGGGAATTGGGAGGAAGCAAAAATATCAAATATCCACAAAACATATGAGGAGACCAATACAGTAGACTGTGCCATCCAGCTCACCAAGCCCTTTGCTGTTCTCTGAAGAGGGCTGTCTCACTTTTACCCTAAGCCCACTGTGTAGCAGCCAGGAGTCAAATAGGGACTGAGCAGCCCTCTAGTCTGACCCACGCTTTAGCTTCTCTGAAGCATTGCCCCTGTGTACCAAACCGATAGCATCTCTACTCCCAGGCTGTGGAATGCACCCATTTTTAATGGCCCAGCTCCCCTAGGAGCTCCTCTTTGCCCACATTAGCCGGCTAGTCAGCAGCTATCCACGCTCTCTGTGCCGCCAACTCCAGCAATTAATTATATCCACCTTGAAGTCTGACTGCACCATCCGCTGACCCAGCCACTCAGGGGCAATCTCTACCAGCCCAGACACCCAGGTGTGCTCATCTCTCCATCAGGGCACCAGCCAACCCCATCCTTCCTCTCTGCCCCGGGGATGACCTTGGCCAAAGTCAGAGAGCCTTGAGAACCTCTGAGCCTTCCAACCTGATTCAAGCTACACCACTTCCCCGCCTGGCCAGTCTGAGCTCTGTGAAGGTCCAAAGCAGCATTTCTAATGTTCTCTCTGGAACTTGAAGCAAAAGCACGATGGCCTACTGAGTCACAAAAGATGAGGGCGTCATCCTCTCGGAGGCCTGCAGCAGGTCAGGAACACCTTCACACCCCAGCTCCTCTCTCTCCCGGCCCCGACGAGCCTTCCCCTCTGCAGGCTCCTGTGCTCAAATCTCACTGTGGCTTTGTGCTGCCTTCTCATTTGGCTTCCCTCTGCCGCTTTCATGGGCCCTCTTGAAATCTGGAATTTTTTACCATCATATAAAACTGCCTTCTGTAAGGCCAGGGCTCAAGAGCTGAACAGCAGGAGAAGGAGGGGGTGGGAAAAGAGGTCAGGGGATGACAGTAGCTGGAGGAGACGAGGGAGGGAGGTCACGTGCTCTGACCTCATGGTCACTCCCCCTCATTTATCTGGCTGTCTTGCTCTCCATCCTGGTCCTCTCATCATCCAGGGAGATTTCCACCAGTTAATGCAACAGTCTCATGTCCCTCGACTCTGGCCTCTTCAAATCTTCATCCTACCTTTTCAAAATGTGTTCCGTGTTGGACAGTCAGTCACCTGCTCTGAGCACAGCCTCAGATCTTTTTTCCTCAATTTACCTTTTTTTTTAAAACTTCATTGGCACTCTCCATATGTGACAAGTTCACGTCTCTCCATCTCTCCTCTCCCTCCTGGCTGCACATCCTTCCCTTTGTGATGGAGACCTGGATCCATCCCTGCAGGAACTTCCTCCCCTGCTTCCTCGGGGACCACACTCCATCCAGCACTTCCTGTCTTCTCTTCTCTCCTCGGGTCTCTCCCTCCTGCTGCTTCTCTCTCGGCAGGTGTATCCTACACATGGTCAAGTCTTTCCTGTCTTAAAAACAAACACACCTTCCAGAGAGCCTTCCTTTCTTACCCACAAAGCAGTCCTGTGGGTTCCAGAATCATCACCAGGAGTCCAACTCAGAGCAGTTATAACACTATAGTGTAACCTCTCTGCCTCCCCCCAATGCACTGTAGCTCCTCAAAGGCAAGACCATATTTATTTATTTATTTATTTGTTTGTTTGTTTATTTATTTATTTTTTGCAAGACCATATTTAAATGCAATTTTATATCCTTAAACAATTTCTAGAACTCCATTGGCCCTGCATCACGTTTTCTCAAAGGAGTGTTAAACACATAAATCTGTCATCTCAGCACGTTTTATGATTTGGATACATTCTCCCCAAGAGGTCCATGAGTTGGAAACTCCCATTCTCAGTGTGGTGATTTTAGGAAATGGAGCCTAATGGGAGGTCATTAGGTGAATTGGGGTCATACTTTCAGAAAAGACTTGGGACCCTGGACTCTCTCTGGCTTCCTGTTTTGTGATGTCATCTCTCACTCCTATAGGTGATGCTATTAAGCCTTTACCAAACCCTAACCATCAGAGCTTCCCCAGCTTGAAATTTTGGCCTCCAAAATGATGAGCTGAAAAAAAAAACTCCTTTCTTTATAAGGTTAGTGCTCCTCAGGTATTTCATTATTGTTAAAAAAAAAATGGCTATGAACTCCTTAGACTGTTTGAACTGTTTGTTTCTTAGACACCCCACCCTGATAATACAGAGCATGTTCTAAGCATGTCACAGTCCTTTAACAAACTGAACTGAGATGGAAAAAGCACCTGTTCACAAAGTTTTGTCATTCATCCTCTTATACAATCCCAAATCTGAACTTGAAGTTCAACTCTTTTCTTTAGGCCCACATATTATTTGGTGCTTTTTCTTCACTTTCAATTCACAGATCAACTAAATTGGATGTTAAACACACTTTCAGAGCTGCCTGAATATGCCTCACGTTGTTTTGCCCCGTGCCTTTCCTGGTGCTGTGACCTCTCTCCATAACCCCATCCTTCGTCACCTAAATCCAGTAAAGGTGGCACCTCTGAGAAGGCTTGCCTGGCCCTCCCCTAGAACCAGAACCATCTCTCCTTCCTTGAGTGCCCCAATGCTTGGCTCACGCTCTGACATGGCATCTTTGCAGCACACTCCACCCGGTAGTCAGTTGTATGAACTTCTAGAGGTCAAAAGCGAGACTCACCTTGGAGAGAAACATGGAGCACTGAGCTCAACTGACAGTGGAAGACAATAGTAAAGCCATCCATTGGAACATGTTCCTAACGCCCTGGTTCCCCCAACTTTCCACCTCCTCAACCAGCTCCAGAAGGTTTCTGGCTCCAGAAGGTCAAATTCTTCACCTCTCAGACAAACAAAAGACTCCAGTGAAAGTCCAAGGAAATACCAATAGGAGAAAATGGGACAAAATATTTCAGAACTAAAATATAAGTTTCTTGAGAGAAAAAGGCATGCTTTTTCCTCCTTGGGCTGTTATACAGCACCTTTATCATGGCTATCACACTGCATTGTTCAGTGACAGTCTATTATTGAGCATTCCTAATAACTCAACCCCTTCCAAAGGAATTGTGAATTTTTTATTTAACAGGACCCACATCAAAGACCCACATATATGGCTCAGGGTTCTCCAGAGAAGCAAAACCAGGAAAGAGAGAAAGAATTCAGAATATTGGCTCATGAAAGCGTTAGAGCTGGGAAAAATAAATAAATCTGTAAGGCGAACAAGTCCGAAATGTATAGATCAGACTAGCAAGTTAGAAGCTCAGGCAGTAACTGAGGCTATAAGCCTTAAGATAGGAAGCCTCAATTTTGATTGAAGGAGTCCTATCCTCATTTTTAAGGATAATTCCTTTTACTTAAATCCAGCTGTTTGTAGATGTCAACTACATCTGCAGAATACTTTCATGGCAACAGCTAGATTAGAACATAAATAACTGGGTAGTGTGGTCAAACCAACCATCACACCACGGAAGGAGATGAGATCATCAATGGGAACATCCATAAGGATAGAGGGATGTGCGGCGGACCTTGTCCATCACCAGTGAAGGGGTGTGCAGTCCTGTGTCATGTCAGGCTACTCTCAATGGCAGTGGGTTTCCAGAGGTAGGTTTTCACTTAATTCACAGAGAGGGCCTTGAGAATCGTCCCTCATTCCAGCATCAGTTTCATGTTCTTCATTACAGCCCAAAGAGCCTTTCTGGCATACAGACTACAAACTATGATTTTAATTTTCAACTTTCCACTCATCATTTTCACCCATTACTGTGGCTTGATTTGGGAAAGTTTCTCAAGTTTAAAAAGGATAATTTTAAGGCAGGTTCTCATGTTGTGTGGACAGAAGAATGGATGTCTTGATTGTCTCCCAGGGCTGCCGCAGAAAGGCAAGTGCTTGAGCATGCCCAGATTGAGGTCATTGAAGGAGTTTTCAGGTCTGGAGCTCTGAGATCCATTCAATACATTTTTATTAAGCATCCACTATATGCCAACTATATGCCAGGAACTATTTTAAGGGCCAAATATAGAACCAGGAACAAAACTAACCAAGTCCTGCCTCGTGGAGCTTATACTATTGAAGGTCAAGTTCACTCAGGCATAATTCATCTTCCCTGCAGCTCACAGGATTCTTTACTCATCTTGAAGGATCAAAATCACACAGACCACCACAAGAAGAAACTTGATACTCAGAAAAAGGAACGTGCCCAAAAGAGACTCTAAATAGCGTGACAAAAATGTCCTCAAAAGGAGCAATGGTAAATCGACAACCTGTTTACCATAACTTCGAATAGTCTAGTCGATTAATCCAAGTGTTTTCATCAAGCATCATCAATGACTAAAACGAATAAATAGATAGAGTCCCCACAGTCTGCCTCCATGGGAAGACATCAAAATTCCCACAACAGCCGGGCGTGGTGGTGCACACCTTGTAATCCCAGAGGCTCAGGAGGCTGAGGCAGGAGGATCACCAGTTCAAAGCTAGTCTCAGCAACTTAGCGAGGCCCTAAGCAACTCAGCAAGATAAAAATAAAATATAAAGGGCTAGAGATGTGACTCAGTGGTTAAGCACCCTTGGGTTCACTCTGCTGTACCAAAAAATCCCCAAAACATCCTGACAACAGACAAGCTACATCATGCCATTCTGGACACTTCCAGATCACAACTGTAGAGGTCAAGGCTGGTTTCGGCTCCATCTCATCCCTCTTTCTTCCTTCTTTAGAAGGAAGACACTGTTGCAGAAGGGCATGAAGGAAAAATCTGTGACCCCTTTAATCCATTCCACGGGGTCTTCCCAGGTCATCTGCTTTAAGGAATAATCTTGCCTGTGTTTGCTCACTCACCCTTTCTCTCTCTCCATCTATCTTTCTCTCTCTGCCTCAGCCTGTGTCTGTCTCTTATGCATATATGTACTCATTCCCCACCCCATAGACACACACACACACACACACACACACACAGAGGGAGGAGCTCAGAGGCAGTCTCTGCCTTCAAGCACTGACTCTTAGAAGGATGAGGCCACCAGCAGAGTACCAGGCTCCTGACTTTTCTCTCACCTGGGTCAGTTCTGCCTCACCCTCTGGGATGCTCTAGCCAGACCTTGTTGATAAACAAACCTGGATTGAAGTCCCAGCTTTATGTGACTTTAGGGAAGTTAAGGTCATGTTTTGTCATTTGTAAAATGAAGATAATCACACCTTCTCAGTCGGACTTAATGTGACAATGCCGGGGACACTTAGCCCCATGCGAGGTGTCATAGCAAGAACTCCAGAAAGCAAGGCTGCTATATCACCAGCCTTAAGTCAGCCCTAAGTCATTCTTGCCACCATCAGAATACTTAGTGCTTTGCAAAAGGGTCGTCAGCTATTTGGGCTTGTGGGGGTGGGCATTGACGTTGCTGGCTGTTTATTCTTAAGTGATTCCTTAGACGCTTGCAGTCCATACAGAAGTCATGCTTGGCCAGGTAAGTCTGGTAAGTAACCTAATCCATTGGTGCCCTCTCTCCTAGGGGTGATAATCAGGAGTTCTTTACATATGAGCAGCTCTATCTCCCCAGAGTCCCCCATGCCACCTATTCCTTGATCTCCTGGGACCATTTAGTGAATTCACACTATTGGTCACATGCTCACTGATCCTCTCAGTTCCAGAAAGTTTCTACCCAGATGATCTTCAGTGCAAATTCAAGATAAGGAGGGGGGGAAGTGCCTAAAACATAACCAATAACCCTTTATCCACCTTGTTCGCTTTTAAGACCAGACTCATCTCAGTGTCCCACCTTTCCTCCAACCTGCTCCCAGGACTCGTAAAAAAAAATTCCAGGTGTGACCCCTGCAGGCAGCCATGGAAATTCCCCAGCCCCGTTCCTGCTCAGGCTGGGTCACTGGCCCCTCCATCTGCGTCATCCTTCATTAGAGGGCAGCTCCTGTTTTCCAGGCAGTGTCCTGCGACCCCGGGGAGCAGACACCTCGGGACCCACCCTGTGGTGTCACATTCCAACACCAGACCCCTTGGACAATCTCCAGCCCCAGCAGGTGAGGAGTGACCATTGACCCCTCCAGTGGCTGGGCCAGAGGAGGCGGCCTGATCTGGACCCCATATCGTCCATTTCTCCCACATCCTTGTGCTGAGTCCTGTTGTCCTCCTGCCTCCTCACGGCCTGCTGCCGGCTCCTTCGCTCCTCATTCTCTCTGGTCACATGTTGTTCTTATGGAAGAGAAAAGATGGGTGAAGAAAGCCTGGACTTTCACTATAAAGGACCCCCCAAGACTCTGAAACCTCACTCCCAGCCATTCCTGTCAAACATTCATCCGAGAGGACCAGATTGCTGCTACTGCTGCTGCTGAAATTAATGGAATCTGGCAGGAAAACCTTTTGTTTTTCCAATGCTGGATTTTGCCAAGCAAACACAGGATCTTGTTGAAAATGGCTGCTGTTGAAGAGTCGATTTCGGAGAGCGATGGAAGCGCCCACACCACCCTCCATGCAGCACAGTGCACTGCACGCACTGAATCCTCTCTGGTTCCGAGATGCTGGAGATATTTATTTATTTTTTCCCTAATACAACTAAAATGTTAAACAGGAAGCCTTTCAGGATCCCTGCCATGGACAATAACCAAGTGCCAATTTCCCTTCTCTCCAATGGCAGCAGCTCCAATCCGACATTTTGTGACTTGGAGATGCTGATTACAGATTCAGAGGAATTGCGCCAGAGAACCTGGAGAAAATCCTGTTGCCTTGAAGAAAGATTTTTGTCCTCCGTATCGCAACACCTAACAATCTGGCCTTAGGTTCTGGTGCCCAAATGGGTAGCCCTAGGGGCACTAAAAGGCTAGATGGACAGAGACAAACATGGGTTGCATCAAGGGTGCTAATTTATTTCCTAGGTGAAATAAAGAATCCCTTTCCACACACCTTGAATGGGTTGAAACTGCCACCAACTCCTCCCCTTCGCTTTTCCACCTGGTTTCATCCCACAAATAGAGCTGAAAGAGGGACTGGGTTACAGCCATGACTTGAAAGGCAACATTTGTGCCTCCACACCACTCAGCCACTATCTGTCCCCACCCCATTGTTTTAGGACAGAACAAGTGAGAATCTGCAGAGTGGCTCCTATGAAGGCTTTTGTTGAAAGAGAAACTTTGCATGCCTTGAAGGGAACTGAATTAAGTAGGAACTGAACCCAAAGTAGCCTTTGTTTTTCACCAGTATCACTTGAGAAGAAAAGAGGAACCCAGAGAAGGGGAAATGGTGGACCCTGGGTGATAGTTTGGACTCCAGTCACTTCACAGTGGCTTTCGGTATGTGGCTTCACTTTGAATCCTACAAGATAGCCCCAGTCCTCACTGATCTCTGCTTTCTCTAAACACCTACATTCCATCACACAAGTCACTAGTCAATGAATGCCTAGTATGGCAGGTGATGGCATCCCAAGGAGACCAAAAGATTGTGTCTGAGATTCCTCCTAGATATCCCAATGATTCTTGCATAACAGGGACTCACTTCATATTTATGGAAGGAAAGAAGAGGAAAAAGGAGATAAGAAAGAATGAAAAAGGTAACGTACGTGTTGATTAGTAAGATGAGAACAATGGTAATCATCCACTCACTGGACCAGGCTAGGTGGGGAGAGGCGAAGTCCATGCCACTGGAGCCTCACCAGACCCTCTTTGCTTACTAGGCTGGTGCTCCCATCCCCCAGCTGCTGTGACTAGTAGTGACTCACATTGCCACCTTGTTCAAACACTGCCTTCAACAGAATAGCAGCCATCACCTCCCTAAAGCCAGTACCTCCCCTCCCTACAAGTAGCCCCCAGCCAGTAGCTCAGACAAAGCTATAAAAGACAGCCCTCCTGCCTCAATGTGGGACCTGTCCATTGTGCAATTTATGCTCCAGCGCTCTCCCTGGGCCCAGGAGGAGGCTGGACTCAGCTGAGACCACACCCTTACTTGGCACATTGTCAATTTTTCTCTGCCTCCTAAGGAACCCCCTCTATCAGCCATGTGCACCAAATCCTTGCTGCAAGCTCTACTTCAAGGGAATCCAAACAAAGGCAACCAGGGCCCATTAGAAAAGAACAGAAAGACCTCAAAAGAGAGAAAGAACAGGGTCCCACTTATTTAGATCCTTTCTAAATTTATCAAGTTTGGGTGGGATGGTGCATGGCAGAATGGCATAACAGTCCCCATTTACCCAGATTAATGTTTATGATATCTATTTTAAAAAAAAAAACTGGCATCTCCATCTTGATGGACTCATTTGGTGGAACCAACTCAACACAGTGAAGAATATTAAGAAAAGGGAGGGCACATGACCAAGGGTGATCCAGAAGAAACCTTAATGAGGGTTTTCAAGGCCTGAGGAGCTGTACCTATTTTTTCAAGGTTACAAGAAAGAAACAGATGGTGCCGCTCTCAAGTCGGGAAAATTTGATGAAGTCTATCTTAGGAACTAGTTAAAAAGTGTGGGCAAAATGGAGGAACATCACAAGGTATCTGTATAATAACTAGGACTGGTAACAGAGAGACATTTACTACTTTATGGCCCAAACGGGACAAGGGGAGAGAGTGACTGAAAAAAAAAAAAGATTCATAGATGCTGGCCGCCTCTCTTCTCTCTAATGGAGAGGGAGCCAGAGAAAAACCACCAAGATCTTACCCTTTGCCCATATTCTACTCCCTTTATTCCCTTACTGGACTCCCCAGTAAGAAGCCAAAGGACCCAACAGGTCAGTTTCCTGGGGCACAGAGAAGAATTAAAAACAGTAGCCTGTGGAGAAGCAAACAGAAGATAGACAACACATTTAAAAATATATATTTTTTATTTTTAAATCACCCTATGATCTGATCTCAAGTTCATTCTATTCTTTCCTAACATGTCAATTTCCAACTCTTTAGACAACCACAGGTCTCTTTATGAGTTTATTGGAAAGAAAGTATCTAATAAACCCATCACCAGACAGTCACTTGTTCATTCAACACCATATTTATTTGCCATGTATCATGCCAAGACCCAAAGAGATAAAGATGAACAAGACCGAAACATCCCTTAACCTGAGGGAACATAGGGTTCTCCTCCTCCTGTCCAAGTTGGAATCTCACTATCTGAGAAAAATCAGGTCCTCTCTTCCCCTCATTATTCCCAGTTTAATTTTAAGACCTTTGGTATCTTCCATGTTCTAATGAGATATTGAGATCTATGTGTGATGGGTAAGGAAAGGGTGCCAGTGGACTGTCAGTCCTCATCTGAGGACTCAAAGAGGAGGTCTGTGTATTACATCCTGGGACTTAGAGGCACCACCAGGTTGCAGTGGGGCTGGATCCTGCCAAGTGGTCAATGTCAGTGTCAGCTCCTGACTCCACAGGTTGGTGATGACTGAGATGCCCAGATACCTCATGAACTTATCTACCTCCTCTACTTGTCTGTCAATGCCTGAGGCCACCTGGCACAGTGTTTGTAGAAAGAATACAAGAGTGGCCCATGGCGCAGTCCTGTCATAGGATCTGAGTACAGGGTCTACAACCCAACTCCTAGCTCCTTAGAGTTACTCCATAAACACTCATTCAATTATACTAAACTGAATTTTCAAAACACCTACTCAAACACACACACACACATACACACACACACACACAGAAAGAGTTTTTCAACAAAAGAAAAAGCCCAAGATTGCCATGGCAGCTATAAAGAAAAGCTAAGGGTCCCAGGAACAAGGTGGTCTGAATGGACCTGGCCTACTCGGAAGAGACTTCTGGAGGTGGAAAGAAATATTGCATTTATTAGGGATTAGAGTATGAAGGAGCAGACTAAATCTCTTCCCACTCTTCTATGGAAGATGGATCCATGGAAATATAAGTTGCAAGGGAGAGAAGACAGGACATTCCACTGACCAGAGGGCCCACTATGGTGTCCAGAACTCAGAATAACACAGTTCCCACAGTATGGTGAAAACACCAGGGGGTCGGTGGAGAAAGGTCTTTGTGATAGATAGACCTTAGTAATAGGTGGTACTATTAATTCTGGAACCACCACGTGGCTGCAATTTAGCCTTGAGCAAACCACTTAACCCCTCTGTATCTCAATCTTCAGATCTGAAGAAATGGATCTGCTGCTAGCAGGCCCTTGTGAGTAGTTTTCAAGCTAACGCATGTGAACGAACCAGTACAGTGCCTTCTGTGTTGCCCAATAAGTGAGAAACACTTCAAGCAGTGGGAAATGAAATTTAAAAAAAAAAACAGTAGCCAAGTAAGAAGTCTGAAAAATTCTCATAGTTCTAAGAGTCTAAGCCTGGTCGCTGACATGACTCTCAGTCTACCTGCCCCCCCGACCCCATTTCAGGAAGTCTCTTAAGCTCTTATTTTAAATTTGCTCATGACCAAATTAAAATGAGGACAAAAGACAGACAAAACAAAGATGTTGCCAACAATATAAATTCAGAAAAAATACACATTTGATGTCAGGACACCTGGATTCCTTGCAGTCCCCAAACTGCTGCTAATTAGTATGATCTTAGGCAAATCAGTTGAACTTTCTAGATTTCAGTTCCCTCATCTCTGAAAGGGATGTGAAGAGTAGTGTCTGGAAGGGAAGAGAAGGAAAGGATGTGGCTACATGATCCATAAATCCTCCAGACCAAAAACTACGTGACTATAACACTTAATAGGTTAATGAATATGGGTGGGCAAACATTTGAATTAATCAAAATAAGTAACTACAAATTGATATCAAGCTCAAAAGAAAAGTTTCAATTGCTCATTTCACTACTATCTGCTCTCTACCTGTTCTCTTACAACCAGACCCAATAAATGTGGTTTCCATGGTTCAGTAGGTGACTCTTTAATAGGTCTTCAACCTCAAGACAGTTTCTCTCCCACCTTTCCTTCCTCACTGGGGTCTACCTCCATTTCACCTGTAGAATCACCTTCTCAGGAGGAATGAAACAAGATTCAAAAAACAGAATTGCAAGGGACCCAAGGGTTGTAGCTGTTACATGTTGTGACCCACCTCATTTTTCTATGAATTTCTCCACTAAGCCTGCTGATCCCCCAAGTCACTCAGTGCCCAACCCTCTTGGACCATGCCTGTAATTGGAAGCACACAATGCACATGCCTGATGCAGAATCTCTTTGCTAAAAATACCCTGCATTCCTGAGTGACAACAAAAGCTCTCTCCTCAAACCCATGGATAGCCAAGCTAAAAACAGTAACCGGCAGCTTCAAATGGCACAGGCAGCAAAGGTAGAAGGGCCTAAAAACAGCATGCCACTCTAAGCCATCTGCCATCTTGGCCCGCCCTGGCTCCCCTCATCGCTGCAATGATGGACGTCTTAGTGCCATGCGTGGAGAGAACTCTAGAGCGGTGAGCATCGGTCAGCTCAGTGTCTTGGGTTGGAAGAGCAGGACTGCGTGGGGAGGGGGAGGGGAGGGTTGGCTGCCTCCTACACTCAGTGGCCCACTCACTGTCTGGCTCAAGGTCTCAATATCTTTCCAGAAAAGGTGACAGAGGCAGGGGAAGTCTAAATGAGCAGCATGGGAAAGCTATGCTGCCCACAAGCAGAGGTGTCTGAGAGTTCCAGCAGGTTTGAGAGTAAACATTCACCCCCTTCACTAAAGCTATGGTAGGCAAGGAAGAAATGCCAGGTTTACTCAGAGAACAACAACTGAGATTCATTTCTTCTATGAAAAGACCAAGGATCTTCTTAGCTATACTCTTGTCCTACAAGCACCATCTCACAGTCACCTCCTCCAGAGAGCTGCTCAGCCCACCCCTCACCATGCCTGAGTCACGTCCTGCATGTGTGGACCAACAGCCTCACCGTGCTGTATTGAAATTTCCTTCTTGACCATTTTCCCCATTAGGCAGATCTCCCTGAAGGCAGGAACTATACCTTGCTTGACCCTTCACAGGAAATGACCCAGTATTTCATGCATGGTGGGTACTCAGTGTTGGTTTTTAAATGGTTGAAGAAGTAAGTGCAACCTTTACATTGACAAGACCTCTATAATTTTGTAGCTAAACGGTTCTCTTAATGTGAATCTGCTTTGTCTCTGTCTTGAGACTAGAATCTCCTTGAGGAAAGGCACTTGTCTTTTCTTTAATATACAGCCAGCTGTGGGTATCCCTTTGGGCCCCATGTTGTCTTTTGAGATTTCATGTGCAGATTCACTACCCAACTTATGGACTCTCAAGGTCAATGTAGTATTAGAATATTATGGGGATCACTCATTTAATTATGAATCTGATTTCTAAAGGAATTGAAGTAGATTATATACACAGAGAGATTAAGAAAAACAAGAGAGGGAAATTAATGAAAACCTAAGAATGGAAAACAGGGTGAAACCTAGGGTGAATTATAAGTAACATGATGCCCTAATATGTATACTTTTCAAAATGGAATGCAATTTGATTCTGAGCTTCCAAGGAAAAAAGTAAATGTGAACAATTACACAAATTGCAATATCCAAAAGTTAAATAAAGAAAAGAAAGAGCTTTGAATCCAGTGTCAGTCACATGCATCTTGGGCACAACCCCACTGAGGAGGAACCCCACTCCCACCAATGAAATCATAGGCCAAAGTGTACATTCTTGCCAACACGAGATGGAGGGTGCCATGCTTCTGTTTGAAGCATGATAGGTTACCACAAAATCTAAAAAGGAGAGGCAGAAATAAGAGTCAAAAGCTAATAAAAATTCCTCTGCACCCCATCAATTTCTGTCATTGTGATCCATCCACATGTCCCATCTGGCCTAGCACAGTGCAGACCCTTTGCTCCCCATGGCCTTGAACAGATTCACTCCAGCAGGAAACACAAAGAAAGCTCTATTTGGAAAGGGAGCTGAACTTGTATGAGAGTCTCCCCAGAGCATGTGTTCCAAACTATCTCTTCTCTTGTCCCTGGCCTGAACCTACCTACTCATCCATTAGTAGCTCCCTTGCCTAGCTCTATGAGGCTTGGGTCCATCTAGTTCTTAAACACCTTTCTGGTTTCTTCTCTACCACTCTGCCTTGACCTGCAGAATTTCACATCATCTCTCCTGACCTTTCTGGGTTCTGATCGCCTGAACTCAGAGGGTGTGTGTGTGTGTGTGTGTGTGTGTGTGTGTGTGTTTCTGCTTCTAAGCTAGCCTCAGGACCACTCAACCCCCAAATTCCTTGTCTTTCCAGGGCTATCCTTCTGCTGAAGACCATCCTTCTTGGTGGAATCCAATCTGCTGAAAAGTTGGAACCAACACTTGGTTCTACAGACTAAAATACAGCGCAAAAAAAAAGTTGAACTGGGAGCAAACGATTTCTTAAGTGCTCATGACCACCACGAGAGATTGAGTGGTACTTACAAGAGTGCTTTGAGATTTAGGAGGAAAGAATAAAAAAAAAAAGAAGAGAGAGGGGTGGGGGAAGAGGAGTGGGGAAAGAAGAAGTGTAGGAGAGAAAGGAAAATAAAGAGTAAAAGTATCATCTTCTGCCAAAGGCTAATGATGTTGAATGGAGTCACCTGAGCAAGGCTGCCCAGGTGCACACAGCAGCAGAATAACCCATAGAGCTGGGGGTGGGCTCGAGAGGAGTGGAGGGGCCTTTGTACTGTGGCAATCCCCAACCATTTTAATGGCACCAACACCTTCTCTGATGTGTTGGACACTTTAGTGCTCCCAAAAGATGAAGATAGATTTTACACATTGATTTCCTGTAAAAGACTCACATTTTGAGAATTTAGAAAGGGCTTTGTGGAAGTCTCTGTAAAGGAGAGAAAGGAGAGTGTGGCAAGTTACATGAAAGGGCCTGAAGCCCAGGCTGAGGTGGGGCCTTCGCCTTGTCAGCCTGTCAGGTGACACTTCTCTGTCACCTCACATAAACGTTGATTTATAGGTGAGACCTTGACAACAGGACTACATCTTGTGCATATTGATTCCCAGTGACGGGCACAGTGCCAGGGTCAGGTACTTGAGGAGCATGCAGGGAAGAAGCAGAGGATCCCACCCAGCAGCACCTTCCCTGAGACCACTGCACAGAGGAGGGAATGAGAAACCAGAGAGGGACTTGGGGAACAGCAGCCCCTCTGGAACCCTTGAGGTAATAGGTTCCACCTAACTAAAGAAGTAGTGGCCCCAAAGCTTCTCCAAGCTGTCTCATAACCAGAGCCCAGAGGGCCAGAGAGGAAAGACAATCAACAAAGGCCCTAACAACCAGCCTTCACCCAGAGACGTGTCCTCAGTCCAACAGAGTAAGCAAGGTGAGAACCCAGAATGTGTCACATCCGGTGCTGGCTGTGGTAAAAAGAGAAATGGAAAATGGAGTCCCTGTACTCTGGGACACTGAAGCATAAATACAGAAGTGGTTCAACAGGAGAATTGATGTCTTCCATTAGGTGAGGCTTCACGGACCCCAGGCACTGTATCCACATTCTACAAACATTGTCTCATTTAATCCTCTCAACCTCACTAAAAGGTGATGACACCTCCAACGTATGAATTAAGATATGAGTGATGGAACCAAGATTCAAAAGTGCCTCTCTCAGATGGCCAAGTCCAAAGTCTAAGACCCAGCTAACCATGTGGTCTTTCTCCATGCTACTCCCCTGCCCTGACCCTGAACATGACTCACGATTCCTTCTTGGAGCCTTTCCACTCCACTTACCTACTCTGAAAATCAGCCTTTCCTCCTTCAAATCCTTTCTCTTCTGGAGGATTGGTCCTGACATGACTCTGATCCTTCCTCTTGTGGGATATTCTCGAATATAAATGATTTCTTTGCACAGCCTTGAGCTGCTTTGGAACTACTCTGAAACGTTCTGCTGTTGCTAGTTTTTGTTACTATTTACCATGTGTGTTCCTGGCACCTGCCTACAAACCTGATCTGCAAATTCTCTTGGACAACTCTTTTCCAGGGATCTGCTGGATCCAGTTCATGCTGGTCTCAATCATTAAATCTTTAGGAACTTTGCAGGCCAAATGGTAAACCTTTGGCAGCTTAAAATCTACCACGGAATATTTTTATCCTATGAAAATTGGCAATGGCCAGAAATCAGGACCATTTGACCCTCTGGATCACAGGTGGTTAAACACTCAGTAGCACACTCCTGCTTTGAACTCTTGCTCCCTGCTCACTCCCTGCCCAATTTCTTGTGCCATACAATGTGTTCATCCTTGGGTGTGAGGTTGCAAGGGAAGCATCAGCCACAGGCATTATCAGAAGTGTCAGTGCCTCATGAATAGAGAGGGCGAGCAGGGTCCAGAAGATTTTTTGGAGAAAGGGAACATTGAATTCATGATTAATCTTCCTCAGTCCCTATTGTCCCTTCAGCTAACACTTTTTTGAGATCCTATCACGTGTCAGACCCTTTAAATATATGACCCCTTTAAATTCTTCATGGGGAATCCGGAGGCTGGGGAATTTAACACCTTCCCAAGGACATAGGCGTTACCAGACAGAGTCCAAATTCAACTCCAGAACTATGGGGCTCCAAACCTGGGATCCTTTCTGCTGCATCGTACACCCTGGACTAACAGACTCGTGACACTTCATGTCCTGAGTTCTAGAGTCCCCAGCTTTTGCTATTGGTCAATGGCAGCCAGGGATAGAAGAACTATGAGAGGCAGCAGCAGGGGGAGGAGGGTGGGAAGACAGGCACAGGTGCTCTGCGAGGGAACTTGGAAGAAGAAAGCCATTTCTGGAAGCGCACACCAATGGTTCTGTCCATAAGTTACAGACTGCCACGGCACTGATTGGATCCTGATCCCCAGCAGGAGGGACCACTGTATTGCTTGCTTCTGCGTGTTTGTACAAGTGTGTGCACGCGTACATGTGCACGCATGTGTGTTATGGAGCTGCAAGGGATGGGGAAATCCCTCCTCTGCCAGCATGCAGGCACAGAACTAAATAATTAAACCCAAATTTTGCCAGACCTGCCAGTGGGTAGAGAGAGCGACAACACATCCACAGAGAATGTTTTACAGAAGTGCACCCTCACACACCCCAGAATAGCCATTCCTCCAGTGACATTCACCCACACCTCTCAGAAACTTCACTCTACTCCACACATGTCCCATTTCCTCCCAGGCTGCAAAAGCCTGGAGACCAAGGAGAAGGCTGAGGGGCAGGAGGGCAGAGCGATCGCAGGCTCCCGAGGAGGGAGGCAGACAAAGATCAACAATGCCCTGAGCAGAGTGAGGTGGAAACAAGTCTTAAAGCAGTGGTGTTTAGCCACCAGCATTCCATGGGGAGAAAAGATCCCCATAGATAGTTGTTGCCAATTCCTGTAGTGTAAATACCCCATGACTGGTTTCAAGCTACCAATGATTTCAATATCAGCTTCCAAATTTTTGAAGAATTAATAATTGGCATCAGCATGAACTGGATCCAGAAGAGCCCTGAAAAAGACATTAATGAGTCCATGGTGAGTTGCGGATCAGATTTGCAGGTGGGCTTCAGAACACACATGGCAAATAAGCAACAAGGGCTAGCAGATAGCCCCCTACCTGGACAGAGCTTCAGACTCTGAGCTCAGTCTTCCAGAGATCACCATCCACCCAGCCTCCACTGGGCCCCCTTACTGTCCTCAGCCTTACAGCTAACCTGTCCACAGCCCCACATCTCTGCCCTCCATCCCATCACACCCCTCTTCTGCTCTCTGGACCCTGGCCCTTCCCCACCTTCTCAGATTTTTATCCTCAACCTGTACTCTACTCACTCTATCTCAATAGCCTTTGAACATGCATTGGTATCTTTTCTTTCTTCTTTAAATCAAATAATTTCCCCACTTATTTATTCCCACCCTTTATCCCATTCCCAAAGTCCCATCCCTTGCCTGCTATTCATAAGCAAACTTTCTGAAATAATAGTCTGCTTGCGGAAAAGGTTATCAAAGACTTTCTGAAGATCTGACCATGTCATAATCACTGATTCCAAGGATCAAATTGCAAAAAGCATAAATAAAAGCTTGGGTGATCCATGCAGAAAACGGCGATTATCCAAGTCCTTCCAGAGGAAATGCTGGTCAAGACGCTAAGGATAATTGGCCTTTTTGCTCAGAAGGTTTTTAAACCATCTAGGAGCAGCAGATGCAGGGTGGCAAAAAGTGGAGGATGAGATGAAACTCATAATAGCACAGCGAGGAACTTGAGGTTGGGAGTAGAGAGAGAGAAAGGGCACAGGGTTAAATTCTACTGGTCCAGGTTTGTAGGGAAAGAAAGAAAAAAGGATTCTTGGTGGAATAGCAATAAAAACGCCATTAGAAAACTGTTCTTGGACCTCAGAAGAAGTTTAAGTGGGTGACTGTGAAGTATGCAATGTCAGCCCTCTCTAGGTCTCCCCATGAAACCCTCAGTAAATGCCACCAGGCTCACTAATGCATTAGTATGAGTGGGTTGAGGGAGGGTAAGCTCAAAGAGAAAAATAAGGGGACAGCTGACATCTGGGTTACACCAGCTACAGCGGGGAGGAATGACAAGTGAATTCAGCAAAAATGTTTTATTTCCACATCTATTGTCAAGCCTAATTATTGGTTGAAATTAGAGGTTCTGCCCTGATCATGGCCATGAATAAATAAAAATATGTTTGAATTTCAGCAGATGTCGTTAAATTTCACAAATCTTTCCCTTCCCAGAAATGAAAAGAAAGATCCAGTTAGCCCCTTTACTACACCGATACCTAAGGTACAAAAACTCACTCTGGAAATTTCTGACCTAACCAAATAAATGTAAGCCAAATCAGAATTTCTGAATTTTTCTCCAAGCTGTGGAAGATGTGCACATTGGTATTGCATCCAGACTCGGCAAGATAATGGCGGTTTGTGGAAGCCGTTTTCCTTGGCACACTACACGTGGGCAATACTCACATAGCCGATCATTTAATCACATCTATCAAGAGCCAGCTCTGGGCCAGGGAATGCAAGTGGCATTGAGAAACATGGAAAGATGAGTTAGCTGCGGACTTTACCCTTGAAGCTCCTTAGTTAGCGCCCATCCACATTTGGGGGTCTTGACACTGGGCCCTCCATATCCAAGGGTTCAGCACCCATCGATTCCACCAACCAGGGTTAGAAAATCTAGGGATATAAAAAAAGTCATGTCTGAATAGTACAGACTTATTTCTTCTTGTTATCTTTCCCTAAACAAGACTGTGTGCCATTTACATAGCATTTTCAATGTGTTAGGTGTTATGAGTCATCTAGAGATAACTTAAAGTATACAGGTGGATGTGTATAGTTAATGCAAATACTACATAATTTTATATAAGGGACTTGAGCATCTGTGGGTTTGGTATCCGTGAGGGGTCCTGGAACCAATCCCCTGCAGATACTGATGGACAACTGTAATTCCATGTGTGACAAGGTAATGTTGACATGTAAGTTAGGAATGAAGACACTATTACACAGTTCCTTTCCCAACAAATTGCCCTAATGTTTTACTTGACAAAAGGAGTATCTCCAACCCTGAACCTCCTCTTCCCCGTGCCCCCCAATCCATCTCTGCTTGCATTGTGTCAGGTTGGTCCTCCTGCTGCCAGTTTGCCGGCCTCCACAGGAAATGCTGGGCTGCACATACTGTACCATTTCCCCTGCCTTGTTTTCTCTCTCCTTTTAGCAGCTGTGCATGCACTGTGCTCCTCGCCTAGCCGTGGTAAGATACAGCAGCAACGCGAACAGACCATCGGTTCTAATGATAAAGCTGCTTAAAAACCTAGACGCAATGACTTAACAGAACCTGACCCCCAAGTACATCACCAGTGGGACTTTCTCTAGACCGAAGACTGTGCATAATTAACCTCTGCCTGGTGACCAACTCACCAAAAGGCACACACCCCTTATGGCCAAGCCCTGCAAAGGCTTTTGAGTCATAAGAATTCAAAAGATTCAAGATCCAAATTATTAGAAGTGACTCTGACAGCTCATACAACCCAGCTTCCTGCCTTTGGCTACATCAATCAAAGGGGTCTCCTTTTTAGTGGAAAAATAAGAATCTTCCTTGTCAAGGATGATCCTAATAAGAACAATTCACACACACTTGGTCTGGCATCTTAGACAAGAATAACTAGGAAAAGAAAGCAAAAAAAAAAAAAAAAACAGAATTGTTTGTGCTAACATTTAATGAAGAATCCTCATAATGAAATATCAAATAAGTGCTAGAATTCTGCCCATTTCACAGATTTTAGAACTGAGGTACTAGGAGGGTAAGGTCAAAGATACTTGGCTAGTAACTAGAGGAGCCAACCCTTAACCTAGGTCCAGAGTGCCTTTCCTGATAGTATTCTTCTACTAGCCCTACTACATAGGACCAAACTACACCTCCACTCAGACCAAAAAAAAAATGATTCCACTGTGTCACTCAAGCCAGAAGCTAGTCACTAGAGATCTGAAACATTTAGACAAATGTTCCCCATATGTGAACTCCCCTCACCTCTGCTTGCTGAGTTTATTTTTTAGGTGTGATCAGTCCACCAAGGAGTAGTAGTAGGCTCATGCTCTCGGTGCTGCAAGAGAGATCTCAGCTGCAATAACCCCCTGCCCAGAGCCATGTTCTCATCTCACATCTCACTCATCAGATAGCATGTGCGCAGCTCTGGTTTGCTGTTTGTCTTTATCTGTATCTAATGGTGCCAATCCAGTCTCCATCAAAAGGTATTTAAGCTGCCCAAGGGCAAAGACTGTGTTTCTGCCTCTCTCCATCTCTCCTTATTACGCCCAGACTGCAAACAGGTGATGTTCCATAAATACACACAAAAAGACGGAATCTGCATGTGACCTCAACTCCCAGTGAATTCGGGAGTTGAATATAGGCATGAGGGAACGTCAGACAATTATAGGAAGAAAAAAACAACATCTAGAATAGCACATACATTGCTATCCCCCTAAAAGTGCATTTGAACCTTATTTTTCCTTCTTATCTTGTTGTTTGAGCAACATAGAATCAGAGTCCTTCACTTCCACATATGCTATGACCCTTTCACCCCCAGTACACAATGTATTTGGTTGCAAAAATAAAAACCTAGGTCAATACGTCTTTGCGCTAAGCCTGTGATCCCCAGGAGGGCAGGAGGCAATATTTCCAGCAAACTACAGAGCCCTCAAAATATGAGGTCCATAGATTCTTTGCAAAGTGCTTGTTTGTGTCGAGAAAATTCCAGCCCAATGAGAAACCAGATGGGTAGATGCACCAAATATTGAAGACAGGCCTCAAGGCAAAGCAGACAAACACTCTCTCTGGTGTACACTAAACTCAGGAGTGAGCCTCCAGCCGTTACGAGCAGAGAAATGTCCCACCAGAGTTTTCCAAATAGCAAACTCTTAGTCCGATGATTGTTTCTATCATTTGCCATATTTTCTGTCCAAAAGCCTCTCTAGTTCCTACATGGTTAGCAGCTTTTATAGCCCAAGATAAGTGTCCATCCCTTTTAATTTTCATTGTTGCATCTGTTTTGCCATTTCTCTGCAGCAGGTTGTATTACAACGGAAGGATTAATGAGGAAATGGATGCAAACATTTTTATTTCAAATAGCAGCTCTCAGACAAGATCTGGAAAACGGAATCAAGCCATATGATTGTAAAAGAAAAAAAACCCTCGCCATCCAACTATTGGGCATTTTGCCATTATTTGTGAATAGCATGTAAATACAAACAACTTAACTGGGGTGGGGAAGAGATGTACATTTTTCATTTGTGTCTGGCTAATCATTTTTTTTATTATTAATTTGGTCCCTTTTATTTCACATAAATGTCATCTCAAGCACCAAACATCAACAAATAAGATCGTTTATCTTGCTGGGGAAAGCAAAACATTGCATTGCCATTCAGAGAAGGCAGCTGACGTCCCTGCCGCACCACTAATAAAGAAGGCCTTCAGAACGAAAAATAATCATTTTCTATTACTTTCCACCATGCCTCATCCATAAACACAGGGCCGCTGGTAATTGCATTTAGCAAAGAAGCATGCTCTGTGTATTACAATTTCCTGAGATGAAAAAAACCTGAAGAACACCCCAGATTGAGGGCTCAGATGAAGAGCAGGAGAGAGACCTGCTTGCTCATTCCTGGGGTGCCTCTGCACATTATCCGGGGGCAGAGGATGGGGAAAGAGGAAAGCGAGCACGGGATTTTCATGAGGTTCCCTTTTTCTCTTCTTGGCCGGAGTAAAAAGAAAAGGAGAGGAGTGATGGATGTAGAGGAGGGAGCAGAGATGCAGAGCAGGAGGAACCAGAGCGGGCCTCCGGGGATGATCCTGGTCTAGCAGCAGCTGCTACCACGCGACGCCGTCGGTGTGCACCGTGTACTCGCGGGTTCCGACGCGCGCGCGAGGAAGCCGCGTCCACGCGCATGTGCACGCGAGCCTCTTGTCCCGGGCAGGGAGGCGGCATGGCTGAGCTGATAAATCCAACGCAAGCCCACAGACTCCACGCTTCCCTGTCGCCGGAGCATTTGGCTCGACTGCCCGCGTTGCCTGCTCTGCCAAGCAAGGCACTGACTCCACAGGAGAACCGTCCTGTCGATCTCTGCAGGAATATAAGACCTTTTTTTTCCTAGTAAAATGTTCCCCAACTCTGCAAGGGAGGTTGGCAGTACATCTCCAACTCTGGCCTGTCTTTTTAATACCCCTACAATAGCTCGGTTGGACTGAGACCAGCTGTTGGTGCATTACCATTTGTAAATGCTTAAAACAGCTACTCCTTGTTTTCTTGGCAGAGCTGACTGTGGAAAAAAAAAAAAAAAGACAGAAAGAAAGAAAGCTAGCTCCAGCCACTTCCATTCAAACATTAAGAACCACTGACTGCCAGCTTTGGCATTCAGCAGCCATTGTTTGCACAGTTCTCTTCAACAAGTTTCTCATCACCCCACTATTCCTCCACACACCCCCTCCATGTGAAAAGAAGAAAGAAAATCAGCAGAGGAGTTCCAGTCCCCTCCGTCCTAACACTGGTTCACACCCACCATGTAGTCAGTCTTCATCAGAAAGAAGACAGAAGCCCAGTGAACTCTCTTTGTTTAGATCTGGTCTTTCATATGTTTCGTCCCCCTCCCCTGACCAGGCTGGTCCTCATTTCACAGCCCTCAGCAAAAGATCAGCCTGTCCCAGGTGACCCTGAGGTTTTCCTAGAGACACCCTCGCCCTTTCCTGCTCTCTGAACACACCCAGCGTGGTGTGTATTCACCTTGCCCACGGCTAGTGTAGGATCCCAGATAGGAGATAATCTGGGGGTGAGGAGGAGATGGCCACAGTCCAAGTCATCGGATGAGGCCACTCTAAAGAAGGTTCTTAGTTCTAGGTCCACCTCTCACCTCAGCAAAACCCTCAACTTGACATTTGCAAGAAGAGTCAGATTCGCAAGTCAACACCTAGCCACTCAAAATAGATGGGAAATTTCGTAAGGAACATCTGAGGCTCTTTGCTGATCCTCCTCTGTCCCCACCTGTTCCCCTTCCCCCATCCACTGTTGGCAGGGGTGGCCTCCAGGGCCACATGCCCATCCGTGGTCCAAGCTCCACATGCCTCGAACAGAGCAGCCCTGGAGAACAGGCAATAACAAGCCCGGCGTTACCGCAGTGGGGACAATAGGCTTCGTGTGCCATATCCCCAACACTCGTGCCCTTCTGTTCGATGGCCTCCCCCACCAAGGGCAGTGGTGGCTGCATCTGTCCTTGCTCCTTTAGTGGGGTTTCTGGGCACAAGAGAGAGATCTGTCTGCGTCACACACGCTCTTGGAGATGAGTGAATTCAAGTAGCCAAATGTCGCGGCAGGGTTGAAATCCCGCACATAAGCTCCAAGAGAAAGGAAAGAGCCCAAAATTGGGCCCAGGAGGACTAGCACTTGCGGGAGGGAGTACAACTTGGCCAGAGATTAAAAAGTTCCATTCTGGTTTTATGGAAATGTGATAGTCAGTTCCTTATCGAGAGGACAGGAACCTGGAACAGATAAGGCAAACCACAGATAACCCAGAAATCCTAGACAGCTGGCCCAGGAGCAGGACACACAGGAAGGGGCAGTGGACAATGAGCCCCAGCCCCACCACTGGCCAGCTCAGCCACCAGAAGCCTTCATGTCATGTCTCATGTCTAAGCCATCTCATCTGTAAAAATCCAGAAGTTGAGTTGGGTAGCCACCTACGTCCTGTCAGTTCTAGAATGCTAAGCCATCCCTACCCTAATGTTCTTTAGCTTTGGCTAATAGGAGTTCAGGTATGCACCACTGTAAGACACCCACCCACCGTACAGAAATACAGACACTGAATTTGAAGTTTCCTTTAAAAGGTAAAGTCTCCCAATTGTTATATTTGCTATCAGATTTCCTAAACTCAATTTATGTTCATCTTTTCAGAGAAAGATTATAAAAGTTCTTGAAGGGAAGCTTTCAATTCCCAGGCCTGACATAATGCCTGACACACAGTAGGCCTTATGGATAACATGTGATAGATGGGACAAATTTGATATGCAAAGTGAGGTCCACAGGAAAGCACAGCAGGTGCCCTAAGAAGACTACAGTGGTGGAGATAGGTCAGTCTGAGACTAAAAATTGGGCACGGGCCATTTACAAAGTGGATTATCCACAGGCAGCTAATTGGAAGCCAGGAAATTATAAAATGAGAATTTTAAACCTATGTGTTTTATTAAACCCTGCAATATATGTATTAGTACTAAAACAGAAAATTCCACCAAATATTAGTCACTCTGTTATATCGGGTACAACTCCCTCCTATGGCTCTGCAGCCAGGGATATCTTAGTAGAGCTTCTCCTGAGATCTCCCGGTTAACCCTCTCAGTGCTTGTTTCATTGTCCTTCTGCTGGGCTGAAAGCCCCTGCAGGCTGGGTCTGTGTCCAGCTTGTCCATATTGTATGCTCAGAGCCTTGCACAAAAGGCACTCTAGTAATATTTGGTTGATACTAAGGTGGTTTGGAGGAAAAGATGCAAAAGCTGAGTCTCTTTCCCCAGACCCTTTCTGCTCCTCATATCCAAAGGCCTTGATGAACTAACTGGTCTATGACAGGGACACTTTCTGACACAGGGAAAACAAGCAATTCCATAGTCCTTAAGACCTGGAGCTGAACTGAAAAGCCAAGTTAGGCTGAGTGTCTGACCTCAACCCTCACACATGGCAATCAACCCCTGGCTCCTAACTGATGTGCTCTTGGAGCAAATTCTCCTTGGAGCAGAGAGGAGACTCATTGCATTTTAAATCCCTACTGAGCCCCCAACATCTGTCATCACTGATGGAGCCCCAATATCTGCCATCAGTGATGAAGAAGCTGCAGGAACGAGGGCAGATGAGTTGGCCCTGAGAGAGGATGTGAAAGGCCTTCAAACTGTGACAATGACTCCATCATGTGCACAAAGACAGCACCACTGGGATACAAATAGGAGCAACACCAGTTACTGCAGCCACTGTGTGTTCTTCGCACATCCTTCATTTCACCCTCACCATAAGCTGAGATGGAGGACAATGACGGTCCACGTTGCACAGATGGGGAAACCCAGATGCAGCGAGACTCAGAATTCGTCCACCGTTCAACTGCCAGTAAGTAGCTGAGCACATTCAAACCTACCAGCCTAGCTCAGCCCCTATGAGCAGTAGCAGCAGCAATGAAGGGCTTATTCATACCACACCAGGCCTTGCAGTGCCTAAGGAAGGAAAATATGGGCCTTGCAAGAGTATCCCTTACTGTCACCTCCAATGCGTCTGTTCTGGTAAGGTCCGTTGTTATGAATAATAGTCAATTTGTTCAGCATTGAGCTAAGGAGACTAGCCTCCAAGACAGAACCTAGGCCTATAATGCAGGGGGAACATGCATTCTCCAAATCCCCATTATGTCAACACCTCAGCTAGTGAGAAGTACGATGCTGTGTTCCTTATTTTGCCTGTATAACCCTCCACCGGGTCAATGTAATCTATAACATTATCAATCTCCAGGGAAGGGAACATGGCATAATGGCTGGGAGGAGGGCTATAGGAGCCAGACCCCCTGGATTCCATTCTGACTCTGCCACTTTAGTAGCTGTAGGACCCTGCACATTTTTCTTAACTTCTCTGTGCCTCAGGTTTCTCATATTCAAAAATGGAAATAAAAATAGCTCCTAACTCCTGGGGTTGTTGGGAGGATTAACCCACTACCTTGTCTGACAAACTCACAGTTGTTTTCCTGCACCCCACTCCCTGCCACACAGCCCCACTCCTCAGGGGTCTGCCCAGATACCATCCCTGTGCTGTCACTTGTCATGATCGCTCCTATTCTATTTTTAACATTATTATTGCTGCTGTGGTGGCAAATTCACTCTATTAAGAGTCACCTCCCTGCCTCCCGAGCAGAATATTAATAGAGTAGAAAGGTTGGGAATCCAGATTGAACCCAAGTTCAAACCTCAGTCCTGCAACATGGGATCTAGACCCAATATTTAGCCCCAAGCAGTAAAAATGTAGGACTTACAAGCTGCCCGCCTGGGCTTACATCCCTGCACACACACCACTAACTGTGTGACTCTGAACAGCTATTTACACTCTGCTTCAGGGTCCTCATCCATGAAACAGGGATAATACTTGAAAAGTACCTCCTGGGATTCCTACGAGGATAGAGAGAAGATGTCCCTGGACACCTACAAGTGGGACATAAATGTCTGTGCTCTTCATTCTAAAGCAGAGGAGATAGAGTGGAGAGTTGGGAAGGAGACACAGGTCAGATGCACAGTCCACACTCCCTCAGGGACAGTGCCTCCCTTCCCACGTCTCCCTGTGGCTGCACACAGGACATAAAGCCTTCACTTCTTTAAGTCCTCCAAAAATCTCTTAACCGTCGTTCAAACCTACCAAATCCTACCTCCCCTGCAAGCTTTCTGAATTGTATCTGAAAACATCTCCAGCCCCTTCCCAAGTGGACCAACAGAAAAGGCCCCCAAATTCCCTCAAACACCAGTCAGTCTAATATTGAGCACAACTCCCTCCAATGGCCCTGTAGCCAGGAAAGTCTCAGTAGAGCTTCTCCCAAGATCTCCCGATTAACCACTAGCAGACCCTCTTCATGCTTTAATTGTTCTGCTGGGCCAAAAGCTCCCTCACCTCATCCCCTAGCCACGTGCCTTCAACCTCCTAGACCACAAATACTTGGCAAAAACTTGTAATTGTGATTTCCTTTACTACGTGCAAACACTGTGCTGAGATTGATATTTCTCTATCATTTAATGCTCTGTCTTAGATAGCTCACAGTGCTCTAATAGAATACCACAGACCGGATGTTGTCAACAATAGACATTTATTGCTCACAGGTCTGGAGGCTGGGAGTCCAGGGTCAAGGTGCTGGCAGACTCGGTTTCCCATGAGGACCAGCTTTCAGTCCTTTGTGCCATGTCTTCATATGGCCTTTCCTCAGTGTGAACACTGGGAAGGGGGATGGAATGGGAATGGGAGCAAGCGCTCTGCCATTTCTTCTTCTAAGGACACTAATCCTGTCCTATTAGGACCCCACCCTTATGACATCATCTGAACTTAATTATTTCCTTAGAGGCTCCTTCTCCACATATAGTCAATCTGGGGATCTGGGCTTTCATTTATGAATTGTGTGCTGGATGACATTGAGTATAAAACACTCCCAATCACTGTTGGAGGTCAGTTTTACTGATCAGTGTGGTTTACTGATGAGGCCCTGGAAATCTTGCCCAGGGTCACATAGCCAACAAGTGTGTGGTCATCCCAAAGGTTTACTTACAGGGGAAGGGCCTCGTCCAAACCACAGTGCCTGGACACTGAATTTCCAAGAGCCCCTCAAGGGCTGAGAACATCCAGGGAATTTCTAATGGGCTGGGAGGTCTCCAAGAAACCTCCCCCTTCAGATTTTCAGTAAAGTTGCACGAAACACCACAAAAATCTCTTTTAATTCTCAAAAATACCTTTTCCTATATTCCTTCTACAACCAGAGAACACCTGCTATCTGTCCAACATTGTTTTTGATTGATACCTGTCCATCAGTAGTAGACAAAATAAACCTGATCCTCACTCTTAGGGAACTTTCGGTGCAGTCGAGGGTTACAGACAAAGAGGCGGAAGGAAGAGACTAGCTCAGTGGGACCTTTTATCCAGTGTGTTAGTTTACTTTCTGTTGCTGTAAGAGAACACCTGAGAGTGGGTGACTTATACAGAATAGAAGGTTATTTTGGCTCCACGTTCTAGAGAATGAGAAGTCCAGGAGCATGGCTCTGGCATCAGCTCTGCTTTTGGTGAGGGCCTCATGTTGCTTTGATTCATGGTGGAAAAGAAAGCAGGTATAGGTGAAAGAGACAAAGTGCAAGGGGAGCTATCTAATCCTGTTCTGAGAGAATTAACCAGGTTGAGGCACTAATCCTGCTTAATGACCTAATCACCTCTTAAGCGCCCCACGTTCCAACACCACCATAATGCTATCAAATTCCAAGAGGAGTTTCAAAGCCACATTCACGCTATAATACCTAGCTTTGAGGCTCTGCAGGGCTAGAATAAGCATACTTTGCTCATTCCACCACGAGAGCGCTTGCTTTCACGTTGACAGTGCCTACATACCAATACAGCATGCACAGATAAATAAAATAGCCCATCCAGTTATTTGATTGGTTTGACTGTTACGGCAGAAGTTAAAAATGCAGAACCCTGCCTTCCTCCAGAATGGCTTCCATTCAACTCCTTTTGCCAGATTCTCATTAACTATCTACCAGGGCAAAGCCCCACGCTAGGCGCTGGGCAAGCTTTGGGGGACATTGCAAAGAATGCCCTCTCGGCAGGAAAATGACTCTCTGATCATCACTAGCCCAGTCATGAGGAAAGTCCTGCGCCTTTGGATCCCTTAAATGGCTGAACTCTGAGATGAAAAATCAAACTCAAACCTTAGGCTTGACCTTCACTGGTCCAGCTGAAGGTCAGTAACCCCTCCTGCCCACCCATCCTGAGCTGGAGAGGTGAGAGGGAAAGACAGAGGGTTTTATTATACCACCCAGGCCACGCCTGCCAAGTTCTCCCCACAACCGCTTCAAAAAAAAAAAAAAAAAGATGAAGTGAAAGAGAATTGGAAAAATGGAACCCCCTACATCCCAGAAATATTACTTTCATGAGCTGTATGAATTATTTAACAGACAGCTGAAAAGACCAAACTCAACAGAAGAATACAAAAAAACCAACCCGCAGTACAGACACCTTCCCCGAAGCCCATGACAATGAAATGTGTTTTATGCCCCAGATCAACATGCCAGAGAAGGAGGCTTCGGAGACAGATGCCCACAGGGATCATTAGCCCCTTATCTCTCAGCCCTTTGCCACCAGCATCCAGATCTCTGAGCCTGGGCAGCCTGGGGGGAGAAACGCTGAAAAGTGTGTATATTGTAAGTGTTGGTTAAACAACCCCGCCGTATTCTTATTTGCTGGAGGTTTTAGGGAGCAGATGTAGGACTGGCAGGGCTTGGAGCTGGCGATATTGTTCTAGTTCACTCAGAGCCAACACGGAAGGGAAAAAAGCCACACACACACAAACAAAAAAAAAAAAAAAGAAGCTGCATTTGGTGTGTGCGCGCCTGGGTGTGCGCACTCGCCTCTGCGCCAGCCTCTTGTTCAAGGCTCCTTGGAGTCGAGCTGACCCATGCAAAACCAGGCTTGGGGCCCGGCCAAGAGAGATAGAACTTCTCCCAGAGTCTGCATGAGGGTGCCTCTCCATACACGGGCTCACTGTAAGTCTCCCCGCCGGCAGGCACGAGGGGGCTGGGGCAGCGACTTGCCCATCACAGGCTTGGTGCTCTCGGTTGCTAGAGAAAGGGCAAACAAATGGAGAACCAACTATAAAGGCAGCCAGCAGCAGTGAGGCAGCGCTGCAGCTGCCAGGCAATAACTTAGATAGTTACAGCTGCCATCACCTAGTTCATGCAAGCTTTTTAATATCTTTTGGCAGCTCTCGGTGTCACAGCACAAAGGGAGAGTTGGCACTTCGCAGCACACTTTGTTTGACATAACTGTAGGCAGGACCCAGCTGATACCTTCAGTAATGTGGATGGGTTTGCTCTTAAGGTGCGTTTTAGCACATCCAACGGGAGGGGTTTTCCCCCCAACTCTCTCTCCCTTCCTGCCACCCCCTGTTCACGTTCAGGCCATGCAACACCCCTAAATCACACATTGCAAACCAGGCCAGATTAATGGGAGGACTCTGGGGGTGCACAGCATAAGGTTGGCCCCATAAGCACCAAGGTAAGGAGGACAGGAAAGCAATGCACGGAAGATGGGGACACAGGAAGGAAGGGGAAAGGAGCAAAGGAAAAGAGTGCGCTGCAGAACTCTTCCCAAGCCACATAGAGAGACTCAGAGCCTCTTTCCCCCCCTACCCCTAGAGGATTTTACATAAAGCAGAATGCCACCATCTTGCTTCCGGCTCTTCGCTCTTCACAGTTATTCATTGCTTGGCTGAACACCTCCTCCCAAGTTGCACAGGCACCCAGCTTGCTCCGGGTATCTTCCTGCCCCGTTGTGACTCTTTTGAGGGCCAATAGCTAAGAAAGCAGTTTGCAGAAGCACCTCCTCGGCTCAGGGAGTTGTCATGACAACTTTCGTTGATCCCTCCACCCAGCCAGACATCCTTGTTTGGCGGATCCAGGAGCCTTGCTGGTGCTGGAAATGGTCTTCTCTAAGACCCTATGGCACAGATGGGCCTGAAGAGAGCATGCAGGCAGAGGAGGAGCAGAAGATGAGTGTGGGACACGAGGCAGGGGAGGGGCGGGACAGACACTGCCCACTCTGAGCTGTTTAGGCACAGAGGGGAATCATCACTTCCCTGGTGCCAGTACCCAGTCATTCTGTCCCACTGTACATTTCCTTTGTGCATCCTTCTAGGCAGTGGTTCTGGCTGCCTGCAGGATCCTCTTGGAGAAGGCTACCAGGAAAAAGCAGAAAGAAGGAGCCCTGGGGATTATCAAAGATGATCATGGGCTCCTGTGTTAGCTTCCCATCGCTATAACAAATCCCTGGGATAATCACCTTATGAAGAGAAAAGGTTTGTTTAGGCTCACAGCCCTGGAGGATCCAGCCCATGATCAATTGGCCCATTGCTTTGGTCCTGCCACAGGGCAGCACATTATGGTAGGAATGCACGTTAGACAAAAGCCTACAGGGAGAAAAAGAGAGAGAGAGGAAGGGGCAGGTCCCTGGACTGGATCTGAGGGCATGCACTCAATGACTTCAAGACCTCCTGCTAAGCCCCACCTTTTAAGGCTTCCACCACCTTCCAATTGTACCTCCCTGGAGATCAAGCCTCCAACACAGAGAACTCTGGAGGCCAGTAAAGATCCACACTCTTAACAGCTCCTGATTGTTCTGGTTGTTATCTGCTAGGGCTGCCATAACAAAGCACTACGAGCAGAAGCTTAAACGACACCCATCATTGTCTCTTGGTTCTGGAGGCTGGAAGTCAGAGATTTGGTGTCAGCATATTGGATTCTTCCTAAGAGCTCTGAGAGAAGCTCTTGTCCCGGGCCTTTCTCTTGGCCCCTGGTGGTTTCCTGGTGATCTCTGGCCTTCCTTGGCTCGTAGATACACCACTCCAATCTCCACCTCCATCTTCACATGGAATTCTCCCTGTGTCTGTTTCCAAATTTCTTCTTTTTCATAAAGACCCTCCAATGTGACCTCATCTTAACTAATTACATCTGCCAAGACCATGTTTCCAAATAAGGTGACCCTCTGAGGCACTAGGGGTTAGGACTCCAACATACGAATTTGGGGGAGCACAACTCAACCTATACGGTCGGGTACCTACTATGCACCAGACACCATGTTGTACACTTATTGGTATTGTTTCCAATCCTCTCCCAGTCCTGCAACATGTGTAGTATCATCCCCATTTTACAGAGAAGGAAAATAAGGCTCAGAAAGGTCCAAGGTCCTGCCTGAAGTTAGATGACACTAGTGCCACCTGGTCATAATACTTTTGCTGAGAATACGGGGGCTGGCCACTGCTACATTCTTCCCCTAGCACCCCAGAGGCGTATCTGTCTCCCCTCAGCCTTCTCTTTATGAGCACCTTAGGCCTAGGATCACTGGATTCCACCAGATTCCAACTTAAGTTGCTCTCTGAGTTGTTTTCTCCAGCATGAACATGGCAGGTGGTCTGCGGGTGTGGAGCCTTGGGTGGCTGTGGGAGGCAGGGTGTGTTGGGTTGGAGCCTGGCTCTTCTGCACATGCTGCCCTTGCTTGGCAAGAGTCTTCACTTCTCCCAAGCTCTAAAGGAGACAAAAATATTGTATGCTTACTCCTATGCATTCATTTAGTATCCAATATCCAATTATTATTTTTTAAATTTTTTTTAGTTGTTGATAGACCTTTATTTTTTAAATTTATACACGGTGCTGAGATTCGAATCCAGTGCCTCACACATGCCAGGTAAGGACACTACTATTGAGCCCCAGCCCCAGCCTCATCCACTTATTATTGATTAAATGATAAAATAATGGTGAGGCAGTACTTGTTATATATTGGGGATCGAAAAACATCAGCTTCCTCTTTCTTTCTCAACATGTCTCCCATCTTTCCCTCCCCACTAGCAATGCTATCTCCTTAGAGAATACAAGGTCACCCTCCATCAAGATGAGCAAACACCAATGCAGTTCAGCAAGCAACAGCGATGTACTTGCCGTCACCCAAATAGATAAATAAATGACCTTTGTTGATCACTAGCTCAGGCCAGGCACTATTCTAACCATATTACATTAAGGAGGACTCAATAATATTCCCACTTTTCAGATGAGGAAACCAAGAACAAAAAGGTTATACGTGTTGTAAATCTTTGAAAGTCAATTGCTCTATCACTCTGCTCTTATTTTACTAACTACGGTTTTACTTACTCAGAGGGAGATCTGAATTAGGAGAAAGTCACCGTGTGGTTGTCTAGTAGGAACTATACTTTTATCCCCATGAAACTGCACCCCTCAATCCACCCCAGATGGCAATGCCCCAGTTAACCAAGCAAGGCAGGCCAGACAGGACCTCAGAGCTGCCCTACCAGGAGCAGGGAATATAGTTCTTTCAAGAGGCATAAGCCTTGCTCCTACAATAATATTTGCATTGCTCTTTACTTCCCAAACACTTTTTTGCCTGATAGTGTAAAGTATACATCAGTGTCTCCAAATGCTGAGTTTAAATACTAAAGTCCATATGAATAGGCTTTCCCTATATATTTAAGATGTGTCAAAAGGCCCCAGGCTTTATGGTACAGCCTCACTTCTAGGTTAAGTTTTTTATTCAACGCCCAGATTCCCTTCCCAAACTAAGTAAGAGGGGTTTCATTTCCTATTTCCTACTTCCAATCAAAAATGCAGCTTCTCCTAGCCCTGTTGGTGCTGAATCATTCCAGCAGTTTCCAAAACAAAATTAGATACAGCCCCAGCTTGAGAAATGTTCCACCTCCTGGACTCACGGCATTTGGGATTATTATTCACTTATTATCATTCAAAACAAATAAGAATGATAAAACATCAGTTGGAGTCACTCCAGGATACAAGAAACTGGAATATCTAATAAAAACCATAGTATTCCACAAATAGAAACTATTAGAAAATGCAGAAAAACAATGGCAGAGGACATTCTGCACCTTCCCCCAAAAAAACAGATCACCTGAAATAACAGAGCAGTTCTCAATGTCCAATCCACTGGTCACAAAGAGTACTGTTCAGAGCACCCTTAATTCAAGCCTCAGAGAAAGAAAACCTGTGTAAATCATCCAGCACTGAGTAGGACATCATTTTTAGTTTCCTTTCCTCTTTCATCACATTTGGTGAACTTCCTTCAACCTGAACTCTCTGTAGCTAAGGAGAAAAGGTTGTCATATTCAGGCATTCTTTGCTCTCCACTAGAAAATATCCAGCGACCCCCCACATCCAGGAAGTCTCACGATTTCACAAAGGGCCTTTACACCCACATTTCAGCCTGAGCAAATGTTTAACTCGAACTTGGGAAACATCACGGGATGCTGAAATCCACTCACATTCCAAGACTGACCTTCCCATGGGAGAATGTGGCCGGTTTGTGCTTGGTTGACTCCTGTTTGATCTGCAGAGAAAGACGGTCATGGATTTCACAGACCCGGGAACCCATGTTCACTCAGCTCCCCCTGCACACGAGCCCTTCCCTTGCCTCCTCTGACTGATGGTCTCCATTTCTAGAATCTCCTGCATTGGCTCCTCCACCGTCTGAAGACAGCCTCATTCCTGAGATGCCTAACTCTGGGGATGTTGACCTCTTCCTCTACCAGATGGCAGAGTTCACTCCCCAGTGCTTCCAGACCTATGTCCAGAAAGAAAATAGGCAGGGACAAGGCAGACCTGAGGTCCAGGGGACCACTGTCTTGTCTTCCCATCTCCCTCTACACCCCTCAACCATCAACTCCCACTGCCACTTTTTTTATTATTATTTTTAGTTGTAGATGGACACAATACCTTTATTTTATTTATTTGTTTTTATGTGGTCCTGAGGATTGAACCCAGTGCCCCACACGTGCTAGGCAAGCTCTCTACCACTGAGCCACTCCCCAGCCCCTCACAGCCATTTTTGAAATGGGAAATGGCAGAAGGGCAAAGTGAAGAAGAGGAGGAAGTGAGATTCAGAACAGCTGGTACCAGCTTTGTAACGGGATGGAGGACTGCAGGGTCAGATCCTTTTTTTTATTTACAATAATGTATTTAATCTTTGCATGCAATCAGAAAAAAAAATTCTTTCATCATAGTATTCCTAATACCAAAAATTTTTCTAAAAATGGGAACAGCCAGATTGGGGTCATAGCTCAGTGGTAGAGAGCTCACCTAGCAAGTGCGAGACCCTGGGTTCGATCCTCAGCACCACATAAAAATAAATAAAAGAAATAAAAGGTATTTAAAAATGGGAACCGCCTATATATCTAATAATTGGGAATTTGTTAAGTTAATCCAAATAATTGAATAGAATGCAATAATTCAAGATGCTATTTACAAGGATCTTAAGGACTAGGGACCTGCCAATGACACAATGTTTGGTTTAAAACAGGATGTGCTTACATACAGTTTAATCTCAGCTATATAAATATGGAAAATATATACAGTACTAGATATTCTTATGTCTGCCAGTATCTCCTTCCCCCTTTTCTATTTCCAGTTTTTCCAGGAACTTTTGCACATCCCCCCATCTCTCTCTTTCTCTCTCTCTTTCACACACACACACACACACACACACACTTACAGACCAAGATCTGCAACTCCTCCAAGAGGAGTCGATGTGCACAATATGGCTGCGGCCACAGTGGACGGGTCCAGGGTGGACATCTGACCTAAGCCAGGACAATTCTCTCCTTCTCCATTAATTCTGAAACTGGGACTGAGGGAATCTTTCTCTTTCCAGCAGCAGACACGGTAGGATAAGAGTGCCTAGAGGCCGGCAGAGGCAGGCCCTTGTGTCCTGCCCTGTGGGCCAGAGACCCTGGCAGCAGATCAAAGTAAGGACAGAGGAGAGGAGGCAAATGCAGGCAAGAAGAAGCAGGAGGCCAAGAAGGAATATCCTGACAGCACCCCAGTCCCCTGTCTTGCTGAGTCTGAGACCTGGCCACAATTCTGCTCTTGGGGTCCACGAGACAGACAACCCCAGGCCCTTATAATAAAGTCTCCATCTTTTCTAGCCCTTTAAATTGTATTTACTAGTAACCAAAAGAACACTAACCAGTATGTGCTCCCTCAAACACCCCATGACCTCTACACTCTCCTATTATAGTAAAATATTGGAAGGGGGGTAGGGTGTATGATTCTAGGTGACTTCTTTTTCCTTTTTTATTTTCCCAAGTTTCCCATGATGAACATTTTTATTATTTGGCATTCAGTGTCTATCTCCAAATCTACCACCTTAATTCACTTACACACAATATACATACTTTGTCCATAATTAAAAGAAAAACTTTAGTTATCAGAAAATATACATTTACTGACTTTGTGTGTGTGTTGTGTGGAGTGTGTGTGTGTGTGTGTGTGTGTGTGTGTAGCAGCAGGAGTAGTAGTAAATCTTCATATTAGACAGAAACCAAAATTCCTGGAGACAGTCTTGGTAAATGTTCCCATGCTCCCTCCACATCGTGGTGTTTCTGGTGGGCTCAGGACCTCAAGGCCTCTGAAGTGCTGCCATGGGCCCTGCCCTTGCTGGCCACAGCCCGGTGCCAGCCTGGTCTTCAGACCACACCTCCCATTCCAGTCACTCTAAAGTCTCTACTGACTCATTATCCCGAGGCCAGCCATTTGCATGTCTTACCAGAAAGGAAGAGCAGGAAAATCTCCCCCATCTTTTTACATGGTTTGACCATTTCTTTTCTTCCTTTTCTCCTCAAAACTACTGCCATTTTGACCTCTCCTGGGACCTGTCTTTTCTCCGAGTGGAGCTGTCAAAAGCTCTATTCTTTGGAAGCCCAGAGCAAACCCTCTTTTCTGAGAATCAGAATACTTGGTTGGCACACCCCCTAGTGGTGGTCTAATGAATCCCCCTTAATTACTACAGGGTACAACCCCCAGGGTTTCTCAAAGTGTGTTCCACTGGACCCTAGTTCTACAGAAGAAAAAAAAAAATAGCAGAAGAGAAAAGTAAGAAAAGAAAGTCAAATTTAGAAACATTGGGACAAATAAAAGTAATTGATGTGCTTTCTTAGTGGATTCCTCAAAGTCTTGAATATGCTAATTAGCCTTAGGAACCCCATTGGATTCTTTTGGTTATAAGTAAATACAATTCAATGGGCTAGATAAGATGGAGACTTTATTATAAGGGCCTGAGGTTGTCTGTGTCGTGCATGGGATTCCAGATTTATTCTATCAAACTTTTAGGGAATAATTGCATGGCTCTTTATTGAGCATGTACTATCAATCATAATATGCCCACTTACAGATGGTAAAACTGATGCTCACCAGGGTCAAATATCTTGCTTCCATTAGGTTGACATGACACTGAAGTCGTGTTCTTGACCATGAGGATATCCTGGTTTTACATCTATTCCAGGGCACTGTTCTGCAAATTCCACTTCTACATGTTGCTCTTCTTGGTCCCTGTATTACCAGCCACCTGGGAAACAAGGACAGTGGAGGACCACAGAGGGGAGAGAGGGCTCCCTCACTGCCTTTGGAAGGTTCTGGTTTCCGCAGTGAGAAAGGAAGAGTCAATGTCTCCGTGCCACAAATTCCCCTTGCAATCATCAGCAAAGGGGATGTGATAGGGCACCATGTGGGGAGCCCAAGAGATGCACTTTCGGATGATATTATGAAAAATACAGAAGGCTACTTTATAATTTATTTTTTGCAAAGAGAAGCTTGATTGTTTTTGAGCCTTATTACCTGTTGACCTGGTTTTATTACCAATAGGATATTTTGCAGGCATATGTTTTTTCATCTGTTAAAAAAATGAAAAGGATAATACCTCACATCTTTTTTAATGTCAAGTTTAAGTACATAAATTATTTAAAAGCTTAACTAGCAGGGTGGGCTTTTGAGGGCATAAGTTTTAAATAACAGACGCCAAAGATCATTTGACTGACATAACTTGAAACTTTAGATTTCAGGCACAGCTGGATCCAGAAGACGAAATGAGACCATTATTAAATCTAAATGCAAGGTACTTACATTTATAGAAAAAGGAAATAGAGGGCTGGGGTTGTGGCTCAGTGGGGGCTGGGGTTGTGGCTCAGTGGTAGAGCACTTGCCTAGCACAGGTGAGGTATTGGGTTTGATCCTCAGCACCACATGAAATAAATAAAAAAGAAAGGTCCATCAACAACTAAAAAATATTTAAAAAAAAAGAAAAAGGAAATAGAATAATGCTATAAAATTTCTTAGTCCCTTATCCCGGCTGACATTGATACTGCAAATAATTACATGAATGCTAAGAGTTTGGGGATGGACTCTTCTCCTTCAACTTTGCCTTTCAGCTACCCTTATTAAACATCTCTGTAGAGATTTGATTTTTCTGTCAAATGGGCACCCGACTCCTGGTTTTCCACTTCAGTGGAAGCTAGAAGTTGTAAAGCTATCAAATGCTTTTTCCTCAGAGGATTAAATTTTGGGATATATGTGTGTGTGTGTGTGTGTGTATATATATATATATATATATATATATATATATATATATACATATATGCATATATACATACATATATGCATATATATACATATATGCATATATATATATATGCATATATATATATATATATATATATTCCTATTAATGTTTGCAGAAATAGCACTTTATACAAGCAAAGGGTTTCCCGTGTATCTATTTGTTTTACAAATTTATCATTTAAAACTCCATAATTAGCCTGCCAAAACCTATACCTTCAACATTACAACCACAATTTAAAGTCAATTAAGCCACAGGGGGAGGGAAAAGAAAATATAATTTTAAAAAAATATTTTTTAAAGTTTACATTGTGTGTGCATGTGTGTTTTTGCAAGACAAATATAAATGGCAAGACATATATAAATGGCAAACTTAAAAAAAAAAAAAGAAAAAAAAAGACAGATAGATAGTCCCAGATTTTAATACCACCCCCAAGGTAGAACAGGTGGTGAAAATATAATAAAACATGTTGCGAGGAACTTGTCATGAATTTTAAAAACAAAAACGCCTACAGACCAAATAAACTGCTCTGACACTCGGCTAAATCTGAAGTTCCCAAACTATTTTAAATGACAAAGCAGAAGTTCCCAAGAGAGAGAGTCCAACAGAAATGGTTTGAGGGCAATTGCTGCCGAACTCACACAGAATAGAGCTTGGATAGACAGGCAGAGGCGGAGCCTGCTCCCCCTTGCCACCTGGGCCACTTGATGTTCACAGACCCTCAGGACCAGACCATGTGTGCAGCGCAAGGAATCTGTCGACAAGCTTCTGGGAGCCTCCTGCACCCATCTCCCACCTGCCTGGTGGCTTGTCCATGGACCCAAAGGCAACTGTTTGGGGCATTTGACCAGCAACTAGCCTTATGCTTGCCAGTAACCACGTCCAGATGTCCTGTTGGAAGGCAGGCGGGCGCCCGGGCCCTGGTGGAGGGGGACACGCTCCCTCAGCAGCGCCCCCTACAGGCCCTCGCCGTTCGTTCATCGCAACCTCACCTGCCCTTGGATCTTGGTCGCATTTGGGTTCCTCCTCCTTGGGCACAGAGTGCTGAAAGCAGCACAGAGAGGAGAGCACAGCTCTATTTCACAGTAAGAGGCAAAGTGATTTACCCAAAATCACAGAGCTGAGATGACAGCCCGAAATGTCTGGCTCCTTGTCTAGCCCTGTGTCTACTATAATAAGCTCATTAAGATCATCTGGGGATGAAGAGTGGGGAAGGGTCCCCATTCTGGTCCCCCATTCCAGGCTCCCAAGTTCAAATGCCTAAAGAGGTCAGAAGAAGGGTGGAGGAGGTGAGCCTGCCATACAGCGCACCGGAAAGCCCGAGTCCCATGTCAGGACAGGCAGCTGCCTCCGGGCATCATCAGCGCATTGCTATTACGCAAAACAGCCAAGTGAAGGCAGAGAGCTGAATCTTTATGTGAAATGTCCTGGATATTTAAATATCGATTTTGTTGCCAACCACTAGAATAACTACTGACAAAAAAAAAAAAAAAGACTTCCATAAATAACAAGACCATGTAGAGGCATTAGACCCCTTGTGCACGGATGGTATGGTGGTTCCTCAAAATATTAACAAAGAATAACCAAGATTCAGCACTTTTACTTCTGGGAACATACCCAAAAGAAAAGCAGGGATGTAAGCAGATGTTTGCAAGCCCATGTTCATAGCAGCATTAATCACAATGGCCAAAAGATGGAAGTGACACCTGTCCATCAGAGGATGATTGGATGAACAAATGTGGTATGAAGTAACAATAAATGTTGGCGAGGATGTGGGGGAAAGGTACACTCATACATTGCTGGTGGGACTGCAAATTGGTGCAACCACTATGGAAAGCAGTGTGGAGATTCTTCAGAAAACTTGGAATGGAACCACCATTTGACCCAGCTATCCCACTCCTCACCATATACCCAAAGGACTTAAAATCAGTATACTACAGTGATGCAGCCACATCAATGTTTATAGCAGCTCAGTTCACAATAGCTAAGCTATGGAACCAACCTGGTGTCCTTAAACTGATGAATGGAATTACTCAGCCATAAAGAAGAATGAAGTGATAGCATTTGCTGATAAATGGATGGAACTGGAGACTATCATGCTAAGTGAAATAAGCCAATCCCAAAAAAAACAAAAGTCAAATGTTCTCTCTGATATGTGGATGCTAATACACAATAAGAAGTGGAGGAGAACAGAACTTCATTGGATTAGACAAAGGGGAACAAAGGGAAGGGAGGGAGGATGGGAATAGGAAAGTCAGTAGGAAGAATCAGACATAATTTTCCTGTGTTCAGATATGAATACACAACCAGTGTAACTCCACATTATGTACAACCACAAGAATGAGGAATTATACTCCATGTATGTATGACATGTCAAAATACACTCTACTGTCATGTATATCTATAAAGGACAAGTTAAAATTTTGAGAAAAAAATATGTGATCTGTACACACAATGGAATATTATTCAGTCTGAAAAAGGAAGAAAATTCTGACACTTCTACAACATGGATGAATCTGGAAGGCATGAGGCAAAGTGAAATAAGACAGCCACCAAAAAAAGACAAAGACTACATGATCCTACTTTTGTGCAGTACCTACAGTAGTTGAGTCCATAGAGACAGAAAGTAAGATGGTGGTCACCAGGGGCTCAGGGTAGAGGGCGGTCTGGGGGTTGTCCTTTCATGGGTATAATTTCAGTTTTTCGAGAAGAAAAATTTGTGGGGTTTGGCAGCATAATGATGTAAACATATTTAATGCTATTGAACTATATACTTCTAAGAGGTCAAAGTGATACATTTCTTATTTTGTTGGTTTGTTTTACCACGATTAAAATTTTAAAACAACATTAATCCTATGACTCTAACAAATTTACTTGCAGACTGCTTCAGGGCACTCGCTTGAAATTTCTATCCCATTCAGATACCTGATATCTGTGTACTACCACCAAAGACCAAGATGTATCCACTAAAAGGGGGCCAGAGTGGAACTGGGCACAGAGGCACATGCCTTTAATCCCAGCTGCTTGGGAGGCTGAGGCAGGAGGACTGCAAGTTTGAAGCCAACGTGGGCAACTCAGATAGACTCTGCCTCAAAATAAAATAAAGGTGAACTGGAGCTGTGGCTCAGTGGCAGAACACTTGCCTAGCACAAGTGAGGCACTGGGTTCGATCCTTAGCACCGCATAAAATAAAGAAATAAAACAAAAGCAGTTTGTTAAAAGAAAAATAAAAAAGAACCAACTAAGGAAAAAAGAATTAAAAAAAAAAAAAAAGGTGGCTGAGGATGTTACTCAGAGGTAGAACACTTACTTAGCACGTGAAAGGCCCTGGGTTCAATCCCCAATACCTCAAATTAAAAAATAAAGGTGGGGGGACCAAACTAGAAGTACAAAGGAATTCAGCAAATCCCACCTCTAATTCTTGCTAGCAGGATGACTTTGTACAAGTCATATAATAGGTCATTTAATCTCTCTGACCTGGGTTTTCTTGTCTATTGAATGGTACCAAAATGGTTTCCTACTTTCCTCAGCCCACCCAGACCTCCAGCTAGTGAGACTCTGTTGATTTCCAATATCTTTGTATACCCCCATCACTCTTCTATTCAAAATATTCTCTTTCTTCCCATAGTGCACTGCAATCCTTTGTTGTCCCCCATGAAATGCAGGGATCCTCGTAGATTAGGCTTAGCCATTTTTGTACTCCCCAGAAAAAGAGACCAAGCATACAATCAATGCTCCATAAATACCATCAAATCAAGCAACTGACCAACAGCTCACCCAGCACTGATTATGTGCCAGATACTACGAAGTGCTGAGGAGACCAACAGAAGATCCATGTTCTTAAAGAAGGTGAATCGTGTTTGAGGAGAGGAGACACAGGTAAGGTCCAAAATATCTTGCTACAAGTCAGACTCTGGGTCCCAACCACCTAAAGAAGGGGGTAACATGAAGAAAAACTAGCTCCCCTTCTTTTACACAGCCTCATTAAGATTTTCTTGGACCTTACCATGGTTTGAAAGTCCCCTCTAAATCCATACTGAAACTTCATCCCCAAAGTTAATATGTTAATATATTGACAGTATTTGGGGTGACGGTGTTTGAGAGGTGATTGGGATTAGATAAGGTTATCAGGTGAGACCACCATGATGGAACTGGACATATGCTTGGTCTATCTCACCATGTTATGATGCAGCAAGAAGGCCCTCACCGGGTGCTGAACATTATCAGCACCATGCTCTTTGACTTCCCGGCCTCCAGAATCATGAGCCAGATGAAACTTTACTCTTTATAAATTTCTTAGTCCCAGGTGTTTTATCATAGCAGCAGAAAAAGACTACACTAGAGATAAGAAATTCATCTGCTCACAAAATTGTTTCCCAAATAAGGATGTTTCCCATACTTATCAGGCACCATGATAAGTAGGAACAGAATCAGAACAGTTCCCCTAGAAAGCTTTGGACACTCTCTGGTCTTGGGACAGTGGTGGGGTGGGGTGGGGGGAATCCTTGGAGCAAGGCAGGCCACATCACTAGTGCATTTTCCTTCTTGAGAAGCCAAGAGGGCTGAGGCACAGATATCACTTAGCCCAACCCCTTCCATCCCCAATTAAATGGACAGTCCCCTGGGTCAACTGCATCATGGGTATGTGCTCATTCTCTAATCTGACTTGTCCTTGGAGGTTCCCCACCCCATCCTGCTGATCTTACCAGCTGCCTGGGGGAGCACAATTGAGAAGAGATTTGGCAATGATCCAGTTAATTTGATCGATGGAGACAGCCAAACAAATAATCCAGGCCAAAAATGTTCAGTTCTGTTGGGAGTCTCCCCGGCTCCAAAGACTAACTTCCCCATCCCCCAAGAAGAGCTGTCCAATGGTGAGCCCTGCTGGCTCACATGATCCTTACCCACCAATCAGATTAGCCCTGCTGGCTCACCTGATCCTTACCCACCAATCAGACTAGCCCTGCTGCTCACCTGATCCTTACCCACCAATAAAAAAGCACCCCATGCCAACTGTTAAACCACCCCCAGCTCTATAAATATGCAGAGCTGTTCCTCAATAAACGGGCATTTGCTCCCATGAGGAGCCTTGTTGGTTCTTTCAAGTTCAGCTGTCTACAGGGATCAAATTCCACTTCACTGATACCACGCAGAAGGTTCATCCCTAAGGAAGGGGTTTCACTGAGAAGCACACCCCGTGTCCTAGTATCCCAGGCTGTGCCATTGACCTTCAGCTTGGCTCAATTTCTCTATGACACCCCTCCATTCCCTCTCTGTGCCCTTCCCAGCCCCTGACATCTCTGCCCCACCCCAAGGAATTGGTCCCCTGGAGCTGGGGTGGGTCTTTGGCAGCTGTTAGGGACTGTAGCATTCCGGTGTCCATGCCCTACTCTGACTATTTGAAATCTATTAAGATTTTCAACATTTGAAATACATTCAAATAGTTGAAGGGACACAGTATAATGGTAGAATGTCAGGAGCCCAAAAAGTTTTGATCTTGAAGCTGTGGGGAGGTGGTGGAACCTATAGGAGGCAGGGCCTCCTGGAAGGAAGTTAAGTCAGTAAGGACATGGTCTTGAAGGGGGTACTGGGTTCCCAACCCCTTTCCCCTCTCCCACTCCCTTTTTATTTCTCTCTCAGCTTTCCAGCTGCCATGAGGTAGACAGCCCTCCTCCACCATGCTCTCCCACCATGACCCCAGGCCCAAAGCAATAGGACCATAACCTGACCATGTGACCATGGACTGAAACCTGAAAAACCTGAAACCATGAGCCAGAACAAAAACCCTACTCCCTTATTCAGTTGATTATTTCGGGTATTTTGTGATAGTAACGTAAAGCTAACTAATACAGTATGGAGAAATAGGTCTTATTCATAGCTTATAACCTGAACTATACTATCTTGGAGGTTGCCCTCTCCTTACGTTCCTAAATGCACTGTTATCGGGTCTTATCAGGCCATCTCTCTGCCCAGAGGATGATGAACCAACTCCTCTGCATCATGAAAGAAAACTTTTACAATCCACTCCCAGATCACATGGATCAATTATGATGGAGTTCCACTAAACAAACAGAAAATATAAAATCTTAGAAGCTTAAAAAAAAAGGGCTTAGTCTCTAGAAAAATAAAATAAAAAAATTAGCAGCAGTCTACAACTCTAGAAGACAACATCCCTAATCCTTTACCAGGAGAGGCACGAGGCTATTTCTGTGAAGGTGTTTGTTTTGGAGCCGCTGGAACTCCTCTATTTCAGCTTACAGCAGAAAAGCCGACAAAACTTCAAATTCTATGAATTTCCATATACTAGGCAGAGAGCAGCCCCTAAGCAAAGCAGTGTTTCTCCCTTGTCTGTTCCCAGCCTGGCTGGTTCTCTTTGGTAGGACTTCATCAGAAGTAGCAAGAAAGAGTCAGCAAGCCACTGACTGTCCTGAGCTTTTCCTGCCATTCGTCCCAAAGCCACAGCTTCAGTCCACTTGTGCTTTGCTTCCAAGTTACAACAGGCAACCATTCAAGTACTCCAAGAATGTTCCAACTGTCGCCAGTTTTCAGTTTGCAAAACCTGAGTTCTAAATATCTGCCTTCCCACCTCCTCCACTAAGTCAATATCACATTTTAAATTATGGTCCGTGCAGCAATTCTTTCCAAGTATCAAATGCTCCTTCACTTAGGATGAGGTTCAGTTGCTAACACACCTAGGAATTAGTCTCTCGTGTAACCGAAATCCACTGTTGAGCAGAACTGGAAGTTCTACAAAGACATCAAGAGATCTAGCTTCTACCTTTCTACTCAGCACCCCTCCAGCAGAAAACTCCCATGACTAAGGTGCTCTTCATGACACAGGAGGATCACTGGAAATCAATCACATGGCCAAGTCTAACTGCCAGGAATTCCAGGATGAGATTTTTTTTTACCTGAGCACATTGCTGCTGTGAATATAATCAGGATTCTGATGCTAAGGTCAAAGGGAAGGAAGATGTTGGAGGAGCAGCCTAAGCCACAATTTGTATTTGTTTGCATTTAAGGCTCCCCAACTAGGGCTCGATGCATGTCATTTAAATTTGTAACCCCTTGGTGGCTAGAGCAATGCCTCTCATAAGAGATCAACCAATAATATTTAGTACACTTGAATAATCACTAATATCCATCCTTTGTCTGGAGAGGTTTTCCATAAGGATCTCAACTTAGAATGTCCAGAATCCTTTCTACTACACCTGCTCCTTGACTTGCAATAAGGTTATGTCCTGATAAACCCATTCTAAATTGAAAATATTGAGCTGGGCACAGCGGCACATGCCTGTAATCCCAGCAGCTCGGGAGGCTGGGGCAGGAGGATCGCAAGTTCAAACCAGCCTCAGCAACTTAGTGAGGTTCTAAGCAACTCAGCGAGATGCTGTTTCTAAATAAAATATTTTTTTTAAAGGGCTGGGGATGTAGATCAGTTGTTAAGTGTCCCTGGGTTCAATCCCTAGAATTAAAAGGAAGAAAGGAAGGAAGGAGAAGGAAAGAAGGAGATATTGGACGTCAAACCATCATAAACCAAGGCCCATCTGTATTTTCGAAGATGTCTCTTCTTCTACTCTCTTTAAACCAGTTTAGGTTTCATTCAGGATCTCAGAGTGTCATTTAGAACCATACTAGCCAAATGTGGTCTAAGAGGTACTGCTTATCTGCAAACTGCAAAGAAACTATGTCAATAAGCTCCGTGCTTAGTTTGGCTGACATTTGTCCGTAGCTAGACTTTCTCAAAGAAGAAGCAAGGCTGCTCTCATTTGCATTCTGGAATATGCCCCTGTCTTTCCATGGACCAGTTTAAGTCAAGTAGTGGCACTGGTGTGCTGGCCATTTTCAATGACAGCAGGACTCACGGGAGGCTGTGGGAAGCTAGGTGGTTGATTTCACACTGCAGTCAGCATTCTCATTAAAACAAAAAGACTGCAAAAGATATGCAATCACAATTCAAAAAGACCTTGGCCTTGTTTAAAAGGGAACCAAATCCAGCCACTGCATCTTTATTGGAAATCCAGGTAATCCCTACTCTGCACTGGTCAGAATGGGGTAGCTGTGACTTAGCAGCAGTATATAAGAAGAAGACTTAAAGGTCTTAGTCAGTGTCAGCTCCTTAAATCCTAGCTGTGATGGGATCACCCAAAGAGCCCATGTGACCTTAGGCTGCATTAGCAAAAGCACTGAATTTAGAACAAAGGAGGTGAGGCTCCAACTTTACTCTGTACTCGGCAAAACATGCATGGAATGTTGTGTTCAATTATGAGAATATCATTTAGGAGGGATGTTGAAGAACTGGAACGTGTGCCCACGAGAGCAACCTGAATGCTGAAAAGATTCAAAACCATGTCATATAGAAACATTTGGGGAATTGCTAATGTTTATCCTGGTGAGAAAATTTGGAGACCACAACCTCTATCTTCAAATATCCAGAGAGCTATTATGTGATGAAGAGCTTAATCTTGTTCTGGAAAATGCTAAGGCATGGAGCCAAAACCAGTAGATGGAAGATACAAAAAGGTAGATTTGGGCTTAAGATCAGTAAGACATTCCAACAACCAGAACTGCCCTCAGGAAGAGGCTACCCTGAGGACCATGAACTCAGCCATTGGAGAGAGTAAAACTCAGGCTGGACAGATTCCCAGAAGGGTAAGGTAGGGTGAGTTCAAGCTGTAATGTAACTGAAGGGTCAAAGCTACACCTTCCCTGATTATGTAGCTTGGAGGTTTGCAGCCCACAGAGCCCTTTCCCAATTGTCTCCCTTGAGTCTCACGGCTATTTGGGGTAAGCAGAGTGGATACAAATGAGAAAATGTCACTGGGTTAAGTGGAGATCTATCCTAGGTCACCTGATCCCAAGTCCACCTCTCTGTGGGGAATCTCCAGGAGAAGCCTCACTTTGTTGTTGTTGTTGTTGTTGTTCTTTTTAGTTATACATGATGTTAGAGTGTATTTTGACATATTATAAATACATGGACATTCTTGTGATGGTTCATGATGTGGAGTTACACCAGTCGTGTATTCACATATGAAGATGGGAGAGTTACATCTGATTCATTCTACTGTCTTTTCTATTCCCATCCCCCTCCCTCTCCTTCATTCCCTTTGTCTAATCCAATGAACTTCTATTCTTCTCTCCCCCACTTTATTGCGTGTGAGCATCACCATGTCAGAAAGAACATTCAGGCTTTGGTTTGGGGGGATTGGCTTATTTCACTTAGCACGATAGTCTCCAGTTCCATTTACCAGCAAATGCCATCATTTCATTCTTCCTCATGGAGAAGCCTCCCTTCTTAATGAGAGATTGACAAGACAGCAGAGACCCCCCATGGAAGACAGCTGAGTAGGAGCACATGGTTTGTCTGTCTTCCCCAGTTATTTCTCCCACTCTAAAAGGCGCACCTGTGGCTGCATTCCCTAAGTTAGGAACCTAGGCTTTTGACAGATATCAACAAACTGCAATCAGTGGACCCAATCTGGCCCACCACCTTTTTGCATAAATAAAGTTTTATTGGAACACAGCCTCACCCATTCATTCTGTATTGTCTATGTCTGTTTTCCTGCTATAAAGGCAGAATCTAATAGTTATAATAGAGGGCATGTGTCTGGCCAAAACTAAAATATTTACGTTTTGGCCTTTTTCAGAAAAAGTTTGCAGACTTCCGCTCCAGGATATCAGTGTAGAGTCTGGATACTAGCTCATGTTGTCTATTGAAAAAATGGGAAAAGTTCTAGAAGATTGGAAACCTCATTCAGGAAGCAAAATTTCTTTTGCAGCATTTCTTAATGCAAGAGAAAGAGCCCCCAAATCTTTCATAGACCAAAAGTCTTTATCTTCGGTGTCTTGGGTTTTTATATACTACTGCCCTAGGGGACAGTTATTGAAACAATTTAAAGCACATATAATAAACCAACTGTCCCATCACTGTGTCTATTTTTAATAAGCACAGACAATGCATTCAGCATAGCAAAGGAAAAGAGCAATGTGATTCTATGAATCAATATTAGGACCTAATTAGCCATGGAGCCCAGGCCAATAACAGCTTATCATACCTTTCAGCCCAAAGAAAGCTCAGGTGGAAAGGAGAGAGAGGGGGAGGGAGGGAGAGAGAAGAGGGAATAAGTAGCTAATTATGATAAACTGGTTTCCTAGGTAACTCTGTTTATAACCGCAATGATGTTGCCATATTTTTAATGATAAACACAAAGGTTTGATGTGCGATTATATAATATGTACTGTCTTGATGCTGGTTCTACTCTAGCAAAGGTGAAGCCAGATACAAATTTGAAATTTTGTCAGGCCAGGAAAATTAGAGAAGCTTTTTCTAACCCTCACCTTAAACATCTGTTATTACTTTATTCTCTGAGCACCAGAGAGCTCAAGAATATAGAAACAGATATTTGTGGTGCTTCATGAATACTACCTACCCATTCAGCCCTTAGAGTTAGTTATAGCATTTGATACACTATTTCCTAGGTGAATACCCCTTTGTCAACTCTTCCACCAGATCTGTGACTTGGGGAGGGGCAGGTGGGAAGCTATGCAGAAGGAAGGGGCCCCCCTAGAAGGCTGTCAGCCATCAGAGTCAATGCTGGGGTCACCAAATTGTCTTGTCATATACATTCCCCTCTCATTTATCAGGGATGTCTGCACCCAAATTTGTGAGGAAAAAAAATGCTTTTTGTTTGTGGGTTATGGGAATTGAACTCAGGGGCACTCTACCACTGAGCCACATCCCCAGCCCTATTTTGTATTTTATTTAGAGACAGGGTCTCACTGAGTTGTTCAGTGCCTCACTGTGCTGAGGCTGCCTTTGAACCCGTGATCCTCCTGCCTCAGCCTTTCAAGCCACTGGGATTACCAGGCAAGTGACACTGAGCCCGGCAAGAAAGCTGCTTTAGTCAAAAGATTTGGGATAACGCCAGATACTGTAATTTGAATCACAAAAGCCAAGGTTGGCAAACTATGGCCCATGCCAAATGCAGCCCATTGCCTGTTGTTGTTAATAAAGCTTTATTGAAACACAGTCACACCCACTCATCTGAAGACTGTGGTTACTCTCCTGCTTCAATGGCAGAACTAAGCAGGTGCAAAAGAGAGTGCATGGCTCATACAGCCTGAAGTGTTTATACTATCTGGCCCTTTACTAAAACGTTTGCCAAGGCCTGCACTAAACACCCATATTCTGAACCCACCTATGATTTGATTTCTTCTGCTGTAGAGTCCAGAAAGAAAAGCACTCAGCTCCAGATTCTTTGTGCCTCAAGGAAGCAAAGTGGAAATATTTTGGCCAGTGAAAAGCAGGTAGAAGTCCCTGAAAAGATTTTTCCTCCCCCAACCCCCTCTCCAAAAACAGAGAAAGACTCAAAAATGTAACCATGTTGCTCTTTACCTTTCTCACTTCTTCCTTCTCTTCCAGACCCCTTCTTCCCAGAACACAGCCGGAACACCTGGAGATGAAGCTGCCAGAAGGAGCTGGTTCTGGGTGTCGTTCTTGAGCGGGTGCCCAGCACTGGACAGTGCTCTACGTAGCTCCCGATTTCTTGTGACATGGGAAACTGCTCCTTCCCCACTGAGCCATTCTGGCAGGGCTTTTAGCTACTCAGAGCAGAAATGAGTCCTCACTGATCAAGGTTAAAAAAAAAAAGGTGAAGAATTTAACAAGTTGGATGATGATACAAAGGTAGAATGGGGACAAGAGTAAGAGTGAGATAACCACTCTGGAAAGCAGTACGGAGATGCCTCAGAAAACCTGGAATGGAACCACCATTTGGCCCAGTTATCCCACTCCTCACCATATACCGAAATGACCTAAAATCAGCATACTACGGTGACACAGCCATATCAGTGTTTATGGCAGCTCAATTCACAATTGCTAAGCTATAGAACCAACCTAAATGAATGGGCAAAGAAAATGTGGCATATATACACAATGGAATATTACTCAGCCATAAAGGGAGAATGAAATTATGGCATTTGCTGGCAAATGAATGGAACTAGAGACTATCGTGCTAAGTGAAATAAGCCAGTCCCCAAAAACCAAAGGCCAAATGTTTTCTCTGTATACAGACGCTAACACACAATAAGGAGGGTGGGGTAGAAGTAGTTTAGATTAGACAAAGAGGAATGAAGGGAAGGGAGAGGGGTGGGAATGGGAAAGGCAGTAGAATGAATCAGATGTCACTTTCCTATGCTCATATATGAACACGTGACCAGGGTAACTCCACATCATATACAGCCACAAGCATGGGAAGCTATACTCCATGCATGTGTGATATGTCAAAATGCATTCTACTAGGCTGGGGTTGTGGCTCAGTGGTAGAGCACTTGCCTGGCATATGTCCTCGAGGCACTGGGTTGGGTCCTCAGCACCATATTAATTAATTAATTAATTAATTAATGGTATAAAATGCATTCTACTGTCATCTATAACTTAAAAAAAACAATAAATTATTTTCAAAAATTAATTTTAAAAAATGAAGTAAGAGTGAGAGAGAGGTGAATTGACCAGATGAGAAAGAAGACCTGGACCCTGATGGACTAGGAGGTGAAGAAACACACTGTTGGTCCCAGAGGCGGGGCCACTGATAATCCCACATGTGGTCCTTCTGAAAATAACATGGAGCCCAATGCCTTAGCTGAGATTTCCCTGAAAAATAGAACCCAGAGGGGAAGGGGAGAGGGGGAGGGGTGAGGGAGATTTAGTTTAAAGAATTAGCTCACACGTTTATAGAAGTTGGCAAGTTCAGAATCTGCAGGACTGGCCAGCCGGTGGTAGACCCGGGAAGAGCCCATGTTGCAGCTCAAGTCTGAAGTTCATCTGTTACAGAATTTCCCTTGCTTGGGGAGGGTCAGTGTTTTCGTTCTTTTCAAGCCTCCAATTGATTAGGCAGGGCCCACCCACTTGATGGAAGGGAGCCTGCTTTACTCAAAGTCCACAGATTTCAATGTTAATCTCATCCCAAACACTGTCACAGAAACATCCAGAATAGTGTTTGCCCACATAACTGGACAAATGGCCCAGCCACATTGACACATAAAAAACAAGTCACAAGCCAGTTGTGCCCACCAGGACTTCACCACATGTATGTCTAAGTTTACCTAACCGTGTGTACATGACAGTGTGACAGTGTGTGTAACAGGAAAGAGTCTCTGGGGCCAGAATGAACAGGAACGATCATCTAGCTGTGTGGCCTTACTAACTTACTTCACCTCTCTGTGCTTCCATTTCCTCATCTGTGAAAGGGACACAGTAACAGCACCCAGCTAATAGAAGGGCTATGATGAATAAATGAGTTTTTAAAAAACTCAGAGCCAGCACATGGCAGTGAGTGTGGGCCCATGGTACAACTGGAGAAGTGAAGATATTAGGCAACTCTGGAGTCACAGAATAAAGATGTGCACAATGTCTTTTAGCACTCCGTGATCTTCTTCCAAGCACACCGCTGTCGGCCAGTGAGTGTTGGAAACCTCCAATAAACATCTGGAGGCCCACTTCCTTCCTCCCCAGGCCCCTCTGCACAAAAGGCTCTCCTTAAACAGGTTCCAGTTCTCAAATTCACTGTCACACACAGTGAGCTGGAGGAGAAGGACAGGTGCAAAAAAGTTTTAAAAGCTTAAAAATAGTTTATCATCTCTCAGTTGTTTCAACACACACAGAGGCCTCGTGCACACAGACACACCATCGCCCTGCCCAGCCAAAACCTGCCCTGAGTCAGACACACCTGCACCTCACAGCCGCAAAGACACCCCATGGTCAGCTTGCCCCAGAGAAAAAACGCCCTCCCAAGTTTTCATCAAAGAGATGGTTGGGAGCGTTGTTGGGAGCTTTGTGTAGCTCTCAAGAAAGTCCGTTGTTTACTGTTAGGCGGGCAGGTTCAGGAGCAGCAGAGCTGGTGAAATGTTGTGGTTGTCTTGCAAGAAAGTTCCTCTTCCCAGGAGCTAAGGGCCTGAGATCAAGGTCGAGGCTGATAAGACTCTAGCACAGAGCCTCCTCATGGAGGGCATTACCATAGCAACTAGGCCTCCTGCACCTTTGCACAAAAACATCCCCAGGCTCCAAGCATGCCACAGCCTTGAGGTCATCAGAGACCCCAATCTTAGGCACTTTTCTCCCATTCTCTGTCTCCGCTCTCCACAGATCTGCATTTCAAATAATTATCCCAGGAAACCGCCATGCAGGTGGTCGACAGAGGACAGGCTGAGAAGACTCAAGTGGGTCCTGCTGGTCTTAGCTGCTGATCCTGGCCCTTGCTTTCTGCCCCTCCTTTTCCCATTGCCCACAACAGCCCTGGTGACCACCGACAGAGTTACCAATAGCTACAGGTTCAGTAAATGGGCAAGGGGCCATGCCCAGATCCAGTAACCAAGATGTCGGATCTCAGGGGGACACGAAACAGCTCCATTCCTAAAGATGAGTTTGGAGAACATCTTCCTCAGGCGGGCCTTGAGAGCAGGCCACCCCAGACTGTGGGGGACGGCAGCTTCTGCTGTAGTAATGGAGTGAGAGAAGGAAGTGACCACAATGGCTTTTAGGGGTGGGTTTTAGCTGGGTCACTGAAATGGACAAGTGACCTTTGAAAGCCCCTTTCAATTCTGGGATCTATGAGGCTAAACAAATCAGCCCATTAAGAAAGAGAGGGGTGGGGTTGTGGCTCAGTGGTAGAGCACTTGCCTAGCATGCACGGGGCCCTGGGTTCGATCCTCAGCACCACATAAGTGTAAAATAAAGATATTGTGTCCACCTAAAACTAAAAAAAAATAAATATAAAAAAAAAGAAGGAAGAGAAAATATGGAGCATGTATGTCTACAGAAGCCTGCAGTAACTCCCACGCACCGCACCGTGGCTACCCTTTCTCACTGTATTGACAACTGGCTGGATGACTGGCGTCTCTGCTGCACCGCAGGCTGCACCGCAGGCTCTAGGAACTCAGGGGCCTTCTCCATCCCATGTGAAGCTCTATCCCCAGCTACTGGCCAGTGTCCAGCATATAATAATGACAGACACCGTTCTGAACACATTACTCATAATACCCCATTTAATGCTCATAATGACCCTGGAAGGTAGATACCATCATAATACCCATCTTGCAGATGAGCAAACTGAGGCAGAAGACTGTCTGGGGTCACACAGTTACTAAGTGATAAAGCCAGAAGTATAACCTGGATCTCAAGGCCTCTGCTCTTGCATGCAGTAGGTGCTCCATAAAATATTTGTGCATAGAAAATATCTCTGAGATATTACCACTGAATTGAAATGAGAGTTACATAGATGATAGCCTAATATATGAAAACAAAAACAGTAGCCAGGTAAAGAATAAGCCACAGACAACTTAATTAGTGTTTAGGTGATTAAAGCTTTCCTGAGTTTTTTTTGTTTGTTTGTTTGTTTTTTTAATACAATACATTCGTGTGTGCAAATACACTCCAGGCCATGATTTTTGCAAAATGCTATGTAACTTGTTTCTCATAAAAAAAAAAAAAAAAAAAAATGACTCTTGAGTCTCCCTGAGAAGAGTCTCCCTGAGAAGAGTCTCCCTGAGAAGAGTCTCCCTGGGAACCCTCCCATCAGACGTCCCTGCTCACATTAGTCCTCAGACCCTCATCTTGGCCCAGTCATTCTGAGCAGTTCCTCCAACTCCCCATACTGCACGGAGGCGTTGACGTGCAAATGGGGGTCCCTGCCAGGTGGTCCTGGAAGTGATGGCCACCTGTTCACCTGCCCTGCCCTGCCTTCTTCCCTCAGCCCCCCAGACTCTTCTTTCTGACTTTCTTCTCTCTCCAAAGTTGCCCTTCCGGCCATTTTAAACCAAAATGACTCATCAGATTAAAATGTTGACTGGGAAAATAAGAGACAGTATGGTTTTACTCAATAGGGGCAGGCGGCCACTTCCAATGAGTTCACGCACATGGAAGGGACCATGGAGTCCTATAAAAGTTCAGGGAATGGTGACTGTCACCACTACCAGAACCCAGATAACTAGGGTAGGTCAGAGCAGCGTGGTTAGTGAGCAGTCATGGCCCCAGGTGAAGCTTCAGATACATGATCCTGTGATCCTTCCCATAAGCTCAGCTAGATCCTATCAGCTTCTGTTTTACAGATGAGGAAACAGAGGTTCAGAGTAGCTCATCAGTGGGCTCACAACACGGATGGAAACAGCAGGGAAGGGTCTCTTAACCAAAGTGCTAGATGGCATTTTTAAGTTGCTGAAAGGGCAGATAGAGCAGGAGTCAAGGGCATATCTTTTGGTCCATGGGAGGAAGAATTTTTGTGGCTGAGAGGGACCCTGAATAGCAACTAAGGAAGGATCTTCTTAGTTGGCCCTTTGGGTGTTTGCCCCTGCTCTTCCCTCTGCTCACTCTAAACCCAACATATGGAAGCAACAGCACTTTCCCCTGAATTCCCATAACATTTCTTTATGGATGGAACTGAAGACTATCAGGCCAAGTGAACTACTGTCTACATGCGACCCTCAATCCACTTGGGTTTGTGTCTCATCCTCCCTACAAGATGGAAAGTCACACACCCCTGACTCATAATGAGAGTTCAACACTGAGAAATGCTATTAATGCAACAGGGCTGCAAGAAACATTCAAAGCAGCGTCCTGGGTAGAAGAGTCAGAAGAACTTGGCCAGCTCACTCCATGTCACTCCACGTCACTCCACAGCTGCACCTGAACCTTTAATGTTGGACCTTGGAAGGAAAATGGGGCCACAGCAAGTGTGGACAGATGCAGGAGCCAGACTGTCTGTGTTAGAATTAATGCTTCTACAAGTAACATTAAGTGTTGGCGAGGATGTGGGGAGAAAGTACACTCATACATTGCTGGTGGGACTGCAAATTGGTGCAACCACTATGGAAAGCAGTATGGAGATTCCTGAGAAAACCTGGAATGGAACCAATATTTGACCCCACTATCCCACTCCTGAGTTTATACCCAAAGAACTTAAAATCAGCATACCATAGTGTTGCGGCCACATCAATGTTTACCAGCTCAACTCACAATAGCTATGCTATGAAACCAGTCTAGATGTCCTTCAACAGATGAATGGATAAAGGAAATGTGGTATATATACACAATGGAATATTACTCAGCCATAAAGAAGAATGAAATTATGGTATTTACCAGTAAATGAATGGATCTGAAGACTATCATGCCAAGTGAACTAAGCCAATCCCAAAAAAACAAAGGTCGAATGTTTTCTCTGATATGTGGATGCTGACCCACAACAAGGGAGGGTAGAAAAGGGAAGAATAGAAGTCCATTGAATTAGACAAATGGGAATGAAGGGAAGGGAAGGAGAGGGGAATAGGATGGACAGCAGAATTAATTGGACATAACTTTCCTAGCCTTGTATTTGAATATACAACCAGCATAACTCCACATCGTGTACAACCACAAGAACAGGATCCTAATTATAATAGTTATCCTTCATGTATAATATATATATGCCAAAATACATTCTATTATCATATATATCTAAAAAAAGAACAAATAAAACTTTTTAAAAAAAGAATCAATGCTTTAACACTTCCAGGCTGGGTGACCTTAGGTTAGTTACCTACTCCTCTTTGCCTCAGTTTCCTCATCTATGAAATTAGAATGCTAATAGTAGTATCTATATGAGAGGATTAACCTATGTTCAGGGCTGGAAAGAGGCACATTTTAAGTAAGATACAAATATGTTCTTACAAGTGTGAATGGATGAGCTCTACTGGGGAGCATACTATTGCTTTCATTAGCTCAGTAGGTACTGAACAGATACTATTCATAACTCTGTGCCACGCACAGCTCAAGACACAGGGACTAAGAAGAAAGACCTCACTGCTGAACCGACATTCTATCAGGTACACACAGACAAGAAGCATAATGAAGTAGTGAGTTCTGCAATATGACACAAGTTTCAACAGAGTCCTCTCTTAAGTGCCTGAGAACAGCCCTCGGTTTTCCCACGGCTCATCCCCCCCACCCTGCTCCCACTCACTCATCCAGGGTCTTGAGGATGCTCAGCAAACACTAGTTGGTTGGCTGGTTTTTAAGCAGATAGTGTGAGTTCTAACAACACACACCTTGCACACTTGATCCATGCCAGGATGTTGATCTTAGATGGAAGGTTCCACAATTTTATTTGCCTGTGCCCATGTGGGTACTGGGGCCAGCCTGGGATTAGCTTGTTATGATTGTCATCATTAATGATGATTTCATCTCTTCAACCACCCAGGTGGGCTTTTCGTCTCTGATAGAGGCACCAACAAGGGAGGTGAGGGTGATATTAAGCCTTTCCAGATTTCAAGCAAGAAAAAGTCAATATTCATCACAGAGAAACCTGTCCGTCAAACTTAGTTAGACTAAACACAGGTCAACAGTCCCCATTTAGATCTGTTTTCTTGTCTATTTTCAGGCAAAAATTGTAGAAGCCTCCTTGCAACTGAGTAACTTCAAAGAGCCTGTCTTGACAGCATGAGTTTCCTTTAGCTCCTGTGATTATTTTATCTGATTTCATGGGAAAAGAAGGCCTTCCCTTGCCTGGCCTCCTATGTGTTTTGGTCCCCGGAAAGATTGTCTCATCCAGAACCCCAGTTTTACCGCTGGCCTCCCACACACACAAAAATTAGAGGGAACTATTATTTTCTTTTTTGGTACCAATGATTGAACCCAGGGGAATTTAACCACTGATCCACATCCCCAGCCCTTTTTATTTCTTATTTAGATACAGAACTTTAAGTTGCTTAGTGTCTCACTAAGTTGCTGAGGCTGGCTTTGAACTTGAGATCCTCCTGCCTCAGCATCCCTAGCCACTGGGATTGCAGGTGTGCACCACCATGCCCAGCAAGGATAAATTTTAAAGTGAACACATTTAATTTTTCATCATATGCAATATTTCAACTTATAACTTATACTCACTGCTTGATATGCAGCTTTTATAATATTTTACCTTTAAATACTGTTTTCTTATTTCAACATAAGAGAATGTTACAGAGAATGTTGAAGACAACCTGAATTGACTCTGCAACACTTTTGAGTACATTCTGTTTTGCTCATGGATGAACACATTGCTCATCACGCTGAAGTACACAGATCCCCCTCTCTGCTGGACAAAATATTGCCTTGAAAGGTAGCTCCAAAACCCCTCATTGAGTTCCAGAAATTGCTGTGCATTTTTACTATTTCAGGATGTGGTTAGCATAGGTCCATTTGATCAATTAAACGTTTGTTTAATTGGTTTGTTTAATAGGCTCTACCCAGTCTTCATTCAGCATTAGATTTTATACTGACAAGACCTAGACCCCTAGATTCATTTCAAATGTCTCTATACAGTCTGGCAAGAATATCAAAAATGTTCAAAACTTGACCCTGTAATTCTGCTTAGTTTAGATTCTAAGGAAACAATCAAAAATGCTCAAGAGGATTTGAGTAGAAAACATTTCATTGTAGTGTTAATTATAAAGGTAAATATCTACATAATTAAATACAACTTAAATATAAACCACATCTAAATAATATAGAAGTAGTCAAATACATTTTTGTGATATTATTGTTGTCGACCCACCAACTGCTAACTTATGCAGTCATTACAATGTTACAAAGACATTTAATGATGGGAAAACATACATCCAATTGAATATAAAATATGTACTAAATAAGATACAAAATTGTATGTGTGTGTGACACACACATGCCCACAGTATATGCACATATCTATGACAACAATTTATGTTTGTGTACATAGAAAAAAAGACTGAATGGAAATATAACAAAAATGTTCAACACTAGGACTTCTGGGTGGTAGGACAATGTATGTATTTTTTTCTTTTCACCTTGAACATTCTTCAAATGTTCTCTAGTGAATATGTCTTTCTTTTATAATCTGAAAATAAAAGTGTTTTTTTTAAAAATCATTCCAATCTTTAATGAATTCAGCTGCCCCATCCTGGATCTTCTCCAGCTCCATTATATCATCTTTAAGAAGCAATAGCCAATATGGCACAGGATTTTCCAGGTGTCCACTTTGGGGAAATCAGATTTCTAATACTCTCAGCGCTCTCTCCCTCTCCATTCCTCCCTCTGTGACTCTCTCTCTCTCTGTCATTCTTTTCCCTCTCTCTCTCTTACATACACACACACACACACACACACACACACAGCCACATCTTCCCCAGAAGTGTCCATCCTATTTACCAGAACCCTTGCCTGCCCTTTCACTAATAAAAGAGAATTCTGTATGTGCACCCAGATCAAAATATCACAATGCCACCCAGCTGCACATACACATGATGAAAAGAAAGAACCAGGTCAGTTCCGATCACAAAGCTGCAAGATTGATCTCTGATTTGCTTTCCATCCACATGTGACCTGAGAGATGTAGGGCTTTAGTGGGAGAAATGAGAGACAGAGAGAGGGAAGAACTTTCTTAGTCATAATGCCAGTCCCTCACTCTCACAAGGGAACAGAATTCAGCAGAGGGTCTCCACCAAGCACAATGGAGTAGAATGGCATGCTGCAGCGTTGCCCGTGGAGTCTAAATCCACACCTCCCGAGTTGTTGATTTTCCAAATCCCTGGGGGGACTTCACAAGGGTGTTCAAACCACCCAGAGGTCAGCCAGGAGCTGGGAAAGACAGGATATGGGGAAGGGCAGGATGCAGAGTCACAACCTTCGGAGTGAAAACAGTTTTTACAAACAGCACAAATGTTTATATTTATCATATTGAGGTTCTCTGTCTCTGGGAACAGAAATGTTAGTGATACACCCGTTGTCACATGCTCCTAGCCATCATTTCCTGGTCCCCTAACATGTTGATCCCTAAGCAACTTTGCTACAAAGGACAGGAGGCCTGATTTCTAATTTTGTTGTTGTTGTTGTTTAAACACTGAAGTACAACATTGCTTTGTTTCCCATGTGATCTGCACTTCAGTGTCTGAGATGTATTCAGATTTTACAAGTTTGGGTTTAAACAAGAATAACGGTGCACTCCCTGGGGGATTTCTCACCAGCTCTCCAGGACCTCTTTGCTTATCTCTGATCCTTCTAAGGTTCTGGAGACCTTTGACTTCAGGCTGAGATCTGACTGCTGCGACGGTGGTCAGCAGCAAAGTGTCCAGATCCGTGGGCAAAGCCGTGGCAGGAAAGGAAAGGTGTCACCTAAGCATCTAGACAATGCTAGAAGTACCATACAGCCTAAATCCATCCTGATTCTCTCCTCTGCTCCGGGTCATTTCAGTGACCCAGTGAAACAGGGCTTTTGTAAGCAGATGGGGAAAAGGAAACCAATTTAAAAAGTAGGTCAAGAATATATTTGAGCCGGGTGCGATGGTGAACACCTGTAATCCCAGCAGCTCGGGAGGCTGAGGCAGGAGGATTGTGAGTTTAAAGCAGGCCTCAGAAACTTAGCAAGGATCTAAGCAACTTAGCATGACCCTGTCTCCAAATAAAATATTTTGAAAAAGGCTGGGGATGTGGCTCCGTGGTTAAGCCCCCTGGGGGTTCAATCCTCAGTACCAAACTATTTTTTTTTTTATTTTTTAAAATGGAATTTTTGGCAGAGGGGGAACATTACCAGGGATTGAACTCAGAGGCACCCAACCACTGAGCCACATCCCCAGCACTATTCTGTATTTTATTTTAGAGACAGGGTCTCACTGAGTTGCTTAGTGCCTTGCTTTTGCTGAGGCTGCCTTTGAACCCGTGATCCTCCTGCCTCAGCCTCCTGAGCCACTGGGATTACAGGTGTGCACCACCACACCCAACTAAAAATAGAATATTTTTGAGGTTATTCTCTAGTTACACAAAGTGTGTTTGTGTAGGGGTTTTTTGTTGTTGTTGGCACAAAGGTAAAATAATGGATTCTTCCCCTTATTTAGAAGACCTATATCTGGAAAATTGTATAAATAAGTGCATAAATACATTTTTCCTAAGATAATAGAAAATTGTTGGAAAAGAGTCATAAGCAATAGCAGGATAATAGCCAAAGAAAGCCAAAGTGATTTTCAATCCTAATTTGAGGAAGAGAATCCTAGGAATGAGAATCCGTGTGTTGTATTATCTCCATGTTTTCTTACAGTCCTTCAACAAATCCAGTTACCCATTCACTCAATCATCCAATTCAAGGAGCATTTACTAAGCACTTACTCTGTCCAGACACTGTCTGGCTTAACCCTCTCACAAGCCTGCCCCTTAGGGCTTCTTGTCTACGGAGAAGGGAAAGAACAAGGAGCCAGAGCTTTCCCATCTTACCCAGCTTGTGAAAGGCAAGAGACTGTTCTTGCCATGGATGTCAATTAGAAATACTTCAGCTCCAATACCAAAATTACCAACCCCAATTACTTTAAGCAGTATAGGGATTTATTACCTCCACCAACAGATCATCCAGAGATAAGGTGACCTCAAGATGGGTTGATTCAGTAGCTTAATGATGCCAAGCCCAAGGTCCTTCCTTCTTTTCTGTGCCCCCTTGGGTGTTGGCATCATCCTCAAGATGACAGTGTGACAGCTCCCATATCCAGATAGGTCTTTTTAGTACAACTTCTAGGGAAGCAGCCTCAGAGGATTTTTCCCCATTTCTGATCAGCCAGAATTAGACTACATGCCCAACCCAAACTGACTAGCAAGAGGTATGTGAAGAACCATGAAGATGAGGAAAAGTTGGACACTCTTCTTGTGTTTATGATCACACACCTCTGTCATTTTCATCTGGAGCCAGTAGTCATGGCCTGTAGGTTGATCCCTGGAACCATTAGTGACATCTTCTGGGATATACTGCAAAACCTCAGTCTCTGGGACTTCCCAGAAATGTTGAATCAGATTCTCCTGGGTCAAGATACGTACATTTCAACAACACATTCAACAACTTTTTAAAAAATATTTTTTAGTTGTAGATTTTTATTTTTATTTATTTATACATGATGCTGAGAATCAAACTCAGTGCCTCACACATACCAGGCAAGTGCGCTACCACTGAGCCACAGCCCCAGCCCCAACGTTCAACAACTTCGAGAATATTAAAATAAACCCTCAGACCCCCAAAGAGATGCCTTAGGTTCTTAATGAGGTCTCCTGGGTCATTGATGAGCCTCTCCAATCTTCCTCCTCTCTCCCTCCCTCACTGTAGACACCCTGACCCTCCAGAACATGACAATCTCATTCCCACCAGCATTATGCTCCCTGATAGTCCCATCAGTCATCCCCCAAGATGGCCCCACCTGTTTCCATAAACAATAATTATTTTACATTCCACTGCAAAAGGGACTTTGCAAGTGGGATTAAGTCACATCTACCTTTTCTTTGTTTGTTTCCTTTATTTCTATTTCCCACCTACAAAACTGATAAAGATTTTTTTAATGCTATTTTTCTTCTGTTAATTTGAAAACTGGAATTTTATCTGTAATTATTATTCTAATTACCCATACATTTTAACATACATGAATAACTATATATTTTCCTCATTCTAAAAGTTATTCAAAGTCTCTAATCTCCTCCAAAATACAGCTTGAACTCTTTATCTCTTGAAAACCAATAACAATTTTACTTGTCACATCTTTTGTGGAATAAAGAAAAAATAAGTTCTTGCAATAATTAATCTTACCAGTCAATATTAATTTAATTTCCCACCATCTGTTTTGCATCCAACTCCTCTCTAGCATCACTTTTCTTCTTTTGAAGTGTATTTACTGATTTATTCTAAAAAGGTCTTAGAGGGCTAATTCTTTTGGTTTCTGCAGATGCAAAATATCTATATGTTAAATGTCAAATATTATAGGTTTTAGGCTATGGAATTGGGATTCATGAAGATATTTTTCTGGTAGTTTTTATACATCACCCCTGAATTTTTTTCACCCCTGATTTTCCCTTTTGGTAATCCAGGACTACTAAGTCATTTGGGTTCAGAACAAATACCCTCAATGAAGTTTTCAGTTCAGCTCTGCTCCATGTGTTTCTCATCCTCTTTCTGAGATAAGCAAGCTAACCTTGAACAACAAGAGCATGTTCTTTTCCTGAGAATGAAAGAAAAACAAGAGTTCAGATATGTCTGTGAAGTCACACTTCATGTTACATATATGCACACTGTTTTCATGCAAATGGTACCGTACCATAAACAGTGTCACCCCATCTTTCATTCACATTGTAGTACAGGCATTATATTATGTCAATACGTATAGATTCTGTTTCATATGGTTAAAACAAAAGAGCAAATCAGCTAGAATAAAAGAGAAGTAAAATTATGGTACCCTCACCACTGTCTATCCTATTCATCTGAGACAACTGCTTTTAATTCTTTCTAGTTTGTTTTCTAGTCAGTTTCACCAGAAAATGAATTCTGTACTCAAACTTCTTATACTTCTGTATCTTGATCTGTGGGTGACAATACCCAATTGATTCTACATGATAAAAGAGAGAGAAAAAAAATTTAACTCCCTGACACTACTTCTTATCTCACATCTTTTCCTGGAGTTTTATTGGTTATATATATACTAATATATATATTTACTCTAATGTTTATCTTTATAGTGCTCAATATTAGGTTTGGGATCTGCTAAAGCTTGGATCTGAGAAGTCCACCAAAGGCCCAGGTATTACCATCTGGTCCCCAACCTATGGCACTATTGGAAGGTGCCTTTAGTGGGTGGGTACTAGTGGGACATTTTAGGTTGTTGGAGGTGTACTCCCCAAAGCAATGATGGGATCATTGTTTCTTTCTCTTTGTTTTTCTCTTTTGCATCTTGGCTACAAAGTGAACAGATTTCCTCCCCCAAGTGCTCCTGTTGTGATGAGCAGCCTCACCACAGGCCCAAGCAATGAGGCCAACCAACTGCAGCCTGAAATCTCCAGAACTATGAATCAAAATAAACCTTTCCTCTTTTAAGTTGTTTTATCTCAGACATTCTGTTATAGTAATGGAAAACTGATTAACACAGATTAACACAGAAGGACTTATTCATACATTTGAGTGGGGTTGAGGCACATACGTGAATGATACAACTTTCTTCTGATATTTGGGTATTTTTTTCCCCAAGATGCATCCTCCTCTATGAAAATACTGACTACAAGCTGTGAATATATGGAAAGGCTAGCAATGAGCTGACTGTGCTTCAGGACATATTAGTGGAAATATAGAAACAGGCTGGCCACTAAGTGATGCCAAATTAAGAAAGGCTTTGCTCCGAGGCACCGAGAGCTATGATAAAAACATTTTCTTATTCCAGACAGATCATTCACATCTCTTAAGAGAATGGGTCTCTCTGTGTTAGATACTATTGCTGCTTACCACTCTGGAAGAAGTATATTTAATTTTCTTCAATTAATTTAAAGCAATTCACATATAAATCTGACCCACAGATGAGATGGGGTCTTCAATAAGAACTGATGTGTGACTACCAAGTAATCAGCAGAATGTGACTGGAGGGATGGCACCAGTCAGATTTGGGGCATCAGCGGCACTGCCAGGTCCAGCATGTGGCCTTCCTTTTGAACTTCTTTGCAGGGGCACCATTCATCCAGTGTATCAGGTGGAATCAGACTAATCCCTTATATGCACACACCCCACGTGAGCAGGAAAGACCACCCGGTGAGAAATTGATCAAGTTGCAAACAATGAAAGGTAGTGGGAAATGAGCTTAGCAGAGCCTTTGCATGGTGGAGAGAAGAATCAGAGAAATGAACGTTTCCTGACATCCGGGGCAAGAGGCAAATGTTGATAGAATAGAGTACTTACCATGCTGTGGCACTGAGCTAAGCATTTGCCCACACTTTCACACCCAATGCAGCAGTAGGTACAGTGACTACCACCATCTTGCCTTGAAGGGAAAAGGTTGATCACAGTCACAAAGAATTCAGGCCATAGAGCCAAGGGCGGAGATTCAAATCCAAGCTTCTCCACTCACTAGTTATGTGACCCACAACAAGTTGCATAACACCCCTGAGCCCCAATTTTCTCAATCATAAGACAATAATAGCCGGTACCTTGTGGGATTGTTATGAAGATTAAATGAATACAAGTGAAATCCTTAAAATTGTGCCCACAACATAGTAACCGGACAATAAATGCTGTCACACTAATTGTTGCAGAGGCAAAGTAGCTTGCTGGGGGTAGAACCAAGAGGTTCTCAGACTTCTATTGCCTGCCCTTGCCCTCTGCTCTGTGTGGCCCCCTCTCATGAAGAACAGTAAATGCTTACATGATGAGGTAATAAGAGTAACCAGAAATGCTCCTGTAGCTCAAACATTTCATTAACTACCAGTTGACTGGGCATTCTACAGAGAGGACAGTGGGTAAATACTTTACTTCCTACTAAGATACAAATTCTTTCCCTCATCTACCCTCTCCCAACACTGGAAGTCATCAGTCAGTCACACTTGAACATGCATGTGCTATAGATCCTTTTGTAAAAACCTCCTTGACTGGGAAGGTGGTATAAGCAGCATAACGGATAACTGAGAGAAGCAAAGATAAAGAGTTCCTGCCGAAAGGAACAAGACACAGGGGTCTGAGATGCAGCACTTCAAGGACAGAGTGTCCAGTTGCCCAGGATGGCATTTGACATTTTTTATTTCCACTCCATAAGAGCCCCCAAGAGGCAGGGATTATTATTATTTCCATTTTATATAAGGAGGAAACTGAGGTTTAGAGATACTCAGTGACTTCTCTGAGATGGTTTAACCAGCTGATCAAGGGCAGGGCCAGGATTGGAGTCCAGGCCTCCCACACGTCCACTCTGCCCATTGCCTGCTTCGCCCCTCTCCAGCCTCATTGCCCAGTCCAGCCTACAACCACAGAGGGAGTCAGACAGGGTCACCCAGCTCTCATATGTCCATTCACCAGAAGCTCCTACAGCTGGCCCAGATTTGTCAAAATAGAGGAAAGAAGAGGAAAGGTCATTGTTTCCAACCATTTGCAAGACTATCTGAGTTAAAAATGGAAGATTTGTCATTTGCATGGTGAAGGGAGGCGGGAGAGAGGAAGCATTGTTAGGTGTTGGTAATGTAAAAACATAAGTATGCTGTTATTTATGTAATTAGTTATTGCTTTCATTATGGGTGCAGTCTTAATGGTTATAGTATTTATGTATAATTACCTTAATATTCACTGAAATTTCCAAGTAGCTCCCTAATTAACTGTCTCAAATATATAATTACATTGCATCTTTACGCAAGACTTGCCTAATTAATGTAGTTACACCACTTCTTTTGTGAATGTGCATTATTAAATGCTCTTTGCATCATTCTTCTGACTTCTTGTAATTCACGCTTTACAAAAATTAAGACCTCGAATTAGAAACCTTCACAAGCAGCCCGATCCTGCAGCAAAGCAGAGGCTCCGAGCTACTCAGAAAAAAAAAAAAAAAAAAAAAAAACTTGCTAAGCCTCATTATGAGTTTCTCCTTATACAACCTTCCTACCTGCAGGTGAGAGAAGCCCAGAGCCACAGGGCTCATTAGAACAGGCAGCCTCGGAGTGAGGCCTTCAGGTCTCAGCTTTCTTCATCTGACTCTGGCTACTGCCATCAGGGTTATCTGGCCTTCACCAGGAAGGCCACCATGTGTCCTGGGATGGTCACATGACTGTGGTTTGAATCCTACATCCTCTTCCAACTGGCACATCTGAGGCAACCCTCTGAGCCTTGCTTTTCGAACATATAAAATAGGCACTATAATAATGATCTGTCTCCTCAAAAAATTCTGTGGGGATTAAATGAGGTGATGGATATAAAAGATTTGAAGTACATCGTGATTATTTCTAGAACCCCTTTGCCTTGCTACCAGAGTTTTATATCACAGAATGTATCAGTTATTCAGTTCTCCCAGGTAAACTATCCCAAATTCAGCAGCTAAAACAACCACCATGCTTTGTAGCTCGTAGTTGTATTGGGCCGGGTTCGTCAGAGTGATCTTGCTGGTCTGAGCCAGGGTCAACTGTTTTTGCTAGGCTTGCTCTCATGTCTGGGCCACAACTTATATGGCTGAGCTCTCTCTCCAGGTGGCCTAACTTCTATAGAACTAACTGCGATGCCTTCAGTGTTGGGAGCATTTCCAGACCAAGGTCAAAAACTATGACTTCTAGACCAGAATGTTCACATCACTTTCACTACTTCCTGTTGGTCAGAACACCTCACAAGACCAACCCAGTTCAAGGGCTGGGGAAACAGACCCCACTAATTGATAGGAGGTGTTTGTGCCATTGTTTAAAATTTACTACACGAGGCTTGTCTCCAATCTATTCTTTTGGATAAGAAAATAATTCTTCAATTTGTCAATAATCAAGGGTTTATGAGCATCTGCTATGTACTTAATATTGTTGATTCCAAGGGGAATCAAATAGAAGTTAAGACATAACTCATTTGAAAACTACTAAGCCTCAGTTAAAGGGACAAAGTCAACAAACATGAGTGGAAAATAAACAAAGTATGTGCAAACTATGAGACCCAAGCTACAATTTAAAATAAATACCCCCAAAGAAGACATCAGTGGAGTAATGAGAGAAGGCTTCAGGAAGCAGGCAGGACTGGAGAGGTCAAGAGGAGGAAGCAATCAGGCTAGACCACTGCAGGGTGATGAGAAGGACATGATGTGTAGGAGACAGAGCATCACACAGAGAAGAGAGTGAGGGTTCTACTGGAAAGACCCTTGGAGGCATTTGGACTTGATACAGGGGTCACTGGTAAGGCAAACTAGAGTTTGAAAAGACTAGGCCTGAGAGTCACTAAAAATTATTTATTCAACATTAAGCAAAGATTTTTCAAGAACATAGGAACTCAGCCCTTGCCCAGGTAACCATGCAGTTCACTCCTGTTGATTCAGGTCACCTTCTCATACATGTTTACACACATCACACACATGCTCACGCATACATGTATATACATGCATATACACACACACCTACCTCGCCCCTCATTCATTGGCTTCAGAGAGGTGGTCCCTACCTTATATTATATTAAATGCTTTTTTGTTTCTTTGCTTCTTGCCTTTCTGTCTGCCTTTCCCATAGAATTGTAAGCATGGAGGCAAGGACTCATTCCATTTTGTGTGCAGTTGAATCAGCCCCAATCTCTTGAATGGAACTTGCACATAGCAGACCCTCAACAAATTTCTGAATGGAGGAATTGGTAAATGGATGTACACCCTACAACAGGAACCAATCAGATGGGTCCAGTCAATAGCAAGAATAGCATCAAAATCAATAACAAGAGTGGTCATGAAATACTGGAAGAAATGCCTTAATATTCAATGATCACTCCCCAAGTACGTTAGCATGGAAGTGATCCAATAAGCCAGTCTTTCCATGCAACCACCCCACCACTCGTGTCCTACAGAAGCTGCCATATGCATGTAATCAATGTGCCTAGAGACTCAGAGCTGGACACTCTGTCCGTCTTCTTATGTCATCATAAGTGGTGACTGAGCAGCTCTTTTACAGAGGAGAACATTAAGGCCCAGACATGCAAAGGGTCATATCCAAGACCACACAGCTTGGTAATGATTAAAGTGAGGCTCAAAGACAGGTCTTCTGACCTCAGAACACACATTAGCCCACAATTACACTTGGGGCTGCAATTACACAGCCTGGCTGAGTGAGAGCCCTTCAGCTTCAATACCTTGAATTAAGGTTTCCCTCCAGTCCTTTCCAAGCCTGTGTGCTCTAGTTGGAGAGAACAGAAATATAAGTGAAACTATTAGAAAACCTGCTCTTCTGTGTTGTCGGGCAGTGCAATTCACTCAACACCAGCATTTGACATCCCTGTCCAAGTGTCTGAGACACAGAGATAAATAAATCATAATAACTTCTCTCAAAGAACTCCTTATGCGTGGAGACACTATCTCCCTTTTACTCAATGGCAAGAACATCATCCATGTGGTCATTTATGTAAAAGAACTGGAACAGAACTCCACAGGCTGCAGTGGGAGTGGAATGTCCAGATAGGTCCAACACAGAAAAAGACTAAATAGGTGTGTGGAAAACATAGCCAGTAGGATATGACAAAGAACAGGAATCTGGATTTGAAGAGAGAAAACATGGATTTAACTTGTGGCTCCATAACTCACTTGCCCTGTGTTCTTGGGCAAGTCCCTCAACTCCCTGAACCTCAGTTTCCTCATCTATAAACTGGGAATAGAAATAATACTGGCTCTGATTGTTGAAAGGATTAAATTAGATCAGGTATGTGAAAGCACCTTATAAATATGTAAAGATCTAAGCAAATGTTAGAGATTGTTATTCCCTCCATACCAAACAATGACCTCTATGACCCTTAGGATCTCCATTCTCCTTAAATGAACACACGCCATCATTAAGAAAAGGTATTTCTCTTATCAACAAATATGTGCTCAATAACATCTCTGTGCCCAACGGTCTCCCAGGCAATAAATATAGAGGGACTTAATAAATTCTTAGCATCGGGCACAGTGTTGGAGACTTAGCCCATATCTGTTAACTCATAAACTTGATTTTAGTCTCATTTTACCTCTGCCTACTTCTGGGTGGTAAAATGTACCACTTTAAGACTCAGTGCTTTTTTGTACAATGAGACATCTAGTCTCAATCAATCATTCCAAACTTATGTTTGAAGGGGTTCTTAAAATAGTGTGTATCAAATATCATTATTGAAAGTAAACTTCATGCTCTTTATGAACCAGTGGAAAACACACACTTAAATATGTTGTGTATTAAATATGAGCACATTAGATATATTTAATGCTTTGATCTCTTATGGATTTTAAAATAATAATGCTCTAACTTTTAACTTATGAAATTAATTTAACAAGATATTGCTTTTTATGTCTGACAAATCAGTATCCCATAATATAGTTCTTTTGAAAAGTGAAAAACAGTGATAAAAAGAAGTTTAACAGTCATCAAATTGGATGATTTTTATGACATTTCACACTCTAAAATATCTTTAATTCTGTCGATGAATATACAACAGCATCACTGCCTTCAAAGAGATTGCAATCTTTTTGAGATAAAGAGCAAAATACAATGAATAACACCAGACAACTAGCTTCCCCTTTATTTCAGTTCTGCCCTTTCTTCAAAGTGTTATCTGCACTTGTGGTTGTCTAGAATTAAAGCCTACATTTCCCAGTCTCCCTTGCATCTTGATGTGGCCAAATGAAATTGTACATGGGGGTGGAAGTTGTGTATGTGTATATGCACATACACAGATATACACACACAAAGTTCTCAATGAATATACTTATAAAAATTTTATTTTCCTCCTTCTGTATTCACCATCTTACTGGCTAGAATGTAGACCTTGTGGTTGGAGCTATAGCAGCCACTTTTGACAATGAGTCAGAAGTTACAGGATGGGAGAGCAATAAAATAGAAGCAACGTGACCCTGATGATGGTGGACAACCTACCTGGACTTTCACATGAGTGAGAAATAAATATCCATCTTATTTCAACCACTTTTATTCAGGGACTTCCCTCAATCAAAGCCAAAATTAATCCTAACTAATATCCAAGCGAACACAATAACATATCATTATGCCCTTCATTTCCCTAAGGAATTAAAAGCTTTCCACCATCATATCCTCTTGAGGTCATAAGATGTGGCCCTTATTTGTGCTTTTTATAGAGTCCACCATCAGTTCATATAAGTGAAAAATGACTGTCAGAGCTGGTTCTTCCTCCTGCACACTTCTCTGAGACTCAGTTCCCAGGTGTGGAAAGTAGGATTAATAATTCTTGTCTAATAGGATTATTATAGGGAGAAATGGAATGAGGAAATAAGCATCACAAAAGATTTCATATTATTTCCAAGTGAAGTATTATCTCTGTCATTGCAATGTTCAACAGGATAGGCAGATACCCATCAAAACCCTTCAGATATGCAATCTGTTTCCAATATAAATGGTATATGTGTATATTGTACATATTGTATATATTTAATGTGTATATATGTGTATTGTATACATATATATATCACTTGTATATCCATACATATATATGTCTGTATACAAGTGTGTGTATACCTATATTTACATGTATATATGTAAATATCTTATGACCAGGAGCAAATGTATTGTACAGCTAATTAGTATAAGTTTCAAGGCTGCTGCCTCATGAAGAACACTTCCAAGGCCCTGGAGGAAGCCCTTGCAATGTGTTCTGATGGCATGTTTTTATAAAATTTGTAAAAGTAAGCTATTTTGCCTGAGTTGGTTAAGACCTCTCTGTCTTTCTATTCTGACTTACATTCCTACTTCCTCTCTGATGGTATAGGAATAGCTGTGGATATCTTTGGGATTCAGCTAAAGGAAAGCTGAGCTGGTGATACATTTAGTTTGGGTTTTGTGGAGCATTCTTTGTGTGGTCCACAATCCCGAGTATACTTATGCTGGTGGTCCTAGTATAGAAATGGCAGCCAACAGTACTCCTAACATCATCAATTCATAGAATATTTAAGAATAGTGTATGAAAATTTTTAATAAAGGTGTTGATAATTTTGACAAAATTTTAAACCATCTGTATGTCCTTAGGCAAGCTATTCAACCTCTCTATCCCTCAGTGTCTTCATCCATAAATAAAGATTATAGAGTCTACTTCATGAGGTTATTGTGAAAACTAAAAGCTAATCCATGTGAAGCATTATGAGCAGGTGTCCGACCTCAGTAAATGCTACTGCTATTGTTATTATCATCCTGAAACGGGACAAGTTTCTAGCAGCTTCACCTTTGGAGCCAAGGAAGAACCAATCCTGCTCTTGAAGTTCTCCATTGGGTGCCACCTGGTAACTATTAAAAAGCCAATCATTCTTGCTACCAAATTGTTCCTGACCTGCGACATGCAGCATCTCAGGGACATAGGAGAAGAGCTCAGTGACATTCCTGAGCCACACCATAGCTCAACCAGCAGAAAACCAAGCAACCAAATCAACACTCACATGGCCCACCTCAAAAACCTACCCTGAGCACCTCACAAGACAATTCAACAGAGCCAGATAAATTTCTGGGGAGGATTATCCTGAAGATTACCTTGTCTCTTGTTTGCAATATAAATGGTATATATGTATATTGTATATATCATATATATTTTATATGTGGACAGGAATGGACATGGATGTTTCCACTAAACACCAAATAATCCCTCCTGGGTAAGTCTTATATCTTTTTTAATATTTATTTTTTAATTGTAGTTGGATACTTTTATTTCATTTATTTTTATGTGGTGCTGAGGATCGAACCCAGAGCCTTGCACATGCTAGGCAAGCGCTCTACTGCTGAGCCACAAACCCAACCCAGCCTTATATCTTAAGATACAGGTTATGCACAGGGTTTTCCCTTCATTCATCACATTTCACCAAGTTTAGTTTTTTATTTAAAAAAAAAAAATACAGATGTGTGAGGAGTGAAAGAAACACTGGGTAACCGATGTGATTCTGCAATCTGTATACGGGGTAAAAATGGGAGTTCATAACCCACTTGAATCAAACGTATGAAATATGATATGTCAAGAGCTTTGTAATGTTTTGAACAACCAATAAAAATTTTTTTAAAAAATTAAAAAAAGAAAGAAACACTGGGAACTGTGGTCACAAATATGGCAAGAAATGTGCAGGACTGGTTGACTGCTTCCTTCCTGTTGTAGAGACCAGGTGTTCTACACCCATTCACAAGCAATGCACTAGAACAGCTATTTATCATTAAATATATAACTATTGGCTTCCCAGTCACCTATGGTTATCAAATGGAAAGAAAGAAATGGATTTAAGAAATAATTGAAAAGGTAGATTCAGTCAGCCCTTCCCACACATTGGGTGGAACAGGAGAGTTCAAGAACCGGAAGAGCTCTGGCCAGAATGCCCAGGCCCTGATTTCCAGCCCACTGCTCTTTCAGCTGTGCCACTTGGCCCCCTTTGGAATCCCAAGTTTCTTTCCAAAAAACTAATCTTTTTTTTTAAATAATAATAATAATAATAATGCTCCTCCAATCCAGGGGTAGTAGGAAAATCCATTGGGAACTTTTCTCTTTTTTTCAATTGTCTTGCATCAGTAATCATGCCTGGATCTTCCTGCGGTGGGTATATAAAAAAAGTGGTGTATAAGGAGTGAGTTGTCCTGCCAACACTATCTGAAGTTGGCCTTCTGCACGGGCGTGTGGCCTGTGGTCAGAACGGAGAGAAGACACTTCCTCCACATGGGGAGGAACCCCCAGCCCAGCTGTGCTGCCGCCATAGCTACCAGCAGAGAAGCCGACTAAACGGTATTGAAGGGAACAGTTTACCTACCTGCAGGATCTGGCCCACACAGAGGGAACTAATGAGACTCTTCCTATAGGCTTTCCTCAGGCCAAATTCCTGGGCACTGCTGGCCGTCCTGGTGCCAGAGATCTATTAGAGTCCCATTGGAGCAGCATATGTCTTCTGTGGCGTTTATTTTATTTTGCATATACAGACAGGCCTGGCCTCCACTGCTTTGACTGGGATTGCTGTATTTGTGGGATTTTGTTTTCTTTTCTTGTTTGTTTTTATTCCCCAAAATGACATCTAATAGAAAAGAAGCATTGAAAAAGGATTGCAAACTTTCAGACCTGAAAATAGGAGGGTCCACTGCTTCATATCCTTAATTCAACAAACGTCTAGTAAGAGCCAAAGATGTACACATACTGCCGTGTGCTCTGGCAAAGTGGCATGAGATGAAGGAATCGTGAGCATTTTAACTGAATTTACTACACTACAGTTGGTTTTCTCTTGGAGACAACACCCAACCTACGTCTCTGGAACATTGGGATGGTCCATTATCCAGCCTGGGACACTTGTATGGAAATTTTTTTTTTCCAATATAGGATTTTTCCATTGTTCTTTGTCTATTTTTTTTTTTTAAATCTTGTGATGCCCAGATAGCCAGATAGTTACCAAAATAACCAGTAGCTGCAACATCTGGGAGCCCAAACAGACACAGGAAAAATACAGCAGAAGGGGAAGATCCATGAAAACAGGAAACATCGAGAGGAGAGTAAAAAGATGTCAAAACAAAGGCGGACTGGGCGGGCAGCGAGGGAGGAGACCAGCCCCAGAGGCCATGAGTTCAACTGCTGCACAAGTTCCTCGGGAGTCTTCAGAGAATTGCCCAGTGACGTCATCCCATGCCCACACAAAAGGACCACAATCTTTTTACCTCTGTTTTATGCAAAAAGCCATGGCCTCCTCAAAACCAAATAACAGCAACACCACCAACTTCATCCAGCTGGTAGGTCCCCCTGCCTATCTTGGCCTACCAGCCCTCAGACACGGAGCAACAAGCAGTACTGTGGGGACTGGGGTGCCAAGGCCTTGTTCCACCTGTACCCAGCTTCATCAGGCTCCCAGATGCCCTCGTTCATCTCCGGCATCAATATATCCCTGCACAAGCACAGAAACAGGCTCATAAAACATTGCTGCTCAGTTAATAATTGATCAATCTAAACTAAAAATGGCCCTACCACCCAATACTGTCACCACACCAATCCTGTTTCCTGACCAGGTTTTCAGCTCCAATGAGGGCAAGGTACCTAAACACAGTTGAAAGAGGCAGAATTCCAAGGTCTCTCCTGCAAAGAGTTAACCAGACGGTTTTGCTGGTTAACTCACAGACAAGTAGAGTTCTCAGAGTTGGATGGGGACCTAGAGTTCAAGTCCAACCTCCATACGTAGAATCATCCCTACTTCACTAACAAAGCTCATGAGTGTCCACTGCCAGGATATTAGCAAGCCAGAAAGGGATCTTTGCTTAACTCCTGCAATGGACAACGCAGAGGCTCAAGGCTCATGTGTCTATATTTTTCTTCAAATAATAAAATACCAACTACTTCCACCTCTTCTTTTTTTTTTTTCGTTTTTCCATGTGCAAGAATAAAATATGCTACTTCTTATTCTGCTTTTCCAATGGTTTACCTGAGTTGTGAACTGCTCAGTTGAGATTGGACTTTCACCAAAATCATAAAAAGTTGATCTCCTAGGACAAAATGAAAACATTCTGACCCCAGAGCTGCACACTCAGACTATGGAGTCTTGTTCACTTTCTCAAGAAAAGCAGGAGGAGTAGAGAGGAAAGCAGTTACACCTACTCCCATGACTCCATGGAAATTTCTTTCTCTAGGCTGGTCACCACACTCTACAGATGAAACAAGAAGGGGCTGAGGGGGCTCCATTGGTCACATCAGATTGGTTTTTCTGCCAACTTCTCTATCTATAGGCCCAAGAAGGTTGAAAGCCTTGCCCGTATCAGTCACCAGGATCACTCACCCTTTGACAACCTCAAATGCACGTGGCTTTAGACTAGGTGCTCTACTTGGAGAGCTTCTCTCCGGGAAGGTCAGGAGTAAGGCACAAACCTGTAGCTACCACTCTCGTGTGCTGTAATGTCATTGTTTACATGTATTTGTTCCCCACTAGACCCCAACCAGACGGTGATAGAATTATCTGATTTTCCCAGTGTCCCCCAATCAATGCATATCGTGCTTAAGAAACGTTAACCTGAGCCTCAGTGAAGCCAGTCGGTTGTGACATTTCCAAGCTAACTTGGAGGTGAGGAGAAGTGGGGCGTTTGAGACCACTCCCCAATCTAAAGCTTGGATGGATGAAAGGGGAGGCGGGAAGAGGTTTCTCCTGTATCCCATGGGAATCTTTTACTTGAGGCTGTTTAAAGTTACAGTAAGGTCGAAGGAGCCAGAGTGGACACAATACCCAGCATGCACAGGCTTCCACCTCTCGGGTGCCCCCACGGGAGGCCCCCAGCCAGGCTGGCGGAGAGGTCTCTGGCGGGAGCTTTTCTGCACAAAGCCACCTCCCTCTTGAACCCTTCTCACTTCAGGTTTCTTTGAGAGGGTGCCAGGGTTTCACTTGCTGGCTCCGAGAGTAGCTCCTTCCTGTGTGAAAGGGAGGCAGGAGGAGCTTTTGTCGCCTGTGCAACTGGGAGGGGCCAGGGTCCAACGGTGAGACCCCAATAGAGGAAGGACCTCGGACAGCTGTCTGCCAAGGCACAGAAGCATGTCTTTCTTACTTTAGGAGAAAGAAAACAAACAAACAAACAAAAAGATCTAAGGAAAAGGGAAAGAAAGGTAACCATGGAGCTTTTTCCAAGGAGCCTAAGACAGCCATCTCCGCCAGCCGGGCAGTGGGAAAGCTCAGCTTTGTTCTGATGAAGGGATATGAGGCTTATTTGGACCAGAAAAAAAAAAAAAAAAACATCAACTGAATAATCAGATGCCTCTGGACTGGCTACAGAAGGCTCTATCTGGTGGTGTCCGTTCTGCCTGCTGGCTTCCTGCAGAGATGAGAGCCTCCCCCAAGACGATTGCCATTCTCCAAAAGTCGAGTTTTTGGCACAGAGCTGGGGCCCTCGCGATAAGGGATTAGGTGGTCTGGGGCCTGCTCCGGCCTTCTCTCTGCCAGCTCCGCACGGAATTAAAATGCCCAGAGCCGAGCCACTCGTCTGGGATTTACCCCCATTCCCTTCTCACTCCCACTAAATCTGTGACTCTGAGAGTTCCCTGAAATTGGAAATGAGATCAAGGCGGGGAAAGATGCCTCACTGAACTTCCTGGGAGAAAACAACTCTAAAACCCAGGAAAAAGACAAGCCCCAAGATGATTTTGATTTCCAGTTAGTTCATTCCTGGCAAGTTCTAGAAAAAGAAGAACTTGTTTTGTTCTATTTTGTTTTTTAAATGATGCAAGTGATACACTAACCAGTGGAAAGAACTTCTTCACTTCCCCCAAAGAAAGGTATAACTAATAGTGGGGACTTTATTAGTCAGGTTTTCATTGCTGTGACAAAAATACCTGACGAGAACAACTTAGAGGAGAAGAAGTTTATTTTGGGCTCAGGGTTCCAGAGGTCTCTGTCCAGAGACAGCCCGCTCCATCTGCCTGACGTGATAGCAGAACATCATGGGGCAGAAGGGCATGGCGGAAGAAGCTCTTCACCTCTGGTGGCCAGGAATCAGAGCACAGGAGGAACCTGTGTAAATGTAAATTCCACAGGCACATCCCCAGTGACCTGCCTCCTCCAGCTGCACCCCACCTGCCTACAGTTACCACCCAGTACAATAGTCCTGTCCAATTACTAACCCATCAAATGGATTAATCCACTGATTAGGTTACAGCTCTCATCATCTAATCATTTCACCTCCTTCATTAACACAGGAGCTTTGGGGGGAACACCTCATATCCAGACCAGAGCAGGGCTCAGGGATGAGAGAAGGAACTCTGAAGCGTCATGATGGAGCCAGAGAAAGAAACATTTTCCTGTGTGACTTCTTGGTTTATTTGGCTCCTGAAATAGTCAACCCAAGTCTATTTGTTGAATAGGAAACAACCTGCATTTCAGTCTATATTTTAGTCACTGTGAGGTCCATTCATGGTGTCGCTAATGTTTGCAGTAGGGCAGTAGATGACATAGGACACCAGGGCAAGACACTAAGGGACCTTCTAGCCCTCCCTGTCTGGGACATCTTTTCTTTCTCCTGTCTCCTTCTACTCTCCCCACTTTTTCTCCCGACTTTTCACACACTGCTGAGACCTTCCAGGGTCTCCCACCCACCTGCCCCCAGAGAACTATACAGAACTACAAATGGCTGATTCCTTGCCCTACTAAGTCCACACAACACAGAGATTGAACTCGGGAGGAAATGTCTTTTCTAAGAAGTCACTATCTTGCTTACCTTACCCAATGATCATCAAACTTAAAAGGGTAAATTGGGCAAAATGTCTCTGTAGCTAGTGATTGTCCTATATGTTAGCCACCAACAAATGGTGTTATGGCTTCGTCTGGAATTAACGGTGCATGTGATTTGACTGCTAGGCAGCATTTAGTTTCAGAAATAACTTACTTAAACCAAAAATATTTATGACATGCCTACTGAAGGCTACATGCAGGTCTAAACACTGGCAATCCTGGATTGAAACAGACAATACTTGCCTTGCCTTCATGACACCTGCATTTCTAACAGGAACAATGTACCTGTGAGCAAAATAAATTTCAGACAACACTAAGAGCTCTAAAGGAAATAAAAATACGGTTACAAGGCAGAAATGGGAGTGGAAGGATAACCACTGTCCAGCCTTCAGAGGGCAGGCTGGTCCCTTGGAGGACTTGAGATTGATGCCATCAGTCTACTGACAAGGACACCAAGGCTTGGAAAGATCTAGGGAAGGGATTGCCAGGCAGAGGGCACAGCAAGAGTAAGGCACCAGAAAAGTCCCTTGTCTGAATGCATTTTAAACTTTTTTCAGGTATAAATCAATTATAACAATTTCCTACCCTATTTCTTCCTGGGCAAGCCCACCATCTTAGACTGACCCCTTCCTTCACCTCCCTCCTGCTCCCTGACACACACACAGGCACACAGCCGTGAGCCACACAGGGGCTTCCCAGAGAAAATGAAGTTCCTTCTTCAAGACCTAAGACCACCCACACAGTGGGCGCATGACCAGAAACCTGAGTGGAATGCATGAGTCAGAGGCTCCATGGCTGGGTGGACATGCCACCCTGCCAGAGAAAAGAAGAGAAGCATTTGCAAGACTCTTCTGCAAGGGTTTATTTTGTCTTCTTTCCTTCTACATGAATACTGGTTAACAGTATTTTTTTTTCTTTTAAATGGATTAAGAGTTAGTCTGAAGCAAGATAGGTATCCCAATGGTTGGAAAACAGAGCAATTTCTTTCTTTCTTTCTTTTCCCCTTTGAGCAATGCCTGCCCCCTCCTCCATCCAGTCTCAGGACCTGCAGCCCTGCCCTGCAGGCCTGTGCGATCTTCCCATTTCCTGCATTTCATGTGAAGAAGCATTCAGAAGTTGGACAACAAGCCTTTAATTCAACTTGATCATCTTCTCAAAAAGAAAATTTAAAAAAAAAGAAAGAAAGAAAAAAAGAGGAAGAACAAAAGTTGGGAGAGGCCAGACTAAATGGATATGATCTGAATGCATATTTGTGTTACAACTAATACAACCAGCATCAGAAAGGGACCAAGATCAAATAAATGGTAAAACCTGACAAAGAGAAGAATAGATGGTATGTGGAGCCATCTGTTTTGGAGGACACCCAAATCTGTCTGAATCTGTGAGGCCAAACTACCAGCTATTCTAAGACGCCCCATTCCAAGAGTGGCCTAATGCGCATCTACACAATCAGTTTCTCTCACCACCACTTTGGCTGCAACTTTTTTGTGCAATTAAGTAATTTATTCCTTTCTTCAGCCTCCTGATTCTAATGAATCTGAGCCACAAACAAGCCTCAGTTGCTCCTATTCAAGGAGTCTGATTGCATCTGGCAGTGATTGCTGAAAATCCTGAAGAGGAAACAGGGAAGGGAAGCATATTGTTTGGGGGGGTAATAGGTGAAGACCTGCCTCTCTTGACCTATAATACATTAGTGTCAGTGAACATTTGGCAGCCTTCAGATGATTAGCAATGAAGATGAATCAAGCAAAAAAGAGGTAGAAATCTGCCTCATCTGAATCACCAGAACTGCATACATTTGCATGCTGATTAGCTGTTCTTTTGTCTGTGTTCCTAATTATTATGACACATTATGTCTTCATCATGCAAGATTCTGATCTGTCTTGTTCAAAATGCATGTAGAAAAAAGTGCTGTTTATTGATTCAACATGTAACTTTTATTTTTATGTTTGCTTTAATTAAATACATATTTGATTGCCTTTGCCTGCTGTTCTTTTTTTTTCTTTTTTTTTTTTTTTTTTTTGGCTCTTATTTATTTCATCTTGTTGACAAACACACAGGTATCATTTGGTACTCACAGTCTGTCCCACTCGGCCTCCCTCCCTCTCCTTTCTCAGGTGCTCACTTTCATTTCCTTGAAGAGGCAAAAACAAAAGAGAAAAAAGAAGACAAGACCCAGCCTTCCCGGGAACACCCAGAGGGGGAGTGGTGTGGGGGCAGTGTGGGCTCCAACCTTAACAAGAGCTAACAAATGTTTGTGGCTCTGGAGGAAGGGCTTTCCAGGGGAACACGGGCAGCAGAATGGGGTTAAAAATAACATGATCCTGTGAAAGAAAAAGGCCCTCTGTCATTCCCAGTTGTCTTCACGCGTTACTGACTAGGAGGGTCTGAGAACAGGGTATGAACAGGCCCGTGTCCCAGGTCAGGCCTCCAATTCTCCCATATGGCCCAATGGCTCTGCTGGGAATTGCTTTCCCAACAGACTTTCCTTAGCTCCACGTAGCCTCTCTTTCTAGAAACGGAAGTGCCAAGGACACTGCCCCTCAACGCAGTCAGGAAACCGACAGAGTCAAGGGCACAGGACAAAGAACCCTGGAAGGAAGAGCATCCTAAAAAGATGAGGATGCAGGAGTATACCTCACTCTGTTGGGGTTACTCCCTCCCAACTACTGGGGAGTCTTTCTTTCAGGAATGGGGACCCCAGAGAAGGTGGGAGTCGAAAGGGAACAGGAAAGGTATTTGTTCCCTCTTGGTGACAGCCAACCCAGCCCGCTGTCCTTACCACCCTCCACCCAGGAATATGCTAAACAGCTGTAGTTAGCAGAAAGCTATTTGGCGAATCCAATCAAGACACTTAGAAAGGGAAAGAGCACCAGGAGGAAGAGCCGGATGCAGGAGTAATTGAGTGCTAAGGGTCCATACAAGCTCAGAAAGAAAGCAGGGCCCAACCGAATGCAAATGGCTCCTCACTGAAGAGGCATAATGCCCACCGCTCTTCCCTGCTAATGGGCAATGATTGGCTGGAAATGTAATCAACAGCTCTGCCCCCAACATCTATCACTACAGTGAAAGATGATGGAAATCCATATTCATGAGAAAGCAGGCCAGCCATGTTTACTGGGTGCAGAAAGGGGGCAGGGCTGGCCTGGATGAGGTCCTTGGAGAGTGACAATGAGGCTGGGAGCAGGGAAACTGCTGTCAAAGCCCCCAGCCAGCTCCAGCCCTCCCCTCACATATCTGCCCCCGTGTGGACACACGTCCACTGAACCTGAGAGTAAAGAGAACTCTCAATATGGTGAATCCATGATTCACCAGCAGAATGTGCATCTGGGTATCCCATCTCACAGGAAGTTTCCATCTCAACCATACACCACAGAAGTGTGGTACAATTAATAGGAATAGATACAGAACAAATGTGATCAAAGTTACAACACAGGCTCCTCAAAAACCCATCTTAGAATCCATCATACACTGAGTTGCTTGAGATTTTTTTGTTTTTGTTTTAAAGGATACCAGGCATCATTCTGGGCAGAATGGTGCCTGTATTAGTTTACTTCGGTTGCCATAACAAAATATGTTTAAACCTGAATGGTTTATAGGACAAGACATTATTTTCTCACAGTTCTAGAAGCTGGAAGTCTAAGGTCAAGGACTCCATTCTGAGATCATGTCCTTTTCATATCTTGAATGTTTCAGTGTCTTGCCTCTAAAGAAATGATGGCAATAAGGGATAGTAAGAATTTTTCTAATGTCCACTCATAGCAAACTTAAAAACCAGAAATCCTCTGACTGGCCCCAATTAAAAAATTAAAAACTCGTGACCTCCAAGAAGCTCCTCCACATTTCTTCTTCCCTTGGTCCTTATGCAGAAACATTACATGTGATACTGTACTCACCCACATTCACCTCTGGTCCCTTCTAAATAGACTGCAAGTTCCCAGGGAAAAGGATCATACCTTTTTTTTTTCAGTGTTCAGTATGGAACCCAGGGCCCCACCCATGCTAGACAAGCACGCTACCATTGCACTACATCCCCAGTCCCAGGACCATAAGTCTTACATTTCTACTTTATATAGCACAACGGAGGCCCAGTAATTACTGAAAGAGCAAATATAAGAAAAAACAGATAAAGTTGATAAATACAATACTACCCCATGGGGGATTCTCAAAACAGTGAAAATATGCTATATGATGTTACAGTGGTAGGAAGACATCATTATGCAGTTGTCCAAACCCACAGAATATATAACAATTGAGTGAACCCTAATGGACTTTGGCTGATCATGAAGTGTCGATGAAGGTTCATCAGTTAAAAAAAAATGGACCACTCTGATGGGGAAATGCAGATAAGAGTGAGGCCAAGGGTAGGTGGGGCAGAAAAATCTATGGGAAATTCTTGTACTTAGCTCTCAGTTTTGCTATGAATCTAAAACTGCTGTTGAAAAAAAAAAATAAAGTTTTTAAAAACTTAAAATTAACAAGTATTCAATGGGCCCTGGAAACTAAAAATTTATCAAGGGATAATGGGTACTTGGTAGCTTCTGTGGTCCTTTCCCATGCCAGATATCAGTGATTCCTTAATTTCTGCACCAACTATTAGGATGAGAAATAGACCCTAAATCTCTTGAAATGAGAATAAAAAGGAGGATAGTTGTGTCAGAGGCTCAGAAAATTACAGAAACTTCCATGTTGGAATTTCTTTAAGATTTGAGGCATCTGGGTCCATCAGCACAATCCAACTACTTCTCACCTTCATCTTTCACCTCATCAATGCATTGACCTTTATGATAGTCTGAACAATGGCCTTCCAAACATGTGCACAACCTAAACCCCCAAACATAGGACCATCTCACCCCATATGGCAAAAGAGACTTTGGAGATGTGATTAAGAATCTTGAGATGGGAAAATGACATCCTGGATCAGCCCCTCACAGTCAAAAGGGTCCTTATATGGAAAGAGGAGGCTCCAAATCACAGAAAGTCAGTGTGATAATAGGAACAGAGAAAGATTTGAAGATGATATGCTGCTAGATTTAAAAATCGAGGAAGGAGCCATGAACCAAGGAATTTGAGTGGTCTCTGGAAGTTGGAAAAGTCAAGGAAATGGATTCTCTACCTTAAGAAGAAGCACAGTAGCTGGGTGCAGTGGCATATGCCTGGAATCTCAGCTCCAGAGGCTGGGGCAGGAGGATTGTTAAGTCAACATCAGCCTCAGCAACTTAGCAAGATGCTGTCTCTAAATAAAATATAAAAAGGGCTGGGGATTGGCTCAGTGCTTGAGTGCCCCTGGGTTTGATCCTCAATGCCAAAAAAAAAAGAAAAAAGAAGGAACACAGCTCTGCTAATGTCTTAATTTTAGGATCTGACCTCCAGAACTGTTGTTAGTTTGTTTTCAAGTCACTAAGTTTGTGTAATTTGTTACAGGAACAGTAAGAAACTAACACACCCTCATTGCTGGTCACCGTGCTTCTGCCCTGTCTTCTACAGTCTGTTTCTAAAACAAAGGCAGAATTAATCCTTTTAAAACCTAAATCTGATCATGTCCCTCCTTTGCCCAAAATATTCCTATAGCATCCTGTCTCGGAAAAAAACTACAAAGCTCTGAACATCATCCACAAGATCCTACCTGGCCTGGTCCTCATAACTACTCAGGCATCCTCCCCTGTCTCTTTCTTTCCACTCTGGTCATAAAGGCCTTGCAGTCCTGGGCATCCTCCTGTGTTGGGCCTTTAAACCAGCTGTGTCCTCTGTGTGAAAGATTCCTTCCCTCAGACCTCAGGAGCCAGCTTCCCCACCTTCTCATGTCTTGCTCAAATGGCACCTCTCGGTGTGGCTTTCTTTGAGTGTCTTATTTAAAACTGAAATCCTCTTCCACTCCATCTTTCCCACAGTCTGATGTCTCTATGGTGCTCAACCCTTCTGACATACTGTGTGTTACATTTCTCTCCTTATTTATTTCCTGTTTTCAATAGACTACATACTTCATCAGCACCAGGGTTTGTCTACTTCACGGATAGCACCAAAACAGTGCCTGGAATGCGGTAGGTGTGATAAATAAATGTTTAATATCAATATTATATATCAATATCATATATATCAATCAGTATTAATTAATAACAATGTAGTCAATGAATATCTACGTTTTTTTAATGTGGTGCTAGGGATTGAACCTTGTGCATGCAAAGCAAACATTCTCCCAGCTGAGCTATATCCCCAGCCCTCAATGAATATCTACTACGTGGTTTCAGTACCCTCTACCAGCCTTTCTCCATAAGACTAATGTCGATGCTGCTCCTATCTCATTACACAGGATTGATGGAGCCAACGCTGATAACAACATTGTACTAACAGGAGCCCATAGTCATGGGTACTTACTAACCGCAATAGTTCTTCACATCTGGACCCCAGGGAACTCCTCAAGGAGCAACAACATTCAAAATATAGGATGGGGATTGCTGATTGCTTATTAGGTTCCCAGCTTGCTGAGGTCAAAAAGAAGAAACTGTTGACTGGACAAAACTGATATCTTCCCAAGAGCCTTGATAAAATGGAGTTCAAGGCTACCACTCTCTGAAAGGCTCTGAAAAGTGTCATCATAAAAAATAGTCAGAATCTGCTAATACAATTTGGGGGTTTGGGGGTTTTTTTTGTTTGGTTGGTTTTTACCAAAAATAAATAAATAAATAAATCCACTGTTGCTTGTTAATATGGACTGAGAGGATACAAGTTTGGAAATATAGAAAGTCTTGCAAAACTATGGGCCCTCTGCTCAATAGCCCCCAGCCCAGGCCCCCTGAGTCCTAACTACCTTCTCGTGTCGGAGGCCCAAGCAGTACTGGTTAAGTAGCAAGAGCGGAAACAAGAATCAAATTTGGGAGGGCACACAGATAAGAAGGTGATACAGGTACACCAATAAGGGGTATGTACAATCTTCTGCTCCCCAAAGACTCACAGGTAGACAAGTGTACCCATCAAGCCTGAAGTCAGATGAGGTTGCCTCTCCAGGGATATTGCCTCCCAGCACCCACCACAGGTCTCCTCTGGGAAAGATGATGGCTACAGCAACTCCACTCACAGGCCTTATCATTCCTGAAGGGGAAGAAAAGGAATCCCCTTTGAGGCCACAATTACGGGTGGGGATTTTCCTTTGTTTGCAATTGTAATCTCAGTAGTTGCTCTAGTCAATAAACAAACAAGTAAAAAGATTCAGTGATGTGTAAAAATAGATTTGCACAGGGCAGGCAACTGCACATTCCATTTATTTACCTCTTCTAACAAACCGATACCTGGGGTGACATTTATTAATAAACGGCATTACCAGGTGCCTGATATGTGGCTCACAGAAATTAATTACCCAGCCCATGGTAAAACCATAACAAGCCCGCAGTGCTGTAACATTTGTGCTAATTGAAAATGAGATAAGTGCTGTGGGTGCAATTTGCATCCAATGCAGTGTATTAATTATCTTTAGTTCTCTTCATGATAAATATACCTGACTGAATCACTCTCCTAATTTACCGGATAATAGAGTCGTAAGTGGATTCCCTTAGGTAACCAAAGGAAGACTTTGAGTTGCAGGCAAGATGGAGGCCCTCTGCTTTTCCAAGTTCTTCAAACAGGTTAACTCATATACTTTTCTCTGCCTTGCAGCATTCCTGGGAAGACAGGAAAGTGAACCTGTCATGCTCATCCAAACTCTCAGCCTCAGGCATTAATCTTTCCCCTCTTTTCCACTGCATAGGCCAACTGTTCTAGAAGCTCAGAGAATGCTCAGAACATGAAGTAAAGGAGGATATTTTGCAATCCATTTATGATTATTGTATGCTGGATATTATCTCTGCAAAGAAGGACCTTTCACTAGCCCTTATTCACACACTAATTCAGGACTTGCATGCATTTGATTCTGAATGGAAAAGACATTGAAACTTGCACTGCAATAACAATCAAGAAAATCCAGATTTTAAAATTTTGGGCAGTTGCAACCATTAATGCTTAGAGATGCTGATTTGGAAAGGGGACTTGAATTACAACTCCATTATGAGGTATATAGCAAAGTTCCTTAGTAGTACCATCCAAGAAGGAAGGTCTGCCTTTCAAATGGAAAGAGGAAGAAGTTACATTCAGTTACCCTGAGCCAGAGTTCCCTAACCATCCAGTGCTGGGACATTCACAAAGTTGTCTCCATTTCTTTGGATTCTTGGCAATGAATTCCTCTCACCTGCACAGTCAAGCAGCATACAATAAGAGAGAGGTGACAATAGTCATAACAACAATAATAGTTGTGAATCCAGAGTTTACCACGTGTCAGGCACTACTAAGCTTAAGGACTCAACTTGCATTGTGTGGATTCATTCTTGCTTTGCTGACCTTCCTAGTGCACACATACATACCAACTCTCCATGACATCTCCTGCTTGCTTCTCTTCTGGCCCTTGTCCCCAGCTGTTGGTGGCTTCACTTAGTTGTTTGCCTGAGAAACACCTGTGTCTCCTCCCTAATTAGCATGCTAACTCCTGGGGTGGGCCCTAGCCTGTCCCCTTCACCCTCCACCACGTGGCTGGCACACAGCAGCATACTCAATACTTGTGGAATGAATATGCTCTTATACTAATCCCCCAAAGTAGGCAGACCAAAACTCATTTTAATGACCCAGTCCAAGCAGCACATAGAACATGTTCTGAAATTAAGAAATTCACAAGGTGTCCCAGCCCCACCCATAGCATCCAGAGAGGCCAGGACTCCTGCAAGACAAGGCTCTTGTTTACCTTGAAATCCCATCTACTTGGTAGAGGGAGGCTTCAGTCTGATTCCAAGCTTTCTAATAATCGACAGAAGAGGAAAGTGCAGCTGTAAATGCCCATAAGACAAAGCAAACAGGGGCCCGAGGGAAACACATGATTTCTGATCCTCAGATTGGAGAGAAGCTTCTTCTGAGGCCAGAGGAGATCTTGCTCCATGTTCAAGTGCACATGTGCAAGTGAGGAAGTGGCTGCTGGCCCACAGCTATGTGCCCTTCTCCAAGCTGATGCAGCCTCCCTGAGGCAGGTGCAGGGCTTAGGGAGAAGAGCTGGGGCTGGATTTCAGTCCTCACTTGCCTCCTGAAGCACGTGCTCTGTGTGTGTCCTACGGTGGCCCAGGGCGGCCCTGCTGAAGAGATGCAAGCAATTCTTCCCTCCAAAAGCCCCTCCTGTGAAAATGAAATCCAGTATAACCATCCTCATCCCACAGGATGTGGTCCTGCCTCCCAGATCTCAGTCCCCTAGTAGATGCCACCACATCTACTGTCACCAACTCCAGGTGCCACCAACTCCACTACCAGGTATTATTTCAGTAGGACAAATGATGGAGACACTGGATTTCTCTTAAGAAAAGTAAGACAGATTTTATTTTAGGTAAATAAGTACACTGACTATTCTGGAAAAAAAGAAAAAAAAAACTGAACTTCCTTTTGTTCGCTATTACTTCCTACCTGACATGAACTGAATGTTTGTATTCTCCCCAAATCCAAATGTTGAAGCCCCAACCCCAAATCTAGCTGTATTTGAAGATAGGGCCTTTAGAAAGATAACTGAGGCTAAGTGAGGCCATAAGTTTGGGCTCTGATCCAACAGGACTAGGGGTCCTTATAAGAAGAGGCATGAGAGAGCACTCCTTCTCTCTGCCATGAAGGTGCTTATGCCTGAGGTGCTTTCCTCATTTCTTATCTGTGTCTTCTCAATGGTCATATTCCTAGTCCAATCTTCCCTAGTTATTCAGCATAAGCAACCCACAACACCTCCCCTGGGACACACACCACACCCGCTGCACGCCCTATCTGCCTTACTTTATTTTTCTCCATAGCCATTCACAGTACCAGACTGACTACTTGCTTATTGATTTATCTGCCTCTCCCTAAAACCTAAGCTTCACAAGGGCCAGAATTTCTTTGTTCTTTCTTATATCCCCAACAATTTCAGCAGTGCCTGGGACATAACAAACACTCAATAAGTATTTCTTCAGTGAATGAAAAATGTGAGTGATTATAAGGTAACAATAATAGCAACATTTGCTCAGTAATGGACTAAGCTTCTTACATGCATTATTTATGTGTATGCTGGGCATTAATCTAAGCCCCTCACACACTAGAAATATAACTTTAAATATATTATCTCACAATAACCACTTGAAATAGGATCTATTACTCCCATTTCACAGGTAAGAAGATAGAGGCTCCTTGAGAAAGTCATCTGCACAAGCCCACAGGAATAGCAAGTGAAGCTGGTCAGGATCTGAACGCAGGTTGACCTGATTTCAAAGCCCATGTTCAGGATATAGGAATAGCTCAGGGGTAGAGCATGTGCCTAGCATGCTCAAAGCTCTGGGTTCCATCTCCAGCACCACAAAATACAAAATGAAATCCATTAAAAGCCCATGTTCTTAACCATTCTCTATGTATGCTGATACAGATTTCAAAATTGGTATGGAAACTAAATATATGTAAATTAAACTTTAACTGAAATATACCAAGAGTATTTACTATTCAAAGGGAACTTGCAATGAATTCTGGGTTGTATATCTTAAGAAACAAATAATAATGCATTTCAATAAACAACCGTCTAATGTATCTATTTGTAAACAATACATTAGCTTTATTTAAAACCATAAACCACCATGATTCAAAAACCATTTTTATGTAGCTTGATTATAAAATGTATGACATTTTTAAAGGAAATTGACCCTAAATAGGTCTTGTTCAAGCTAATATCTAAATGGATTTGTCCCCCCAAATCATTACTGCACAGAGAAGGAAGGGAAGCAGACATTACAAGTTTGTGCAAAAACCCATCTGGGATTACATTTCTGCAAAAAAGACACATAAAGACCTCACATGATGTTGGAAAGGTCAAAATGAAGATTTTTGTTATTGTCAAAAAATCATCATCATTATGTTCCTTTAAATATAAGCAGAAAAATCACATTTTCCCCAGGCAGCTCACCATTTTATCACATCATTTAAAATCATTGTGATTGAAAGCACAGAATAGTACAGGGCTTACTGACTTCACTGATGCTCCTGGTTGAATCACTGGACTCAAAGAGTAATTATGCACTATATATTTTTAAGATATATGCTTTTCTTATTTTCAAATGAGGAAACACACAATAAAGGGGTCGAGAGTTGGCTGAGCATGGGGACTTAAAGCCATTCTATATGACTCTTGACTGAATTTGAGTAACCCTCAGAATTGATTCTTTTAAAAATCCCTCCTATTCTTCAGCACCCATTTCATGCTATACAAAAAAAAGAAAGAAAGAAAAATTACTCAACTGAATCCTGTATTATTCTACTTACCTCATTTGGGGTAATTCATATAGCAGAAACAGCATTCAATTGACTTATGCCCCAAAAGTATTTTCATTGCTGTTAATAAAGGAAAACTACCATACAATAAATAAATAAAAGTTCCTTTGGTCAATAAAAAAAACCTGTAAACCAAGAAGTTTCAATTTACTAAGTGTCTTTGTAGGAAGATTTCTCAGGGCCTTTAATGTGCCAACAGTGGGGAGGAAGGGATGGGGAAAAGATGATCAAAAAGTTATAACTGGATAGAAACAATAAGTTCTGGTGTGCTATTGCACAGTAGGGTGACTATCAATAATTGTTAGTAAGCTGTTAATCACTGTAACAAAATACCTGAGATAATCATCTTAAAAGGAGGAAATATCTATTTTTAGCCTACAGTTTTGGAGATTTTAATCCACAACTGGTTGGCTCTGTTGTTTGGAGGCAAAGTAGAACATCATTGCAGGAAATGTGTTATGAAACAACGATGTTCATTTCAGAGCAGTTAGGAAACAGAAAGAGAGGAGAAAGGGCTGGAGTCCCCATAGCCCCTTCAAGGACACTCTCCCAATGACCTAACTTCCTCTCGCTAAGCCCCACCTCCTAAAGGTTCCACCACCTCCCAATAGTGCCACAGGCTGGGGACAAGCCTTTAACCTATGGGCCTTTAGGGGACATTTCAGATTCAAATTACAGTAATAATGAGAATGTACCTTACATTTCAAAAACCTAGAAGAAATTATTTTGAAAGTTTCCATCATAAAGAAATGCTGAACATTTGAGGAGATAGATACATTTAACCTGATTTAAACTTTACACCATGCATACCTATATGGAAGCATCATATACTAACTCCTTATTGTGCATGATTTTTTGTTGTTCTTATGTACCTTAAATGGAAATTTAAATTTAAAAAAAAAACAAAGAGAAGAGAAAAAAAATGCAAGTAGGCAACTCAAGTCCCCAGGTAAAGGGCACTGACACTTTTTCTCAAATGCATTTGACCACAGGGCGCTTGTTTCAGTCAACTTTTTCAGTGCTGTGACTACAAGACCCAGTCAGAACAACTGTAGAGGAGGAAAAGTGTATTTGAGGGCTTACTGTTTCATAAGGCCCAATCCATAGAAGGCCGGCTCCATTCCTCGGGCCTCAAGGTGAGACTGAACATCATGGTGGGAGAGTGTAGCAGAGAGAAGCAGCTCACAGGATGATCAGAAAGCAAAGGGAGACTCCACTCTCCGGATGCAAAATATATACCCCATAGCCACGCACCCAGTGAACCACTTCCTCCAGCCACACCCTACCTGCCTCCAGTTAATCCAATCAGGGATTAATTCACTGATTGTGTTAAAACTATAACCCAATTATCTCTTCTCCAAACCTCTTGCCTTGTCTCATACATGAGCTTTTGGGGAACACCACATCTAAACCAGAAAAATGCTTTTTCTTAGAGCCTAAAGGTTTTCACATTCTGAGCTGATTCAAGAAAATTTCAATTTGCTCTGAGGGAAGGGGTTAATTTGTGACCTCAAAAAGATATGTTGAATCTTAACCTCTGGTACCCATGAATGTGAACCTGATTTGGAAACAGGGTCTTTGCAAATGTGATCAAGTGAAGATGAGCTATTAGGGTAGACCCTTAATCCAACATGTCTCCTGTCCCTTATAAGAAGAGGAAGAGCTGCATGAAGACAAAGACTCCAAGAAAGTGCCATGGGACAACAGAGGCACAGATCACAGTGATAGCACAGCAAGCCAAGGATCAACAGCCACCACCAGAACCCTCCCCAGAGTCTCAGAGGGAGCATGGCCCTGCCAACACCTTGATTTTGAACTTCTGGCCTCTGGAGGTTCAGAATAAATTTCTGCTATTCTGAGTCACCTACTTTGCCGAGCTTTCTTATGACAGCACTTGCAAATCAACGCAAATGAATGACTAATTCAGGAATAGACACAGCACAACACAGTTGTGCACCAGGCAACACAAGCAAACAGTGGTCAGAGATGGCTTCAAAGAGGAAGTGAAGGAGGAGGGGGGGAGTAATTATGCAACTCTCTGGATTATTTGGAGCAGTTAAAAACACACATGTAACTCAACAGAGCAGAAGAGACTGACATTCCCTTCTGAGAGTTTTCTTTTCCAGGCAGCTCAGTGATTTCCATCTGCCTTAAAGGCATCAGTAAAATGCAGCAATCTCTCATAGACACCCAGAATGAGTTTTGGGGAATACATGTATTTTCTCATTTTTGTGAGCTTTGGTTTTCTGGGTCAGCTTGCATGTCATTAAAGGGACATCTCAATAAGAACAGCTAAGCAATTAATCATTCTACATAAACTCCATTCTGCAATCCTCCTGTTTCAATAGGAAGACTCAGAATAAGAAAAATATCTCTGAAACTTTGAAGTGAAAAAAAAAAACTCCATTGAATAAAATAGCAGTTAAGGGTTTATGTGGGGGAAGGGAAAGGAATCCAGAGCACCTTAACTTTTAGCATGAAATGCATCTGTTAAATAGACCTACTAATGGTGTTATTGCAGCTAAAAACACCGACTTGAAAATGTTGTGTACATTATTACTGTCATTATCCACCAACTGTAAGAATGCTATGTTAAAACTAACTCAAAACACCTCGGGAAAGGTAATTGCTACTAATGGATCTGAAGTGTGCAAAATTGGACATCATTACCCTGTCCTCACATTGCGGGGCTGGGGAAGCAGCTCGAGATGCAGCTAGTAGGCTCATTCGTCTTTCAATCAGGGCTGAGGTTTGAGGAAAGGGCCAGACTCACTTTCATTCTGCAGCTCAGGGAAATTCCACTCTGCAGAATATTACAGGCAAGTGTTTACGAGGCAAAGCCAAGGGCAGGAGATAGAGTTTCAGTACCACTCCATCAACTTTCCCAAGTCCATTGTGCTGTGGGGGAGGGGACTGGAGCTGGGATAGAATCTCCCAACCCTGCACATCTCCTTCCAGGAGCCAATTTCTCAGATCAATTGCCACCAAATGAGTTAAGTCTTGCTGACCCTGAAAATAAAAATAATAAAAATAACCCAGAATCAAAGGGTTATAAAAAGGCAAACGGGTCATCTTGAGGCATTCTCCTGCACACAGAAGAGAGCAGCTGAGCCCATTACCTGGGCTGCAGTAGCTTCCCTACAAGGGGCCATACCTCCCATCCAAAGGGATACAAAATCAGCTCTCCTGAGGCTTGACCTAACTACCCTGTTATGGTTTAGATATGAAGTATCTCCCAAAAGCTCATGTGTGTGATAACGGAAGAAAGTTCGGAGGTGAAATGGTTGAGTTAGGAGAACTTTGACCTAATCAGTGCCTTAATGCACTGATAGGGATTAAACTGGGTGGTAACTGTAAGCAGGTAGGGTGTGACTGGAGGAGGTGGGTCACTGGGGACACACCTTTGAGTTTATATTTTGAGCTGGTGAGCAGAGCTGTCCCTCTTCCTGACTACCACGTCCTGAGCTGCTTTTCTCCTCCATGCCCCTCCACCATGATGTCCTGCCGCACCTTGGGCACAGAGCAAAGGAGTCCGCCATCTGTGGACTGAGTCCTCTGAAATCATGAGTGCCAAATAAACTTTTCCTCCTCTAAAATTGTTCTTGTCAGGTCATTTGGTCACAGTGGTGAAAAAGCTGCGTAAAAGATTCTCTCAGCTGTGCTATGGTTTGATCTGGAATATCCGCGAGAGGCTCATGCGTTAAGGGCTTGGTCTCCAATGCAATAATGTCTAGTGGTGGGGCTTTTAGGAAATGATTGAACTATGAGGGCTCTAATGATTGAATGGACTACTGGGAGGTGGTAAGGATGTAGGAGATAGGACCTTGTTGAAGGAGGTATGCCCTCATCCTTGGGGTCCTAGCCTTGGGGACTACATCATATTCCTAGCCTCTATCTATCTATCTATCTATCTATCTATCTATCTATCTATCTATCTATCTATCTCTATTTCTCTATTTCTGGCCACCATGAGGTGAGCAGCTCTGCTCTGCCATGCACTTCTGCCATGAAGTTCTGCCTCAGCACAGGCCCAGAAAAATGGAACCAGCCAACCACAAACTGAAACCTCTAAAATCATGAGCCAAAATAAATCTTTTTTCCTTTAAGTTGTTTTCCTCAGATATTTTGTTGCCATGATGGAAAGGTAACTAACCCAAGCTGTAATCCATGTTCCTGCTCAGGGAGACTCCCCCATCTCCTTACCTCACACATCCCCCAAACTTCCCTTCTCCAAAGCTTACTGATAAGCATTTTAAAAAGCTTCTGTCCTTAGATGTCTTCCAAACTTTCAAAACAAATGTCCCCAAACCACACATGCACCATAACATCAAACTGTCTCTCCCCTGTAGCTCCAAATACACACTCTCCCATTGCACAACCACTCACACATGCATATATACTTGCACACAAAAAAAATCCAAGAAAACTCATTCTGACCAAGAATTTCAACCTCTTTTCCACTATAAGTCTGACAACTTGGGCAGAATTTTCCTTCTCCCTTCTGGCCACAGTACAGTCATAAAAATAAAGAAGGGCCAATAGCCCAGCAATTGCATGAATACACTCTGACCAAAAGAGTGCTGCTTAAATTCTAAACTTAGAATTAAACAAACAAACAAACAAAAATCCTCCACCCATGAAAGATATTTCTTCCCCATTGATGGTTCCAGGAGAGTGAAACACCCAGCACCCTTGGAAACCTAGGATCCTGTGGTTCTAGATGAGTGACTTTACATCATCAAGTCCCTCTTATATCACCAAGGGACTGAGAAGTAGGGTCCTGAGTGGTCCCCTGGTTCTCAGGTGAGGTTTCACCCTGGCAAAGGGCAGCAGGGGAAGGAGGCAGGCCCCTGCCCAGCTGGGAGAAATGCTACTGGAAAGGACCAGAGACCCAGGCCATTGGGCCGCCTGTGAAATACTCTGGTTTTTAAAACAAATTCTCACAGGAAATTTCAATATAGATTCTTTCATTTATTCCTTTCTTTATTAATGATATTTATTTCTTTGTTTATTGAAAAATTACTTATTTAGGCCAGGAACAGTGGTGCATACTTGTAATCCCAGCAGCTTGGAGGCTGAGGCAGGAGAATTCCAAGTTCAAGACCAACCTGGACAATTTAGCTAAACCCTCAACAATTTAGCAAGACGCTATCTCAAGACAAACAAACAAACAAAAATTAAAAACAAAAAAGAAAAGAAAGAAAGCACTGGGGATGTAGTTCTATGGTAAAAGCACCTGTAAGTTCAATTCTCCAGTACAGAGAGAGAGAGAGAGAGAAAGAGAATGATTTATTTAGCTTCCATTCACATTCAGCATTTGAACAGAAACTGCAACAAAAGGTACAGACCCTGATGAACACACTGAAATGTGCAACGAAGGAAGAATTTACAATCTGACATAGGAAAACAGATAAACTCTAAATATATACAAGGTCAGGTCTTGATCATTTTTCTTATAAAGAAAAATCAAGTATGCAAGGCTAATAGGATAATAGCTAATAGGGTGCTCTTTTAACTGGTGCTTAGGAATGTATGAAAAGGCCCAGATGCATGTGAGGAATCTGGGGAGAGCTTTCCAGGCAGAGGGAAGAGAAGTGCCAAGGCCATAATCAGGTAACACACTCAGGGCTTGAGGAACAGAAGAGGCCAATGCCTGGAGCAGAGTGAGGGAGGCGAAGGGTGATTGGACAACACCAAAGAGCTAACAGGAGCAAGCTTGGTTGGACCTTGTAACCTCAGTAAGGACTTAGGATGTTACCCTGAGGGATATAAGAAGCCACTGGAAATTCTGAGCAGATCTCCTTTAAAGGGACCTCAATGACTGCCACATGGAGCATAGACAATAGAGGGACATGGAAGGAAGTGGAGAGGCCAGTCAGAAAGCACTGCCACAGTCCAGGGCTGAGCACAGGAGGATGGGCTGGGGAGAAGCTGGGGGTGAGAAGCATCAGATGCCCAGGGTGCTGTGAAAGAGGGGGTCACCAGGATTTGCTGGTAGGATGTGGGATTCGAGAAGAGAGGAGTCAAGCATGACTTTGGCTGAAATGACCACAAGAATTGGCAAAGAGACATCTGAGGTCTGGTCCTGCCCATCACCAGCCCCATGACCTTGGGCACCATTGTCATCCTCTCTGGGCCTTCCTCATCTCAAAAGTGAAATTGTTTGGACTGGAAGATTTCTAAAGTTCCTATGAACTCTAACATCTTTCCCTTCATTTTTGACATAAAGTAAGATTATAAAGCAGATTGCTTTTTAAATTCCCAGCAATTAACCTCAGCATTTTTAGAATTCAAATAGTACCCAGGGGATCATTATCCACTTCCATTTTATCTTCTTTGATTTTTGATTAACCCTGTTCTGCCTGATCTCCAGTTGTCAAAGTCTTTGCCAGTGACAGGAGCAGTTATCCAACCACTATGAACAGATTTATAAAAACCTGGGTCTTCTGTAGGATTTGAGGTTTTGTTTGGCAATCCATTTATATTTTATTTGACTTAGTGTTGTCAAATGTTTCACAGGCCCTAAAATTAGCTAAGAGGTGGACTGAGAGTTAAAGATGTTAAAGATATTGACCCAATGGGCAGGGTTATAACTCTAGTGTGAAGCAGGTTGGTATGTTTGTGTAGAGGCTGATTTTATAAATGGTCATGTTATTATTGAGAATTTTGTTAGAATGACTTTTCCTTCAAAATGCAACTAGAGACTTGGATAATGAATACTTAGAGAACAAAAGGATCCTTAAACCAATGAAACAGCTTCAAAAGTTTCTCATAATGGATCTGAAATGTCTTTTAGAAGACAGGCATAACGCTTTAACGTCCACTGCTGAATCTGAACATATTTATTATGATGGTTATGAATACTAGATGTTCAGTGGATCGCCATAGAGAAAATATTTTGTAAAACATGCTCCTTGACTTGTGTATATTCTGCAGATAACAGAGAAAATAAGAAAGAAAAAAAATGTATAAAAATATATTTCTTATTTTCCTTTAGAAACAAATCCATTTTTTTTCTTTTTAATTTTGACAATAGCCCAATATCATTCCACACCCCTGCTAATGGATTGGGCTGGCACAACCCATTGCAGACTGTGAGAAGCTTCCAGGCAAGTACTGTGCTCTCTGGAATTAAGATTGGGAAAGCCAAGAGAAACACAAGAACAGGAGAAGACAAGAGAGCAGGGAGTTGAATATGCTGGTCTTGCAGAAGCTCTAATTGTGCTATTTATCATTACAGTGGAGTTGCCCAGTACCGATTCTTCTATGAGATGCCAACCTAGGGCCCAGACTGAGAATGACCCCTTCTGGTGATCCCTTTAAATCACTTCTTCCACAAGAATTAAAGAAAGGGAAGGAAATACAGTTGAATAAGGGGTAGGAAAGATGATGGAATGAGACAGACATCATTACCCTAGGTACATGTATGATTACAAGAATGGTATGACCCTACTTCATGCACAACCTGAGAAGTAAAAAATTCTGCTTCATTTGTACAATGAATTGAAGAGCTTTCAACTGTCGTGTATAACTGAGTAGAATTAATAAAGGAAAGAAGGAAGGAAGAAAAGGATTAAAGAAGAAAGGTAGTATTCTTCCTATTTCTGTCCTGATGAGTTTATTTTTTTAAAATTTTAACCATACTTTGAGGAATAAAGGAGTGGGACTGATATCATTCCTATTTGTTATCTTAAGACTTTCAAGAAAACAAAATTCTTTGTGAGAATATACAACCTGGGGCCTAATGAATAAGAACATGCAAAGTTTGACATAGAAAGCAGAGGAATTATCCATCTGAGGAAGGGAAGGAGAAACATTAAAGGAGATAGTACTCATTATGCCTTCCATTTCCTTGAAAACACATGTCTCAGAAAAGAAGCATATGGCTAGTTCTGCAGGATCCCTCATGACAAGAGGAAAATGTTTCAAAACCCATGTATTTCTTGGGGGAGTACATGTGAGAGATAGCAGATTAGCAATTGCCTCTGTGGCTTAGATCTGGCACCAACTGGTCACCACACAGTAACATTAGCTCAGGGATAGAAATCTGAAATAAATAATGCTCTTTACTCCCCTCACCCACACACACATGTACACATCCCATAGCGAATACGGCTAACAACACTGATACTGTCAGTTCCGTGTGAACTGGTGGTATGGTGTCTACTATATAGTCTCTGTTTGCAAATATTTGTTGAATGAATGAATTAATCACTGCACTCTTTCCCCACTGAACCCAAGTGCTGCTTAGAGTCCTGAGTACCACAGTGGAGTTCCAAGCAGACCACCATCAGTTAAGTAGAGGGGACACACAAATTGAAGACTACTTGCCATCCCTCGACAATTAGCTAAATCATAACATTCTCCCTTTAAGTGATGCAATTTGTATCTGAAAACATATGTGGATCCCTCCATCCCCTTGAGTTCCATGAGGGCACCCAGATTCACTTGATGTAGTTATTCTCACCATGAGGTGCACAGCTTCATATATTTGTGAACAACAAATTCTGTCTGAAACATGAAGTCTAAGCCTACATAATGGATATTCTCATAATTCACTATTTATCAATGCTGCTTGCACATATTTAATAATGATGTTTTTCTCTCTAATTACTGTGTTTGAAATATATTTTGTGCTTTTGTTTTGTAATTCAGGTAGGCAAAATGCTCACCAACACATCCATCTAATTTGCCTTCCTAGACACATAGAGGATCACATTTTCCTGACTGCTGGCAATTAGGTGGGGCCACAGACCTAGTCTTGACAAAAAGGCTGTGAATGTGTGTTACTTCCAAGTTGAATTGCTTAAAAGAAAGTCCTCGATTTTCTGTATGCCACCACCTATTATGGTGCTATGTAGTTTGGATCTGACATATCCCCAAAAGGACTGTGTGTTCAAGGCTTGGTTCCAGCCCATGGCACTATTAAAAAGTGGAGGACACTTTAGTAGATGAGTCCTAGTGGAAGGAAATTAAATCATTGGGGGTTGACCTTGAAGGGATATCGGGGCTCCAGCTCCTTCCTTTCTCTCTCTTTCTCTTCCCAGCAGCCATGAGGTAAACAAACCTCCTAGCCCTGTACTCCCACCATGATTTACTATTACTGCCATAGGCTCAAAGCAGGGCCAAGCAACCACAGACCAAAGTTTCTGAAACCATCAACCAAAAGAAACTTTTCTGCCTTAAAAGTTGATTTATCTCAGATCACAATGTCACAGTGATACAAAACTAACACAAATGATAATGCTGATAACCTAAGGCAATGACCAATAGCCAGTCAATCAACAAGTACTTACTGGAGCAACCAGCATATGCCAAGAGCTACTGTCATGACACCAACAAAGTTTGGGGGTAAACAAAGTGCTTCTCAAATCTTATAGTGTACATGCATGTCACCTGGGGATCTTGTTAAAAGTGTAAATCCTGTTTCAGGAGATCTGGGTAGACTCTGAGATTCTAATAACCTTCCAATTTATATTGATGCTTCTGGTACATGGACAAAAATTTAAGTGTCAAAGTTTCAATGGATGAAATATATGCAAAAGTAAACTACTATTATTGAATATTTACAATGTGTCAAGCATATGACATGAGTTCTATACCTGGGTTACTCCCCACCTTGATCTTAGCAGCAGGTGTCTAGAAGGACTCTGAAGCCACTTGGATACATAGCTGATGCTTATGGTCAAACCTGAGCCTAAGTGTAGATGGATCACCGTTGGACCAGCAGGCACATTCATCTCCCACTACATGCCAAGTGCAGGGACAGTGGTGCTTATCCCACAGGAACGTAAGTAGCACAAGTGGGGCTTTGGACGAGATAACTTCTTTGGTCCTTCTTGATTCTGAGATCTCACCCTGAAGCAGACAGTCTGGGAAGGCTCAGCTTAGAGCAGCAGGATAGTGCTCACAGGAGGTCATCAGAGGATAATGCAAAGCCAGAGAGAAAAGCAGCTTCTGAGCCAGGGGGTGAATGAGGAAGGATAGGCGGTTAACCACAAAAATCAAACCACATACAGTTATTCCAAGGTATGTATATTTATGTTTAAATCATCTGTTTATTAGATGAGATGCAATTCATACTATAATATGGGCTCAGGTATTCTTAGCTAATCCTTCATGTTGACTCTGAGTCCTGTAAAAGGTAAAGAGGTTTTTTTGTTGTTGTTGTTTGTTTGTTTTTTTCAGGTGTTGTAAGCAAAGGAATCCAGATTGGACAGGCATGGTGGACACAGGGGTTCAGATTCTTGTACTGAGGACAGGGGAGCAGGCAGTAAACTACCCTATCACACACAGGCTCCTGAACAAGGTCCATTGCTTTCTGGATGCTCCCCACATTACACAAGCAAATTCCAGCACAGCCCCAGAAGCAGGGGCAACCAATGGGGACTCATTTTCAGTAATGATTTAAGTGAAGCAATATTATCCATCTGTGGGAGTTCAGTGAACTGGCTGCAAAAGCCAGGGCTCTTTTTCTTCATTACTCTGACATTCTGGAAACTTAAAGAAAGTGTGATCCTCTGAAACTTTGCCTGATACCGCTGTCTGTTGCTGCTTTCTTATAATTCATTTCTCCCTGATACTTTAGAAGGTTCATGGAACAAGCAGGATAGAGATGGGCTATACCGTGCAGTGTGGAGAAAGAATTAACACGTGCCCTGCTTTTATAACCAGAACAACCTCTCAGACTAGAAGTACTTCTTTTCTCATTGTAGTAAATACCTGTGTATAAAAGACCCTATCAAACTGGAAAATGTTCTCTCTCACCCCCACTTGAGCTTAGCCCATTACTGTTTCCCTCGTCCTTTGGGCATCAGTTGCCCACCTGATAAAAGGTAAACCATAAGAATGATATCTCCCACTTCTAGGAACTATTTGTCACCAACTGTTCCTCAAACTAGCTGAGCTTCAGCTCATCCTACTCAAACTCTAGAAATACCATCCTTCTTCCCCAAGGCAGAACATCCTGCAGTGTTCTCAGACCACAGTGTTCCCAACAAAGGCTTATGCTAATGGGGCTCCAGTTGATTACCTTCCACAGTTTTGGATGCCAAGACTCTAATCAGTGCCTGGACCCTGTGTGGCTCATCAGAACATGTTGATGAGGACAGAGAACACAGGGGACTCCTGAGTCTCTTCTGAAAAAGTCCCAAGAACCGGACAGTCAATTCTGCTCCTGACTAGTGCTTGGCTCTCTTCGCATTGAAGTGCCACCTAAGCCTTTGCTCTTCCCTCTTAACTATCCTTGGTACAAATCTTTCATTCCATTCCTTTTACAGCTCCAACCTCTCGACAAGGTGTACATGTAATGCTGAGATTCCAAGGGTGACTTCCAGCCATTCAAAGAAACTTCCAAGTCTTTGACTGGCTTCTTACATGTACAAACTTGGTGCCTGTAGTGCCAATGATTTTATGCTTTGATGGAATTTTACCAAGAACAATTTAGAACTTCAGTGGCCATTCTGGCTAACTTGGGACATCAGTAAGATAATTCATTTGCATAGATTTAGAATCAAATGAGTCCAAGTTTCCAAATGTCCAGTGTTAAGTATTTCTTACCGGTATAAAGAAACCTTAGAAAGAAAGAAAATTCTGAAGGTGTATCCTTTAAAGACTCCTTAGGGAAGTCTAATAAAAACCTGGGTGATCTAAAATCCAAACTTAGCTCCTAACAGTTCATTGCACACTGACCCCATTCTGATCCCCTGAGCCTGCACTTCCTACCTCCTCCTGCTCTTCTCCTCCTGCACATGTTCTGGATCTTCCTTCCCCTTCTCCACAGCCTCTTCTTAAATTATTTCTTCTCACTGACGATATATCTTCACAATGTCTTTCAAACATATGTGGAGATAAAGACCAATCCCAAGGTCAATGGATTTATAACTTCAATTCTTTTTGAAAATCAGATCTGCATGATCTAGCTAAAGGCCTCCTAACTCCTACTAAGTAAAGACAAAAACTTACCAAAGAACTTAGGATTATTCTTGGAATATATATTCTAGGATTCCTTAGTCTCTATCAATTGATTGGATTATCAAGATGATATCAAATATAATGGATAAAAATTTGACCATAGACAGACATGGAAAGAGTATAAACATAATAAAAGATGTCCTGCCAGGAGTGGTGGTGCCCACCTGTAATTCCAGCAACTGAGGAGGCTGAGGCAGGAAGATTGCAAATTCAAAGCCAATCTCAGCCCATTAGTGCAACTGGGAATGTGGCTCAGTGGTTAAACATCCCTGGGTTCAATCCTCAGTACCAAAAAATAAAAGATGTCTTAGCAGCTTTCTCCAAATCTTCCATGTCAGAATTAATTGGTCAAAAATCTAGTCTTATATAAGTGGGGAAAAAGGAAGCCATCCCAATCTCATAGACATTACCTATCTTATCATCTATGATTGCTGTGATCACCATATGACAATATTGCTATTGCTTTATCAACTTTCCATGGGTAGTGATCTTATACCTAAGGTTATGAAATTTTACCAAGAACAATTTAGAACCATTAATCTTGGAAGGACATTATCAGGTCCCATTAAATACTAATACTGTGGTGAAATCCCAATGTATTACCATGTTGGATTCATGATTTCTGGGATATTATCCACTCACATCCAAAACTTCCACATTGACAGGAGATCTGTAACTAAGACTCCCTCGGGGCATCACAATGGAGATGGCTTTCCCAAAGATGTCAAATCAAGCAGCAGACAGTTAAGACTTAGACAGCTTTTGCCCATGACCTTCAGATCAAGCCCCCAAAATCACAGAGAGCTACAATTACCACACCCTCATGGTCTCTTTCTCATTTATCTCTTCACAACTGTCTTTTCTCTTCTCTGTTGGTTGGGTTGAAGCTTTGTCAGAATGAGATTCTTAAAATTCCTTCCTCTAATCATGTTATTCCGGATGCCATAAGTTAAACCTTGGTAAATCAAGAGGATGAACAAAGTGTTTGGCAAATTTACAGATATCAAACTTTTCTTCGCCCTGGTTTGAACCATTCTGGCTGATCTAGGTGGGGTAGGATCTTGACTAAAAAGCATAAGGTCCTCTGATAATTCCTTTAACATGTGTTGTCTCCCCAGCCTCTCTCTGTCTCCACAGAGCTCTTTCCAAAGTCTTAAATGTTTCTGGCCAGCCAGTTGCTCAAAAATGATTGAGATTTAGCTACAAAGGCAAAAATCCCAAGAAACTCTGCAAGCCGATAAGCTTAAGACTGCAATTAACATGAGTTATGTAATTTGGAGGAGTGAACAAACCAAGATCTGATCATACAATGAGACTTGGTCTCCCTGTTGACTGAGAGGCAAGAGGTAATAAATGACGAAAAATGTTCCAGGATGGTCCTTGTGTGATTGGGCTTCTGCTTGGGTTTCTCCCACACCTCTATAAAATCCAGATTTCCCATCCAATGGATGGGAAGCCACAAGAACAATTCCTCTTCTTCACAGGACCATCTTTGGCCAATTATTAGATATATTAGCTGAGCTCTGGCTGACTTTTCTTGTTAAAAGTATATGAAAACTTTGCCCTTCCTGAAGGCAGAACACTGTATCAGAGTCTCCTGCTTTAACATTTTGAAGAAAGTGCTCTGGTGTTTAATGGTGTTCTGGTTGATTTCCTTCTACACCTGCTGTGGTTTCACTGTTCAGCAATTCTGTGCCCAAAATAGACAAAGAATGCAAGGAAATTATGAAAAATTAAAAACTATCATTGTGTTATGGTAATAAAATTATTATGAATTGCTTCATATTTTCCAAAGTTTTTCTAGGGTAATTATATTATCTGGGTTTGTTGTCATTGTTGTTTGTTTGTTTTGGTGCTGGGGACTGAACCCATGGGTGCTCTTACCATTGAGTTACATTCTTACATTCCCAGACTTTTTTTTTTTTTTTTTTTTTTTAATTTCAAGACAGGATCCTGCTAAATTGCTACAGGCTCTAACTTGCAATCCTTCTGCCTCAGCCTCCAGAGTTGCTGGGATTACTGGTGCATGCTACTATGCCTGGCTGATTTTTTTAATAGTAATTATCTCCTAATAAAAAAGCAGGGGAATGCATTATTCAGTTTCTATACAATTACAACCAATTCAAAAAAAAAAAAAGATTTCTAAGAGTATCTCTAAAATCTGAAATTTTCCAAGAAGATACTCAAAATAAATCTAGAGTCACCTGAGGTATTAGTTTCTTTTAACTTTTTCTTTACTTAAAAAAAAATAGCTTATTTGCCCTGCAGATATGCTGGTATTTGGTTTAGAAATGACCAACAACTCAAAAAGCTTTGATTTCCTGCCACCTTCTCTTCTCCAAAATGCCAAATTAATGGCATCTGATCCTAACAAAGTGAAACACCATAGCTAAAAATGTCTTTATAATGGGGGTGGGGAGAGGGGGGGAAGCAGGGGTAATTTTTTTCCCAATATGTTTGTCATTATTATAGGTTATATATACAGAAGGAAAGTTAATTAAGCTTTAAAAAAATCCATCACACATCAATGGCTGCATTTTAATGAGTACAAAAAGTTGAGGTGTTTACTACCAATTAAAGTGGTTTTTAAATAAGCATTAATTAACACAGAAATTCAGAAGAAAGTTATACCTTGTCAAAGAAAGGCCAGTGCAGGCTATGCCCACTTCTGCTCCCATTCATATTCAGATAGTAATTACCACCAACCCTATATTTTCCATAATAATGAGGAGATGCTGTCATGTCTATCAAACAACAACACACACACAAAAGTGGTAGAATTAGAAATTCTCAACCTGAAGTAAACTTTTCAGATTTTTTTCCTTCTGGGTTTTTCCCTCATCCATGTTAGAGTTATTAAAAGAGGAGGTGAGCTTGATTCTAATGGTGAGTTTCTTTCTTTTTTCCCTTTGTAGGGAATGTTGTGGGGGAGCCCTCTATGGTCAGAGAGGTGTTATTCAAGTCTACATCAGCAAATCAGAACAATTACCCAGTCAGGATTTAAGAGGGCCTGCAGTTCTTCCTTTGTCTTTTAATAATTATGTTAATTTACATAATCCAATGCCCTATAGTCCACTTCCTTTTAGAAAATTCTTGTCTATCATAAGGTGGTAAGGAGGAGAGCATAAAATCCTAAAGCCCAGTAACTAGCACACAGTGATGGATGTGCTCTTCCTGGAGTGAGAAGGGATGGGGAATGTGTTGGAATTTGGGGAGGTACCCATGAAGATGCCTTGGTGGTGGACACAGAAAAGGGTTTGTCAAGCATCTCAAAGAAACAAGTTCCAGAGACTGAGCCTCAACCCTACAAATAGGACACTGGATTTTCTTAATGATGACCTTTTTTCAGTGCAGGCTGAGACAGGAGGATTGCCGAGTTCAAAGCCAGCCTCAGCAAGTTATGGAGGCCCTAAGCAGCTCAACAAGACCCTGTGTCTAAATAAAGTACAAAAAAAAAAAAAAATTGGGCTGGGATATGGCTCAGTGTTTAGGTGCCCCTGGGTTCAATCCCTGATACCAAAAAAAAAAAAAAAAAAAAAGAAAGAAAGAAACTTTACAAACCTAAAAATTTAGTTATGGACACACCAGACAAGGACAGGCTAGTGATCCTATGCACGTGTCAGAGGCCCAGGCCTTACTGAGGACAAACATCCTGCCATTCCAGTTGCAGGCACTCTGTCCTATCCCCCCACTGTACCCCCCACCCCGTGTGTATGTGTGTGTGTGTGTGTGTGTGTGTGTGTGTGTGTGTGGTGCTGGGGATTAGAACCCAGGGCCTTGTGTATACAAGGCAAGCACTCTACCAGCTGAGCTCCCCAGCCCTCCACCCCCTTTTTAAAAAAAATATAGCTGTTCGTTGTTAGCACTCACCTCAATCTTATCTGACTCATTTGTACAGAAATAAACAGTCTTCCAAGAACAGTGTAGTATCTATCTGCATCTTTGGAGAGATCAGTAAGAGATTGGCAACCCCCAAATCCCAGAGGCCTAAAAATCTATTGCCTAACCTGGGCTGTCACCTTGGCCTCTTCTTTTCACTCCTTTCATTGCTGTTGTCTTTGCAGGAAAATGTTCATTTGGACACGATTTAAATATGCAGTTGATTATACTTCTTTCTGAAAAAGTGCATTTTCCCCATGGAGTAGCTACGAGTAAACATGCCTCCTTGGTCAAGTCTGGCAAAATGAAATGTCCCTTTTTCTGAAATCCCTCAGTTATGTTACACCCATTGTCTTGCTTTATTAAAATGGAAAGAACTCTCCCCTATGTGCATCCCATTCTGCCATTTATCAGAATTGGGATAGATTGTGCCTTTCCACTCAATTTGGACAATGAAATGCGTTTCATTTTTATTTATGGGCTTCATAAATCCGTCTCACTTGCTGCTTTTCATGCCCTAGTTCCATGCTGTTGTGTTGGGATTTCCCACCCTGCCAGGCGATTAAAACCAAAAACTCGTGGAAAAAAATTTTTTCTTGACAAAACTCTTTTAAATTCAAAATATACATAAATCATCCCCATTTCTGGTCCAATCTATTTAAGGGATGGGGATTTTAAGCCTTCTTTTCGAGCATCCAGCTCTCTAGATGAATTCTTTTGCTGTCATCATCAAATTTCAGTTTGCATTCTAAAAGGTGAATTCAAAATTCCAGCACGGAAAGAATTTTTTAATTTTAGACAATCTGTTTCCAGACCTGGTGCCCGGCATGTGAGAAGATAATACAGTGGCCCAGGTGGCTGAAGGGCTTGGAGCACAGCAGGGTGTTCACAAACCATGATCACCTGAGCTCAGAGCCCTTCCTGGGAAACCCCGGAGCAGCAGCAGTACGGGTTCCATGTTCTTCACCAGATTAAAAAACAGAAACACACACCCAGACCAGCCAGACCCAATCACACAGACCTACACCACCAGGAAGGGTGGAGAGAAGTAGTCCTGTCTCTCAGTAGTTGACTACTTTCACAGGAAGTTTCTGTTGTTTCTCTAAATACAGAAGAGAACAGCAGGCTCCTACTTGATAAGGCTGTGTCCACTCAGAGTCCAGAGACCCAATCCAATCCAATAACATTTATGAACTGGGTTCAGTTCTAGTTCAGTCATTTTATACAACAATCCAAGGAAATAAACTTAATAAAACTTTATTTAGACAGAAACCTACTAATGTGAAATTTGACATAGGCCAGGCAGAAATTTATTCTGATGCTTTCTCTGATTCTTTCTATCTATCTATCTATCTATCTATCTATCTATCTATCTATCTATCTATCTATCAGTCATCTATCACAATAATAGAAATGGGCAAGGAATGCTTAAATCTATCCCACTAGGCTATCTGCTACTTAAGATCAGAAACCTAGTGGAAATGGGGAATAAATGTTTAAGTCTGTCCCTCCTAGGCTGTGAACTGCTGAAGATGAGGAACCACTGTTGGTTCCTCCTTGTGTCTAATCCGTAGAAGGTGCTCCATGCTTGTTAGACTCAGTTCCCTGTATGCAAGGTGGCCGGCTGTTTTGACTGCCATGTCACTAATCCCAGAGTTGACCCAGATGCTCAGGCTGACTCGGGAGATGTTCCTCTCCTCCCTCTGTGTGGAGCCTGGGGAGGATGAGCAAGTAAGCACGAATTTGTAAGTGTGTGTATTGCACAATATTGACACGGTTGACATAAGTGTTTTGGTCCAGCTGGCAGGTATCTCCCTGGAGTGGAGATGGGAGGATCAGAGTGTGATGGGAACGTCACCAGTTATTAGGATCATCTGCCTCCCTTCTGACTTCTAAGGTATTTGCCGAGTAGGGAGAGAATAAAGCTCACATAAGTACTACTCTGGTTCATTCAGCAGTTACTGTTACTATGAAAAATTAATAAGCTGACATCCTGATTTATATCGCAATCCTTTAAACTTTTGTTAATGGAGGTCTATCTCCCTGAATCTGATGAGATTATGGTGAGTCAAGTTCTGGACTTGGCCAAGATAAAGTCCAGAGCTCATATTGTGCTAGCCTTATCAGGGGTACAATACCATGGAACTTCGTGCCTCAGCTTCCAGCCAGGCCTCTTAAACATTTCTAATCCTACACAACATCTCAGGAAGCACTTAATTCTACTTTGGGGAAATGGCATGCTAAAAGTGAGCAAGAGAAAAATTAGCAAGAAGAGTACTTTCTCTATCCCACTGGATTGCAAAACTGCATTGAAATAAAAATCCTCAAAGAACAAAACGGTGTTTGAAAAAAAGAAAGAAATCCCTCTCCTGAATAACACTGAGTTGAATTGAACTTGAATCAACATGGAAACATAGAAACTCAAGACCATTTCATAAAGTTGTGCAGGTTGTACCCTGTACAAAGGCATATCAAAGAGGTACCTTTCATATCCCAGGCATTGTAGATTTTTCTGTTTACTGGCCAAGAGCAGTAAACACCTTGGGGAAAGTCTGCCTTTTTCTAAATTGCACACATATATCAATAAAAACAAGCAGTAGAGTTATAGAAAAAGTTACTTGGTAAAAGGACAAGGTAGCTGGTATCTGCTTTAAAAAAAAAAAAAAAAAGGTGAGCTGGCCATGGTGGTGCACACCTGTATGTAATTGCAGCGACTTGGAAAGTAAGACAGGAAGATCATAAGTTCAAAGCCAGCCTCAGCAACTTAGCAAGGTGTTCTTCACCCCCTGGTTATTCTGCTGCATCCGGACTGCGGCAGATGGTGGCCCGTTACAGGGAGCCCCGGGACACTCGGGGGTGATGAAGAAAAAAAAAAAAGCTGCCCATCCATAGATAGGACAGGAGCAAATCTGCTCGTCCCTAGGCAGATAGGGCGAGAGGAAAAATGGCCATTTCGAGAAAATGGAGAAGATTGATATAGTATGTTTGTGTCTTGTTTTGTCTTGGTGTATTGTATTGTGTTTGTGACGAAAATATGGAAGGGGTGAGAAGTAAATTACTAAGGGAAAGAGGCACCCCAGTGGAACCAAGAATAGTTAGGGCATGTGTTGATAGAAGCCCAAGAACTCTAGCCAGAAAGAAAAAGAAAGTTCAGAAGAAGAAGGATTATCAGAAAAAAAGTTGCAGCAAAAGGCTATTACTGAATACTTTTCGGTACCGGAGGGTGTGTGAATCGGAGCAGCAGCTACCATGTGCGCGAGCTGGTCATGGTGCAGCAAGGGCTTTCCAAGCAGCGGCAGCGGGCTCTTCCCCGTCCCCCGCCCGGGGAGCGGGAAGCCACTGCGAGAGCCCAAATCCAAACCTGACCCAGAGGCACAGTCTCGCAGGCTCTTGCTCCCTGTGCCCAGTAGCAGTTTGAGTCCGGGACACTCCCCAGGGCCATCTGGGACTGCCCAGGCACTACAGCCAGCAGAAGATGCTACTGGTGTCCCTGATGTTTGGTCATTTTCAATGCCAATAACTAAGCTACAATG
>NW_026000016.1:33915557-34000909 GCF_001458135.2 Marmota marmota marmota
TACTAAATTGTTCAGAAGGTTGTTTTCTTAGTTGAATGCTACAGGATTTTCTTTAGCCATCCGGAGTTCCTGCCTTTGTCCCAGTGCCGGTAAAGACCAAAGTGGAAGAATTTCCAGTGTTGCTGAAAACCGGACAAGACTTCGGCTGAGAATTGGACGAGACTTCGGATCAAGCTAGCTGCCTGCAGAGCTTACCTGGACTGTGATTTAAGCTAGCTGCCTGTGAACTTACCTGGACTGTGATTTACCTGGACTGTGAGTTAATCTACTGAGACACTGCTTTACCTGGACTGAGACAACAAACTGTAATCTATAACAAATTGTAACTCAGTATCTTTGCTAACAGTGTCATTGCTGGTATAATTTTTCCAAGGGCTTCTTGCATGGAGCCATCAATTGGCTTGGTATTGTGGCATTTTGTATCCTCCCTTTCTGTTTGTAGCAGGTTATTTATGGTGTTTCTGTAAAAACCACTATGGTCGTTATTTAAATTAAACAAAAGGGGGAAATGTTAGAGTTCATAAACAAGTCTGGATGGTGCCTGGCAAAATGCCTGAGGGAGTGGTTTGAGAAGTAACAAAAGCGAGTCATTAAGTGTGGAGATTCCTNTCTAAATTAAAAAATAAAAATAACAAAGGGCTTGGGATGTGGCTCAGTGGTTAAGAGCCCTTGGTTTCAATCCCTAATACAAAAAAGAAGTGTATGTACACATAAATATTTACATGCACACATGCATATATACAGGAACTTCAGAAATTCCTCTACATGCCCACCCAATCATAAACTTCCTTTTCCAAAAGCAGCAATCATCCTGTTATAGGATAGTTTGCATTTTTAAAAATCAATTTTCACCTAAATGTACAATTCTAGACATTACTCTTGCCTTTCTTAAAAATGTTATCTTTTAATTTTATGGGGTTACCCCAAGTTTTCTTCTATACAATTTTTATTTCTTTACAAATTATCTGCTGAAGAACCCAGGCTTCGTGCCCTGCAGCTGCCCACTGCAGTATCAGATGGAGTTCAGCACATTCCAATGTGCTCTGGATTCCTTGCAAATCGACAGTTCAGCCACTTCAGGTTCAGACCCAGATTGGAGCCCTTCAGCAAGACTATAGGTGGTGCCAGGAAACACTGTAGGAAGAGTGTGCCTGCTTGGACTTCCTTTTTGGCCTTTCTTTTCCCTAGCAGCCATTGATACTTAATGCCTGAATCCTAATGCTGGTGGTTGCAAAAATGGCAATATTCTATTATTACTTTTTTTTTTCATTCTGTAGCTGAAAGAGTTTATTATAAAGACACTCTTACTATTTGGAACCCCGTGGTGCAGTTCACGTTAAAAAAAAAAAAAAAAAAAAGTAAATGCTTGATTTCTATTTTCCAGTTTTCAAGGAGATGAATTGGTTCCTTATAATTCTCCAAAGGTGATCAGTTTGCTTTAATGTCATTATTGAGTCGTGGATTTAAACACAGATGATAGGTTTTGATTTTTATCATGATCAAACCAACCCATCTTTGGCTAGTAGGAGGCTCTGAAGTCTTTGACAGGAACCCTAGAAGTCTTTAAAGACAGAAGACCCTGGAAATCTCTGTGTTATCCGTTATAAGATGTTCTAGCTTGTTTTGGTAAATTTTCAGCACCAGATTTATTTCTGAAAAAGCCCTTATTCCTACTAGAGGGAAATGGTATTTATTTATTTATTTTTCTTTGTATATAGACTTTATTTCATAACACTGATATAATAATATTTTCTATTGCATGTTCATTTTTGAGGAGTAATTTACATATCAAGGGAAATGGTATTTAAAAAACCCCAATCTGGGAGCTGAAGATGCTCTCTGCTAAGTTGGACATTTTTTCTAAGGGTTTTCAGTGGAACAACCAGGAAATGTTATTGATTCAAAGATTGAATCAATTAATTGTTATGTCTCTGTGTATCAGTTAGAAATAAATTGAAATTAAAAAAGGAAAGATAAAAATGCCTCACAAATTTATATCGAGACTTTCAATTAAAACTCAATATTACAGTTTTTACTTAACGGTTTCTCTACATTGGTGCAATCTCCTTTCTTCCGTTTTGAAAATCCTGGTTCTTAAAAGCAGAGGGAATGATATAATTACAACTTCCCAGTATTACTTACTCATGTTGTCCCACTTCTTAGTCTGTCCTTCCTGCTATAACAAAATAACTTATACTGGTTAATTTATAATCCATAAAAGTTTATTGCTTACAGTTTTGAGGCTGGGAAGACCCAGACCAAAACACCAGCAGATGTGGTATCAAAAGGCTTGCTCTCCACTTTCAAAATGGCTCCTCTTTCAGCTTCCTCACACAGTGGGAGGGGCTAGGCAGCTCCCATCAACCTCTTATATGAGGACACTAATTCCATTCATCACTTTTATCACTTCCCCAAGGCCCTACCTCTTAGTACTGTCACATCAGGTGTTAAGTTCCAACACCGGATTTTTGTGGGAACACCAACATTCAGATCATAATACGGCATTACACAGATATAGTCTCAAAATGACAATACTGACATCACCAAGAATGATCACCACTCAAAAACTTGCATGTGCTCTCCCTACTTTCTCCATTTAAAAAAAAAAATGGCTCTACATCTGTACTCTCAGAGCAGGTAACCATTACACACTATCTACTCTCTTTTCTTAACTATGAGAATGATGTGGGTTAAATTTCTAATTTCACAGGAAATAACTTTTATTTCCTTTACTCATAGCTATAGGCAACTATTTAATTCTTCAATTTTTTATGTTGATGCCTTTCTCTTCATGTGAGTTACCTACAATACATTCTCTACTAGATTCACTTCCCTTGCTTTGGTTATCTTTGTGATCTTCTACTAACTATATATTCTATGTTGTCTACCTCAATATTTAGCACTTTCTCCTGAATTCTGAATTCTTTTATTTTAAAATTTTGTCAGGCTAGACACGGTGGTGCATGCCTGTTATAGGATTTTCCCAACAACTCGGGAGGCTGAGGCAGGAGGATCACAAGTCCGAGACCAGACTCAGAAACTTAGTGAGACACTGTCTCAAAATAAAAAAAATAAATAAAGGGCTGGGAGTGTAGCTCAGTGGTAGTGCTCTTCGGTTCAATCCCCAGAGCTGCAGTCAGTCAGTTAATCAATTTCCTTGTCAGTTTATCTATTAGGGCATTATCTGTTTCACCCCTTTGGCCCCTCTAATTTAAAAAAAAAAAAAAAAACTTTTATTTCTAATTTATGACGGAGTTGTCATCCTATTTCTGAGTATTCTGTTTTAAAGTCTTACATAATTTTTTAAAAATGTCTTTCAGGTCATTTGGAAATAGTAAATTAGTTTCGATCTGTTCTGTGAGCACATTTTCCTGGAATGTTTTCATTGCATGGATATTATTCTGTTCCTAATTCTCTTTTGCCTTTTAATATTTTTCCACAGGACTTGATGTTGACTTTTTTCTGTTGTGCATTTTTATGTGAAGTTAGTTTTCCTAAACTATGAGAATGATGTGGGTTAAATTTCTAATTTCACAGAGCTCCCTCTTCTGTTGTTTTTGTGAAGTGTTAAAAAAAAAAAAAAAAGTCTGACCTCTTGCTCTCTGAGATTTCCTGACTACTCTTCCCTTCCTTTGATCTGGACCTTTTTCTTGTCCTCATCCTGTTCACTTTCAATTCCATTCCCAGCAGGTGCTCCTCCGTGTAGGGCCCTGTGCTAGAAGGCAGTTCTGGCAGGTCAATTTCAAGAGTTCAAAGGCCAGCCCCTTTAATCTCTCTTATCCCTAGCTCTTTGCACTCGCCAGGTGTTAACAGAACAGGCAACACACCTTTCACCTCCAGCTGCTGTTCTCAGATTCACCCACTGAACTTCCCAGTGAAGACCAATTGCTATTTGGGGTTCTCCTATTCTCAGGTCAAGTCCAAAGCTACACTGCTCCTTCCTTTTGTCCCTCACATACTGTGCAAGTATTTCATCCCCAGCTGCTTGTATTTTAGGATCCATGGTACCTTGTTACCTAGTGTTGTTGCAAATGTTGTCTATGAATTTTTGATTTTGCTATCTACTTGCTCCGCATCTTTGCAGAGGACAAAGTGGGCAATATATTGCTACCATCATCACCATCTTCCTAAGATCATGATCTTTTAATTCAGGCAATTTTTGCTTCCTCTTGACTCCCTCTGTAGCCAATCACAGGTCTCATTTTTGCAAAGAGCCCTGGCATTACAGAGTGTTTGCAGGGGGAGATGTGTTAAGAGGGAACCATGGTAGCAGAGGTTGCTTATTGGGGCAAAGTTGCAAAAAGCCGAAGACACAGTCCCTGTGCTCTTAGGAGTTGATAACCAAGAATCCAATACAGCTCCACTCAGGGAAACAGAACTGCAACCACCTAGTCCCCAACACCAGCTCCTTTCAGCTTGCAGCGTCAACTGGGACGAAGCCACTTTCAGGATCTTGTTCTCCCCATCTGTAAAATACAGATTTGTCCTGTCCAATTGTATAGACTGTGAGGAAGAAATCAAATAATGGAAACATATGTAATCTGATCACCAATGACCTGTATCCTTGAAGGCAGGAACCGTGTGTTCTTCATATCCTCTCTGCCCCTTCCATGCCTTGGATGGTGAGTGTTAACACGCTCTGAGCATTCAGTGTTTGCACCTTGAGAAAAATATTTAAAGCCCTGCTATGTGATAATTAATTTAAAAGGCTCCTCTGCCTCATCAATGATGACAAGAGTTAATGTGCCCATGGTTGAGGGCTAGCCTCAAAAAAGACCCTTCACATCGAAGAAATGGCCTTCACTTCAAAAGTCAACCATCAGAAGACACGGAAGAGCTGAGTTTTTAAAATGCATTTTTTATTATTCAGCCTTCAGCAGAAATGTCACCTTTCTAAAGCAAGCTGTTATCATGCGCTCCCCGTGCCAAACAGGCGCCTCTGAGGAGCAGGATTTTATCTCAACATTTTTAGTGATTTGTGTTTCTCTTTCAAGGAGCTCCATGCCTTAAGGCACCTGAAACACTAACAGCACAAGAAGGTAAGGTTACACAAGGAGCCGGCTCCAAAACATGAAACAGGGATTTTTTGCAAAACAGGTCAAGGATCAGCATCAAAGCCACAGTCCGCAGTCACCCTGCCCAATAATTCATGTCCTCTCCGCACGGCCCATTGTTTTCTGGTGGGCTCCTTGGTTGAAACCATATTCTCAAAGAAACTCTGTTTTGTGACAGGGCCCCCATCAGCAGGCTGGGCCACATGACAGGCCTTGAAGCAGCCAGCACAACTGCCGGCAGCGCTTGCCAATAAGCCAGATGCTGCCACATATTGGCATCTGGGTCCTGGAATAGCAACCATGTTCTCAGTCTGGCTAGGGATTCTGACCCTAGCTACAGAAGGAGACAAAGGAGGGAAAGAAAGAGACGGAGCAAGGGGAGGGAGGGCAGACTGTGGAAGAGTCTCTTGGTAATTTCCCTACCATGGATTTAGAGCTTCCACAACAAAAGACTTATTGGAAAGCTGCTACCAAGGCTGCAATGGGCGGGAGAGGTAGAGATGGGGAGCATTCTAAACCCGGCGAGTTGTTCTGGCACCTGGGGAATGGGGGTGGTTGATTCAAAAGGAGACAGCTGCAGCAAGCAGCAACTGCTCTCCCTCCTCTCTCCCTCAAATCATGATAGCCCACAGTGGAGATAAGCTACGGGATACAGCTTAAATCTGCAGCAGAGGGACAGAGTGGCAACATCAGGATGGCTGTCGCTCCCTGCTTTTTGGGTGCCAAGATTTACCAGCACCAGCAAGGCCAACTGAACAGCCAACAGTGAGGCAAAGATTCCGACCACAGCCTCAAGGGGACCCAACAACCAGGGAAGGTGTGATCAGAGGTGTTCACCTCACAGCAATGGGGTACACTCAAAAGGCAGCCTTAAGCCTTGTGTGTCTTCTGATGCAAGGTGATACCAGCCTGGCAGGCTTCGGGTCCTGCTCTAGTCGTATCCCATGCGGCGAGGCCCAGAAGGAGGGAGTTGAATGTAAATTTGGGGTTTGAAGTAAGAGATGAGAGAATAAAAAGCAAATACCAGTCTTTCTTTCTTCAAAATATCTATCTATCCAGTGTCCCCTTTGCTTCATATCACATGTGTGGCAAGAATTGCTCAGGGCCTTACACTTGCATGACAGGTCACGTGAGCTAGTAAGAATAAGAGGCCGACTTACAGGGTTGAAAGACTCTGTGATCACATTGGGGAAAGAACCCCAAAGGTCATTCACTCCTGGAGTGTTGATTCCCTTTGGGTCAAACTTTGTTTACCCGAGACCATATCCCCTAACCGGACATAACTGGTGTGCCTCTGTTTATAAACAGGGTGTGGTTCAGGGAGCACTTACAGGGAAGCTCTGCCCATCACTGGATAAAACAAAGCATATCCTATTTAAGGTGGATTAGGTTATACTGGCATTTTTTTTTTTTTAAAGAAAGGACACATTACCACTGAGGCTGAGTCCAGACCCAGCACAGAATCAAAGCAACTGCAGACAATAAAATCCTACCTATTGAAAACAGAATTATTTGAACATCATGCAGGTGCTTATTGAGAAGTCAAATATATACTTGATCAAAATACACTTTATTGACAATGTCAGCTAATATTCTTGGCACTTATAAACAAAAGATTCTTAAAATGAAATAATGAATCAGCTATATTCCCCTCACCCTGCCCCCCACACTTAACCTTCAGGGAACATCTAATTTCACTTGACTACTGTGAAGCTTGATGTCATTTGCAAAAGGTAAAAACCAAGCGTCTCCAAAAAGCATCACCAGCCAGAGTCCTCCAATTCTAAAGACAACACAGTAGTCAATGCTACACTGTCAGAATCCAATGAGAACATTCTGGTATCTTTCCCAAACTTGGTTTTGAGTCTTTGCATTCTGATTTTGAACAATGCAGGGACTTAAACACTGAATTTTAACTGCAACTTTGCTTGAGAAAAACCAAAAACACCAATATACAAGTAAGCAAGAGAATTATCATTTTAATTTGATATTTATACCACCTATCACCAAAGGGGGGGTGGTGGGGAGAAAGAACCAGAGACAATAGAATCTGTCTCTGAAGGGGACTATGATTGTCATGGCTGGGTCTCTTTAGGAAACTGATCCACCCTACCATGTGCTACTTTTTGCACTCCACTCCACCAATTTTCTCTTTATCCAATTGCCTGCTCCTTTTGCCTTTTCCCTTCTTCCTTGTCTTTATTCCTAATCTTCTATCAATTGACCCTTCCCATTGAAACAAGGGCTCCCAGGGCCAGTCTCCCAGGAATTACATTAAGTGTTGGGAATGTCTTCAAATTCAAAACACAAGCCACAGAGAGGGAAACTAATCCATGCAGAGGCAATATGCTCAAGTTAAACTAAACCAGTGGTTCTCAAATTTGAACATGTATCAGAATCACCTGGAGGGCTTATAAAATAGATTACCATGACAGCCCCCAGAGATCTAATTCAGTAGGATTGGTATGGAGACAAAAGCTTGCATTTCTAATTCATTCCCGTATAATGGGGATGATGATGGGAGTCTAGGGATTTTTTTTTTCATTTTTGTAAAACTTAAAGTTCCCTGGGTTTGACCCGATTCCAAAAAAGATTAAAACAAACACACACACACACACACACACACACACACACACCAAAAAGTTCCAAGAGGGTTAAAAATCATTTCCTTGATCCAGATTGGAAATCACTTTTTGAGAAACTCTAATTATATACAAGGTCTGATACCAAAAGAGAAGTCAGACAGCAAGACTTAATGTCTTCTAAGAGCAAAGCTCAGAACACTATCCAAATAAAAGCAAACTAATGATTTAAAAGCAAAATGTGAGATCTGGGAATGTGACTCAATGGTAGAGCACTTGCCTAGCATACAGAAGGCCCTGGGTTCAATGCCCAGCAATGCCAAAAACTTAAAAGTAAAATGTGAGAAGTACCATAATATGATGAAAGGGAGTGAGCTGGGCCCCAGGAGTCGGAATCCGTGCACAGTGAATATCATTAGCAACCAGGGGGGAAGGACATAAACACTTATGGATTTTGTCCCTGGTGATTCTTTGGGAGTGAGTCTACAAACAACAACCCATAATCTCCTGGTATAAACTGGTTTCAAGAAAAAAGGAAAGCAATTATTTGATAGGGAAACTCGACTCTGCACACTTGAGAGAAACAGACCAGAGGGTGATTACGGATCCCCTCTTTTATATTCTAACACCTCAACTCAGGCTTTATCTCTTACCTGAATTTCTGCAATAACTCCTAACCACTCTGTCTCTAATCTTTTTCCTTCCAATTTATTCTTCATTCTAACCCTAAAATTATCTTTTCAACAGCAGGCTGTAATAATGCCAGCTAAAAACCTTCACTAGTTCCCCACAACCTAGAGAATGAAGTCCAAATGTCTCAGCATGGCATTTAACCTGGCCCCAACCTACCTTTCAAATTCACACATCTACAACCTAGCCAAAACAGAATCCCCACAGCTTTCCCTTTTCCTATCTCCCTGTCTTTGTATGAAATTGTTTTTGTTGTTGTATTCCCCTGGACACTTTCCTCTTCCCAAACAAAACATAGGGGGAAAAAAAAACAAAAAAACACCTTATATTTAAAAATCCTATTTACACTTCAAGGTCCTGCTCCACTACAGGAATGCTTCCTGCAGCTCCTCAGATCTCTCTTTTCTAATGCTCCTTATAACCCTACCACATTCTGCCCTACTTGTTATTTATGCTTCTCTCTTCCCCCTGTGTTTTACAAGGTCCTTGAAGGCAGGTACCATGTCTTTTGTTCAGTGACCAGATAAGCTCATAATGGGGCAAGAGGGACAGATGAAGCGGAGATGAAGGGAGGAAGAAGAAATGAGAGCAGAAGGAGCTCATCATAAGGGGAAGAGTTCAGTTTTAAAGTTTTCTTAGTCATTCAGAATCTTTATACTAAAAACAGATCCTTCAAATATCTAAAGCATTTTCTTTCTAGAAAGATCCTGAGAAACTAAAGTGTTGTATAACTTTTTTAATGTTTTGCCAACACCAAACCTCCTTTTTTTATATACATCCCCTATGTGACCAGGACAATATCACATTTCGGTCATTACAGGTCTAAAAGAAGCTCAAATCCCTTCACTGTCCCTGTTGATACTCTTTGGGTGGCATGATCAAACTTCTGCCGTCTAAATTCTTAACACTACCAAATACCTAAGCTTTATAAGATTTTGATTAATATTCCTACAAGAGTTAACTTTTGCCCCCAGTACTAGAAATTAAATTCAGGGGTGCTCTACCTCTGACCCAACCCTTTTTATTTTTTATTTTGAGAAAGGGTTTCACTAACTTGTTGAGGCTGACCTTGAACTTATGATGCTCTTGCCTCAGCCTCCCGAGTCTCTCAGATTATAGGCATGTGCCTCCAGGCCAGGCTGAGTTAACTTTGTGATATGAAAAAATTTTGAGATTTACAAGAACAGGACACCAGCAATTCTAAGTGTACCCCAAAGCTGGTTCATTTGTCGTTCGTATTTGTCACATTCAGTAAGAGGCATTCCTGCCCCAAAGAAACCACAGTACCCCCTGCAGACACTCTCTGGCCTCTCCTTTCACGACCAGTCTCGCCAGCTGCCTTCAGCAAGGAAACAGAGCTGACTCTAGACCAGCATCCTTTCCAAAGGCAGGCCGTCCATCTCTTCCTGGGCTAGTCTCTGCTTACCTCTTCCTGAAAGAGGAGCAACTTTAAACTAGCTGAACAAAGAAGGCAGTTTCTTGATCCAGACACTTGGGGCAAAACACGGGACACATGCTCTGCTCCATTTCCCTGGACCACCTCACTCAAGTGACTTTCTCTCTTATACCTCTGCAAATTTTCTCTGCCTCTACTTCTCCTTTAGATGAGATACCTTCATTAAGGGAAGAAATCATATGACAGGAACCCAAAGGTAAGGTCATACCATCTGACTACGTATCACCCAATTGGAAATCTTACCAAAAAGGAAGCTTGTTGTTCTCTGGTTTCCTATTTACTGTTTTTGAGAGAATAAGTGATGCCAAATCACAAAAACCTGAAGGACTCTGAAGGACCAAATCACAAAAACCTGAAGGACCCACTTCTCTCCTGCTGTTATGTTTACAACTTTATTTAGAAAGAGCTGACTTGACGGCTTTTGCCATTCAGTAACCCTTCAATATGAGGGCTTAAGGGCTTAAGATGAAATCCTTCAAATGAGCTGAGTAGATATCAAATACTCAAAACTCCAAATTACCTAGACTGGTAGAGGTTAATGTCCTGCATTAAATAGCAACAGAAAGTATCAATTTTGTACTCTGTTTATGCCTGCCAAAGGACTGAGTCAAATAAACACATAAAATATGATAGATGAGGGCAACAGGGGTAGAAATACCACCACAGTTATTGAGAAAGGTCCAAGAAGTGAGCAAATGTAGGTGTGCCCTGGCCTCCTTTCACCCTCACGTACTCCTATCTGGACCTTCAACTCTCCTTTCCCAGTGTAGAGCTGACGGAGAAATAACCTCCTAAAATGCCACCCTATTTATAATTTTTATAGCCACATAACCCCCAAGGGCTATGCTACTGAGCAGATTTATGGCAATAGCCCGAGCCTCTGAGATTACTAGAAAAATAATTATAAGAAAACTGTTAAGTACCAATTTAAGATTTTCATTAACCTTGTCTTTCTACAATGTTGGTTTATAGTATTAGTTCACTCTGAAAAACAGAAATTCCATCAGATACTTGTAGAGCTCAGAACTCACCTACCCTTTTATACTACAGGTGAGAGAACAGGTCCAGAATATAGTGTGATTTGAATAAGGTTATAAGGCTAATTAGTCACAGATACATGACCAGGGCACCACTAGAGAACTCTCTATTATATTCCATAATCCTCCAAGAAAGAGCTTGAAATAGCAGGCTCCATTACCCACCACATTTAGATATACCAAAGGTTAAATCAACTCCTCTAAGGAAGAAATATGATCAGTCTTAGTCTTTGGCCTCACTATGAAGTAATTCCCAAGTAAGTCTAATGAAGATGCCATAAGGGCCCCTTGGGAGGCAAAAAGCCTTTCAGTCAGACTTCTCTCTGTATTCCTAACATCTGAGCAAGTGAACTGAACCAAGGCATACTACGTATGGGGACTAACACAGTGTTAATTTACTTGCCATACGTGAGTGTTATCTATAAATTTTATATTCTTTAGTACCTGCACTGCATGAAAGCAAAACTCAATCTTGGTTCCCACTGACTCTGAAACAGGATAGGAAAAATCTGAGAGTAAAAACACAACAGGAATCATAGCTGTTTAAAACAAAGGTTTGAATATATTATCAAGGGTTCAATTAATTCATAGAAGTAGAAAGCAGAGTGTTGGTTACCAGAAGGAGAGGCTGGACAGGCCAAGGGGAGACACTGGACAAAGGCACAAAGTTTCAGCTAAACAGAAGGAATATGTTCATCTATCGCACAGCGTGACGACTATAGTTAATACCAATGAATATTTCAAAACCACTAAGAATATATTTAAAATGTGCTCACCACAAAGAAATAATTGTGAGGTGATGGATGTTCACTAATAATCTGATCATTCCACAATACATCACTTTGTACCCCATCAGTATATATAATGATTAGATATCAAAAATTACATGAAACTTTCAAATAGAATTGTTATTGTAAAAAAATAAGTTAAAGAGACTGTTGTCTTCAATAATATTAACTCCTGTCACAGTTAAAGCAAACTGCTAACATAATGGTGTTTTTACTCTTAGGAAGCTTAACTTACCCACCTGTGAAATAGAAATGGTAGATTTTCACATCACATCTTAAAATAAGTGTCACTGTACCGTAATGGTAATTGCCAACCTGTCTGGGAAAGCTCTTCTATGAAGAATATAGTGAAATAACAGTCAGTGACATTGGTAATTTCACGTAAAAATATAAAATCAAATTAGAGAGCAGAGACTCAGACAGACATTTGCAGATCCATGTTCATAGCAGCATTATTCACAAGAGCCCAAAGGTGAAAACAACCCAAAGATCCACAAACAGACAAATGGCTAAACAAAACATGGCATATACATACAACAGAGTACGATTCAAGCTTAAAAAGGAAGAAAATTCTGTTACAGGTTACAGAATGAATTAACTTTGAAAATTGTATACAAAGAACAAGTGTTATGATTCCACTTACAGGAAGAACCTAGAATAGTCAAATTCAAAGAGACAGAAGAAGGGTGGTTACTAGGAGCTGGAGAGAGGAGAATGGGAAGTTATGGTGTAGTAGACACAGAGTTTCAGTTTGGGATGATAAAAAAAAGTTCTGTAAATATAGTTGTGATGTTTGCATAAAAATTTGAAAGTAGCCAGGTGCCCAGGTGCAGTGAGTGGCACACAACTATAATTCCAGCAGCCCTAAAGGCTGAGGCAGGAGCATCATGAGTTCAAAACCACCTTAGCAACTTAGCAAGGCTCTAAGAACTCAACACGACCCTGTCTCTAAACAAAATATATAAAAAGGACTGGGGATACTACTCAGTGGTTATGTGGTTTGGGAACTGGGTTCAACCAGCAACAAAAGAAAAAAAAATGTGAATGTGCTTAATACTACTACTGAATCATACAATTAAAAACAGGTAAAATGGTGAATGTTATTACATCTATTATTTTAATAAAAAATCAGATGAGAAATACTAAATAGTAATTTCTGTCATGATTTTGACCCATATTCCACTCCCCTGCACAAGCAAATAAAACACATAAACAACAAAAAACAGAAGCCATTACAGCTTAAAATATGTATATATCATCAAATTAAAAAAAAAAAAGCTTGGCTTTCATTCCATAGTCATTTATCCTGTGCTCACTACTAAAATGATTCATGTCCAGTATGATGAAGCTCCAATCAAACATACAGAGAGAAAAGAGGGGGAGAAATTGTAGCAATGGATGTGTCAGCAGATTGACACAGCAACCATCTGTGGACATAACTGTACTTTGAATTCAGGGTCCCAGATCCTGTGGTAGGGCAGGGATCTTCACCTCAACTGTGAAGTCCTACTTTCATGTCATAGGGCACTTCTGGAAGGAAGTTCTGTAATAGCCAGCTCTAAGTACATGCACATTTCCTACTAGTCTTACACAGGAAGTCACTCTTGGGTCTCACCTGCATGAGTTCCTGTTATGAGGCCAGGGGACTGGTGAGTTGAAATCCAGTTCCAGGGAGTGATGTCATCTTGAGTGAGCTATGATCCTGGTGACCTGTTCCCCAACCTGGTGTTGTTGCAGCCCTTCAGCTGGGATTCAGGTTATAAGGGGACCAAAAAGGAAAAAGGGGAGTAGGATAAGAGAAAAGGAAAAAGTGCTTGCACATTTCCTTTGTTTCATTAAAGCATTTTCTGCTTCCATTTAATTTGATGGGAGGACCTGGTTGATGGCAGATGGATGCTGTGCAGATGCTCTTGGAGGAGTACTGAGCTCTCACACAGATCTCAAAATTATAAAGATTAAAACAAAACAGAATTTCAGGGGCTGTGGATGTAGCTCAGTGGTAAAATGCCTTCCTAGCATGTGTGAGATCCTGGTTTTGATTCCCAGCATTGCAAAAAAAATTAAAAAAAAAAAAAAAGAAGAAGAAGAAAATTTTAATTATTTCTGGTGGCTTCTATCTTAGAAATAGTGCCTTACTCTTTCTTCTTTTGATAAAGTTTAAAAAACACATTAATATGTATGAATTTTTGTAAATAGTGCATGACTACAGGAGCTATCTTAGCAACATAAAGAAATTACAAATACAAAAATAAAAATGATTGGAGATGTGTTAATGCTAATATTCTTTGTACATTATGTCAAGCAGATCAGGAATTCAAATATAAAAATCTTATCACTTTAAGTAATAAAACAGGATTGACATTAATTCCATTTAGACGAGACCCTTTGGTTCATAGTATACCAACCTAAAAAGTAAAACGGAGTCAAGCAGCAGAAACTGATAACATTCCAAAAGGAAAGGAACAGGGAAAAAAAATTTTTTTTAATCTTAAGCTATTAAATAAAGGACACATCTACATTTTTATCACATTTATTTTATATCATGATTTCTTAGTTCTTATTATGTTGACACAATTTGGGGAATAAATACTCCCTTCCCTTTTTTGTTGTACGTGTGTTAAAAAGAGTAGGAAGAACAGAATATGAGAGAATAAGCAAAAGGTGCAGGAATGGGAAGACGGGGGAAGATGAGGTTGAGAGAGAAGTGAGTGTTTATCTGAACCCTCTCTAATGAGCAGTATTAACCAAAAAAGTTCAAAGCTCACAACATGAAGTGTCTTCTCCTCACAGAAATAATCTGGGACCACAGTCAAATGCATTAACTATATAGCATTATGGTACAGGCTCCCTTTCAGACATTCCACATATATAATTTTTTTCCTATTTTTAAGCCCACAGGTGACACTGTTCATGAAGCACTTTTAGTGTATTATTCAGTAAATATTAATTGGGTCTTAGAAACCAATCTGGTTAGCAAAAGGCATTCTTAGCTGCCATGTAAAGGTACTTCTTTCAAGTAAAATCCTACATGTAGAGCTTTGAATCAGAGGAACTTCTTGAAGGACATTCCTATTTCAGTTGGGTCTGCAATGCACTGCAATCCTAAATGTAGATTAAATTAATTCATACCTTGGTTAAAGGCATGTATATAATACCCACTGACAAAATTAGCTAATATCTTGTCCAGGTGGTAACTGTAAATGAATCACTTTTACCCCGGCTCTTCCCCTGATTTCCTAATAAAGGTCTTTATCCAATGCTTTGGTGCTCCATAAATGAGCGAGACTGCTTTTGTGCTGGAGATGCCTATTACAGAGAAGATCACAATGTGTGAAAAACATCCTGCATGTGTTCATCTCATCACTTCTGCCCAATCCACAGGGGTAAAAAATGGATGCGATTTGATATCTTCAACACCAGCAACACCAGCACCCAGACGTTCCAGAGGGTTGAACTGCAAGAGCTAAATAAAAGAGAAGGATTTAGTGAGTAATAGGAATCCAACTAGTAGAGCAGAGGAAAACAAAATATATGAAAGGAGAGAACTTCTAAATTCAACCTCAGTGACAAATGGACTTGATGTAGCTAACTGCCTATGTTTTCTTGAAAGGGAGCTGTGTCTTACACCACCTCAGCTGAAGGGGTGTGGGATATCTGAACTGAGCTTATAGCTTTTCAACTGTTTTGAAATATGTCCCTGAGTAATGTTCCCCTCATCTTCAGATAGTATGATGGGATCAATTTCCTACTCCCAAAGTAATGACACTAATTAAATATTGCACTCCACTCTCAGACAGTGACTTCCTTCATGATTCAGAAATTTGGGAGACACAATAAGTCTTTTCAATTCCTAACTATAGTGCACTGGGAATAAACTGCAACTAAAGTCTCAATAAGGTAATTTGTATCCCTAAATAACTTTTTAAAAAAATTACCCTGACTCAAATGAAATAATTCAATGCAATAAATGAATGGCTTTGATTTCCTCAGAAATAAGAATCAGATATAAAATAAGTTAATAATGTCACACACAACAGTATTGTTAATATTGGAGAATAAAAGTACAGATACAATTATATAAGGACCCTGAGCATGCTGGAAGAATATGTCTTGAGACATTCATGTATCCTCAAATTTTTGTTTTAATAACTTCACTGAGGGACAATTTTATATTATATAGATAATATAAAATTCATCTGTTTAGAGTATATAATTCAACTATTTTTAGTGAATTTAGAATTGATCACCATGATTATGATCCAGTTTAGGACACTTTATAACCCTAAAAAGTTTCCTCATGCCATCTACAGTTAATGCCTACTCCCATCCCCAGCACTAGGCTACCAGTGGTATATTTTCTGCCTCTATCAACTTGTCTTCTCTGAACATTTCACATAAATGGAATCAGAGAATGTACCTTTTGTAGTTAGATTCCTTCCCTTAGCAAATTTTTATTTCTGAAGAGTATTCCACTAATAAGTTGTGTTAATCTATTCACCATTTAAAGGACCTCTGGGCTTTCCAGTTTGGGGTTTTAATGGATAATTAAATTAGATTACTTTGTGTAGATACATGTTTTCATTTCTTTTGAGTACATTCCTGAGAATAGAACTGCTGGGTCACATAGTAAGTTTGTGCAAATTTTTTAAGAAAATTGTCAGATTTTTCCAAAGTGGCTATACCACTATTCCATCAGTAATGTATAAGGGTTCCAGTTTCTCTATACCTCAATAACACTTGGTCTGTCTTTTTGATAACAGCCCTTTAAGTGGGTATTAGTGATCTCTTATTAGGGCTTTAATTTGCATTCCTTAATGACTAATAATATTGGGCATCTTTTCTATGCCCTTATTGGGCATTCACATAGTTTCCCTGGTAAAATATCAACTCTTTTCCTCATATTTCTCTCTCTCTCTCTCTCTCTCTGTTCTAGTTAGTTATACATGACAGTAGAATGCATTTTTACACACTGTACACAAATGGAGCACAACTTCTCATTCCTCTGGCTATACATAATGATAAGTCACACCTGCAAATGCCATAATCTTATTGGGTTTCAACAGTTCTTTATATATTCTAAGAATGAAATGATGGCATTTGCAAGGAAATGGATGGAGCTGGAGAATATCAGGCTAAGCAAAATAAGCCAATCCCCAAAAACCAAAGACTGAGTGTTTTTCCTGATATATATGTGGGTGCTGATCCATAATGGCTGGGGGCGCTCATGAAGAATGAAGGAACTTTGAAATTTGGATTGGACAGAGGGAGTGAGGGGAGGGAAAGGGGGGTTGGAGGGGAAAGATTGTGAAATGAATCAGGCATTATTCTCTATGTACATGTATGATTGCACAACTGGTGTGATTCTGCATCATATAACTAATTAGAACAAATTTTTAAAAAGAGTTCTTTATATAAGTACAGATTTGCAAATATTTTCTCCCTGTGACTTTTCATTTTCTTAATGGTCTTTTGAAGTGTGCAAGTTTTTAATTTTAATAAAGTCTATTTTATAAAATTTTCCTTTTATGGATCATGCTTTTGGTATCATATATAATTAACTCTTTGTTTAACCCAAGGAAGGTCATAAGATTTTTTATTTTCTTCTATAATTTTTATAGTTTTGGCTCTTATAAATAGGTCTATGAACTACTTTGTGTCAATTTTTGCATATGGTATGAAGTAAAGGTGCAAATTCATTTTGGTTTTAGCATGTGAATATTTAATTTTCCAGCATCATTTCTTAAAAACATGTATTTGTCTTAATTACTGTTAGTGTGGAAATCAGCTAGTGTAAGTCCTCCAACTTTGTTCTTCTCTTTATTGTTCTGAGTGCTCTAGGTTCTTTGCTTTTCATGTATAGTCTAGTCAACTGAAGTTTCCCAATTTTGCTGATCTTTTCAAAGAAACAACTTGTGGGAACAGCAGAGGTACATGTCAACAGATCAACAGATAAAAAAAATGTGGTATACACAATGGAGTTTTATTCAGCCATGAAGAAAAATGAAATTGTCATTTGCTGGACAGAAGTGAAGAACATAATGCTAAGCAAAATAAGCCAGGCTCAAAAAAAAAAAGTCAAAGGTCAAATGTGTTCTCTCCTATGTGGAAACCACAGAGGGGGAGGTACGGGGAAGGAAACAAATTTTAAAAAGTGATCTAATGAAAACAGAAGGGAGACTCAATAGAGTAGAGGAAGGGGATTGAGAGGGAGGTACTGGGAAGTACTGGGGTCCATGTATGAACATACCATTATGAGTCCTGCCTGTTTAAATAATTATCAAGCATTAACTAAAAACTAAAAATAGAAGGAAGATCAGTATAGTACAGCAAGCAAATTGGGGAAGAGGAGGGAAATGAAAGGCAAGTACTGAGGTATGAGATTGTCCAATTATGCATGTGTGAATATGGTACAATGAATCCCAATGTATAGTGTATAATTACACTGCATCAATAAAAATATTATTTTAAAAATTTCTAATTTATAAATAGCTATCTATCTATATCATAGATAGGAAGATTAAGTGTCTAAATAGTTGTACTTAGACTCATAGTATTTAATAAATAATGGCTAGTGTATAATCATTAATTCATTAATAAAAGAACCAACTTTTAATTTCCTTGATTTTTTCTCTCATTTTTCAGTTTTACTGATTTCTGCTTCCTTTGTTCTCTTTAGATTTACTTTGCTTTTTTTTTTTTTGAAAGAGAGAGAGAGAAGAGAGAGAGAGAGAATTTTTTTAATATTTATTTTTCAGTTTTCAGTGGACACAACATCTTTATTTTATTTTTATGTGGTGCTGAGGATCGAACCCAGCGCCCCGTGCATGCCAGGCAAGCGCGTTACCGCTTGAGCCACACCCCCAGCCCAAGATTTACTTTGCTTTTTTATAGTTGCTTTTTACCGTTTCTTAAGATTTAAGCTTAAATTTTGATTTCTTTTTTTCTGATGTAGTTATTTAAAGCCATAAACTTTCCTCATTAACTGATTTAGCTGCACTCCAAAAATTCTGACTGTATATTCAGTTTCATTCAGCTACTTCCATCTTATAGCTTTTCCTGGAATTTTTTCTTCGACTCATAAGATATTAAAAGTACATTATTTAATTTCCAATTATCTGTGAATTTAGCAGATCTCTTTCTGTTGTTGATTTCTAACTTAACTCTGCTGTGTTCAGAGTACAATGTATGATTTCAATCCTTTTAAAAATATTGAAACTGCTGAGCTCAGTGGCTCATGCCTATAATCCCAGTGGCTCAGGAGGCTGAAGCAGGAAGATTACAAGTTCAAGGCCAGCCTCTGCAACTTAGCAAGGACCTAAGCAACTTAGCAAGACCTTGTCTTAAAATAAAAATGGCTAAGGATGTGACTCAGTGGTAAACATCCCTGGGTTCAATCCCTGGTGAGAAAGAAAAGAAACAAAACGAAACGAAACCTGTTCTATAACCTAACATGATCCATCTTGGAGACTACTTTATATGCACTTAATAAGAACATATATTCTGCAGGTGCTGGGGACAATGTTTTATATATGGCAGTTATAACTGTTTAATAACATTCTTTGAATTTTCTATATCCTTGATAATTTTTTATCAATTATCAAGAATGAGGTCTGAAGCCTTCATGTATTAATACTGAATTTTCTATCTTTCCTTCCAATTCATTCATATTTTGTTGTTATTTTGAGGCTATTAGTAGTGCATATGCATTTGTAATGGCTCCCGTTCCCTATGTGTTGACCCTGTTATTATTATGAAACATCTGTCAATCTCTAGTAATTCTCTTGCTTTAATGCTCATTCTATTGATATTTAAGACAGTTACTCCAGTTCTTATGGTTACTGTTTGCATGGGTTATCTTTTCCTGTCCTTTTTCTTTAGCCCTACTTGTGTGTCTTTGGATTTAAAATCTATCTTGTACATAGAAGACAGCTGAATCTTACTTTATATCCGTGTTAATACTGCCTTTTGTGAGCATGTTCACACATTCACTTTGAGTGTAATTATTGATGTAGCAGATCATGTTTGACATTTTGTTACTCATTCTCTCTAAATACATCATTTTTGTTCCTCCTTTAGTGCCTTCTTTTAAATATTTTTTACTGTATCAATTTATCTCCTCTCCTAATTTTCTTTGACTATTTTGTTTCTGAGGGTGGGGGTTACCATCTACTCTGAAAAATACTAACTTAATTCCAGTGAAAGGCAGAAATTTTTTCACACTCTAGCCCAGTTTTCCCCCCTTATTTTGTCTATTATTATCATCCACAGGGGTTCCAGGACCCAAAGTGAATATCAAAACCCAGAGACGTGCATTTCATTTTAAATAGCACAGTTTTTGCATATGACCTGTGTACATCCTCCCACATACTTTGAATCACATCTAGATTATTTATAACATAGGTAATTACTAGGACACAATGTAAATACTATGAAAATAGTTGTTACACCATATTATTTAGAGAACATTCAAAAATTTTGAAAAATTTTTGATCTGTAGTTGGTTGAATCCATGGATGCAGAACCCACAGATACAGAGGGAAAACCGTACGTTCAACATTGCATCTATATGTTATAAATCCAACAGCATGGATTTATTGGTACATATAATTTATGTCTTCTAAAAGATGTGGAGAAATAAGAAAAAAGGTATAGGATTTTCTATTAACTCATATCCACCATTTCCAGTGTCTTCGTTTCCTTTTTAGATTTGCGTTCCTACCTGGTGTCACTCCCTTTCATGCTAAAAGAATCCTTGTAGTAGTTCTAATAAGGTAAATCTCCAGAACTTACCAGACTCTTTCTAAAACTGGGAATGTCTTTATTTCATCTTCATTTCTAAAAAATAAATTTGCTGAGTTCTTGTTGATTATTAATACCTTCCAGCACTTTCAACATGTCATTCTGCTGTCTTCCGACCTCTACTGTTTTTGACAAAAAGTTTGACATGAATACTTCCTTCTATACGATAAGTTGCTTTTTTTTTTTTTTTAGTACTTTAAAATTTTTCCCCTTTGTTTTTTCTTTCAACAGTTGACTAGTGTGGCTTTCTACTTCTCTACGTAAGATCTTCTGACTTTTATTGGTGCACAAATTAATGTTTTCCATCAAACGTGGACATTTTGGACACATTTGTTGAGATATTTTTGCGCTCCTTTCCCAATTTCCTCTCCTACTGGAATCCCATTTTATGTATACTGGTGTATTTTTCAGTTGAATAATAACTATAAAGTTATCTTCAAGTTCCTCGATTCTTCTCAAATTCTCAGTTCTTGATTCTCTATTGAGTTGCTCCAGTGAATTTTTCATTTCACTTACTATACTTTTCACTTTAAGACTTCTATTTAGTTCTCTTTTAAATACAATTTCTTACCTTCTTATTGAGAATCTCTGTTAATTTGTTGTTGTCATACTTTTAATTCTTGAACGTGATTTATTGTAATTCCATGAAAATATTAACAATAGCTGCTTTTATGTCTTTATCTGTTAAATCCCAAATCAGGGGACACTCAGAGACAATTTCTATTGGTTGCTTTTTTCCTGTGAATGAGTCATACTTTTTTGTCTCTGTGTATGTGTTATATTACATTTTTCTGAAAACAGGATATTTTAGATAATATATTTCAGCAACTCTGGAGTCTGATATTGTCCCATGAAAATTACTATTGCTATTGGTCTGTTTCTTTGGTAGCTTCCTTCAGCTTGATCTGTAAATCTGTTAAGCCACCTACCCCTGTACTGGATTGTGTAGTTGCTGACATCTCTGCTTCTTCAATTTTTTCTTTTCTATTTTTTATTTTTATGCTCACCTTCCTCAGGGTCCCCCCATGTCTGCACAGCTAACTGGTCATTCAATGACTGAGTGGAGGTTATATTCAAATGCTTCAGCCATTCAAGCTTCTGTCCTCTGCCGGTGAGCAAGAAAATGCTTTCAAAGTTCGGGTCACTAAACCAAGTCTATCCTGGCTAACACTTTCCACTGGGCCCTTTCCCTGTTTCTATGCACATTCAGGCAGCCCTGGGTTTGGTCCCCATGGCTTGCCCCCACCCTGGCAGAAATCTGCACCTGACCAAAGAAGGAGGGGAGAATGGAACAGATTGAGTCAAGAATGCCAGAGTTCCACTCTTCTTTCCTAAAATTCAACTATTTTTCAAACATAAATACTTTTCAGATTACTGTATCCTTTGATCAATTTCCAGATCACTGAGTGACTGTTTTTACCAATTCTTTTCAACTTTTATACTTTTTAAGGGGGGGAGAATTTGCCAACTTTCATGTAGCCATAGTCACAAAAAACTCACTGCCCTGACAAAAATTTATTTTTCTACAGAATGTAGTCAAAGTTTAACTGAAATATTTAAATGATTTCTTTACAATATTACTGGTGCTATACATACAGGAAACTCCATCAAAACACAGTTAGACAAAGCTTTTATTTTTTTCCTTTGTTTTTATTTTTTATTCATTCATTAATTCCATTATTTGTATAATAAATATAAATTGATTCCCTATTCTGTGCCAGTCTACTACATTTTAAAATCTTTTCACCTATATCATCAGCAATTGCTTCACTCTTACATTAGCGGCTCTGTAATTCAAATATGTGGTTCATCAATTACAAATTATGTCATGAATCTTCAACTCTGTCCTATCAACAATAAAAACATTCACATAACACTTGTCACATGCCAGATACTGTTCTAAGTGCTTAACAGGTGAATTCATTTAACACACTGTAACTCTACAAATAGCTACTATTATTATTTCTTTTATAGATGAGAAAACAGAGGCTCAGGGAAATTAAGTAACTTGCTTAAGATATGGGCAGCCAGTAGCAAACAAAGGATTTGAATTCAGGCACTCTGACTCCAAAATTGATGCCTTAATCACATTACACTGCCTCATGAATGTGTTATCAGCAAATGCCAAGAATCTATTACTCACTTTGTATTACCAAATCCACCAGGGGAGAGAAGCATATACTTCAAAAGACTATACTGACAGTCTTTTCACTTGACATTATTATGTCTAGCACCCCAAATGACCCTACTACTGTTTATTAAAGCTAACTGCTCAAAGAACTTTTGAATTCGAAGTTGCTGTGTTAGAAAGCCGATATCAAAAAAAAAAAAAAAACTATACTAAGTGTATTAAATTAAATTTTTACAGACAATTCTTGTCTACTGATTTAAATGTGAAAGGCATCATACTTTTTAACATAAAATTAACATATCAAATATTGGTAAGAATTAACAATAGCTATACTATTATATTTCAAGAATACATATAATATTTCAGGAAACAAATACACATAATATTTGCTTCAACTGGCCTTTCCACTTGACTCTTTCCAAAATGTAACTACAAATGTAAAATTCCAAAGCTTCATATTTGACTTTTGCTAGACTGAATTTACTTATATGGACTTCTCCACCTATTTGAAAGTATATATCTACAGACAAAAGTATAATTGCTTACCCCATGACAATCTTGCTTATTTTGCCATTTAAAATGCTATAAAAGCCTCAAGAGAGATCACACAAATTTCTATTCCTTAATAGAATATATGTGCCTGTGGAGAATTCAAATAATGAAACCAAGATAGCCACTACCAACCTCCTTTCTCCCAAACATTAAGCAAGAAGGCTGAGCAATAAGGGCATAGAAATTTGTTGTGAAAGTCTTTTTCTTACATAATCTTTCACTGACAAAGCAACTGTTTTAGAAGGAACTAATTGTGCTCTGTAAAGCACAAACATACATGCTCTGAGGATTTTTTAAACTTGCATCTAAAAAAGTAACTGTTTGCTTTAGCAGCATTCACTTGACCTGGACAGATGTGAACCATAAGTACAGGGGATTATGAAATCTAAGAACAAAGCAAGGAGCTGAAAGACCAAAGAGGAGAAAATTTCCCCCAAACAGAATAATTATTTCCATATAAATCATTTTTGTGTTTTTTTTAAATGACCTTTATGACCCATGAGGTAGTGGAAGAGGAAAGTCAAAATGACAAATTGCAAATCATGCCAAGAGACCCCTTTTCCCTTTCCTGATGATGTTTCCTCAACATGAGTGGTAGTTTCCTCAGGCAAGCCAATGACAGAATGATGATTTACTATATAAGCTATGCATATCTGAGGACTTAATATACCTTAAGTCTAGACTCCTTTACAATGTAATTTCTAATAAAGAATGCAATAAGAATTGATACATCGCTGTAAGGAACTTTATTTCCAATATTACATAATAATGACTACTACTTTAAGGAAAAGAAACATAAAGTAGTAGTTGCTAGTATTCCCTAAAATATTTACCCCCAAAATACTCTGTATTTATCTTGTGCCACAACAAATAAGACAAAATCTAAAGAACAGCTATTTTTCCCCCAAAACAATGAAATGTTTTATATTATTTCTTCACTGCTTCTTAATCCTTAACCCACAGTGCTCTGGGTATTCTTATCTCTGTATTTCTAACCTGATTGTTTCTTTTTAATTCTCATAGTCTGGGCAAATTAATTTTCCTAAGTCCAACTCCAATCCTTTCATTTTCTGTACAAGAGCTTAAAATTTTGATGGGGCTGGGGTTGTAGCTCAGTGGTATAGCTTTTGCCTTGCACGTGTGAGGCATGGATTCAATTCTTAGCACCACATAAAAATAAACAAATAAAATAAAGGTCTTGTGTCCATGTATAACTGTAAATTTTTTTCTTAAATCTTGAACTTTCTTTTAAAAAAATTCATATTGGTACATTATCATTATTTAAAATAATGAGATTCACTGGGATATATTTATATATACACACGATGTGGTCAACTTCATTCCCCAGAACTTCTCTTTTCCCTCCCCTCCTCCCTACTTTTGGTTCTCTTCTTCTACTATACTGGTTTCCCTTCTATTTTCATTAGATTCCCTCACTTTCTTCCCACTTCTTCTCTTCAGCTTCTACATATAAGAAAAAAGGAAGACCCTTGCTTTCTGAGTCTGTTTGCACTTAACAGAATGCTTCATAGTCCATTCATTTTCTGCAAGTGACATAATTTTGTTCTTCTGAATAAAAGTCCATGTTTTTCCTATCCATTCATCTGTTGACAGGCACCTAGGCTGGCTCCATAGCTTGGATACTGTGATGTGCTTGTATTGCTATGGTATATTGACTTTCATTCTTTTGGATAAAAACCAAGGAGTGGTATACCATATGATGGTTCCATTCCTCGTCTTTTCAGGAACTGTCATACTGATTTCCATAGTGGTTGTAGTTGTACTAATTTACAATTCCAACAGCAGTATATAAATGTTTCTTTTCCCCATGTCCTCGCCAGCATTTGCTATTATTTGTATTCTTGATGACTGCCACTCTACCTGGGGTGAGACGACATCTCAGTGCAGTTTTGACTTGCATTTCCCTTATTGCTAAAGATGCTGAATACTTGTTCATATATTTGCTGGCCATCTAATCTCAAATTTTCAATGAACAATATTATTCTATACTTGTATTGATGATAATAGAACCTCATAAGAAAACCCCAACTTATCTTCCTACATTCACCTACTATTATTTCTACATTCATCTCTCCACTCCAGATAAACCAAACTTTTGATTTCCTGAACTGAGTCTTTTGTTCAAACTGTTCATTCCACCTAGACTATTCCCCCCACACCTAACCTTGCCCTGCTAAATTTCTGTCTAGGGCCCAGCAAAAATAAAATCCATCCCACAAAAACTTTCATAATACCAGCACTACATTGACTATAACCCCTTCTCCTCTTGACTTACCAAAGTATTTTCTAAACCTCTCTGAGATTATCAAATTCCATTGTGTGGTACTATTATTCATGATTTTACCTTTGTAGCTTACAACACTGAGGCCCTGCATATAATATTTGTTCAATGACACCAAAATCCCTCTTTAAAAGAATACATGATAATTCTCTTAATATATCCTTCCCTTTTTAATTTTCTTTTTGTTTTCCCTGACTTTAAAAAAAGACCATCCTGATCTTTTTCAAGTAATCTTTTTCTTTATGTTTAAAAATATAGGACCCAGGCCTGACAATTCCTGCTGAATGCTGTGAGCCTATCAAACCACAATTACAGCAACTCTCAGTGTATTCAGCAAAATTCACTATTAAAGACTACAGAAATATACAGGTTGAGTATCCCTAATCCAAAACTTTCAAATGCTCCAAATCTGAAATTTGTTGAATATTGTGTTGTCATTCAACAAGTTTTAGATTTGGAGCATTTCAAATTTTGGACATTTAAATTAGGGATGCTCAATCAGTAAAGTCTATGCAAACATTCCAAAATCAAAAAGTCTGAAATCTTAAAAACACTTCTGGTCAAGCATTTTGGACAAGGGATACTCAACTTGTATTTTAAATATAGGGAATTAATTTAAGAAACTTCCTAGAGTCCCAAGCCCACCTCTGGGATAATGAACTTTAATTATTAATAGGCTCTTTTTTCAAAGCCACCTGAATTGTACTAATTGACATCAATGCCCAACTTCCCCTAATTGATGAAGTTAGTAGAGTGATTTAACTTGTTGAGATTTTTAAAACACTTCTAAGAAATATCAATAGTCCATTACTGCTTATAAATAAGAATTTAAAAAATGAAAATAGCCATTTATATGTCATTATAAAATATGATCGCAAAACCAGAACAGCCCCAGATAAACTAAAGTCACATTCAAATCTCACACTTATATAAAACTGACTGAATATTAACCTTGATTTTTGAAAAAAATACAAACAAGTTTCAACTATCTTTTCTGACTCTATGAATACTTTGATAGTAGCAGAAGCCTAAATAAAAATCTACAGTGTTAATTCTAAATGTATATAATTCTAAATGAGTCTTTCTTGCCCAAAACTAATTTCTTTAAGGCTTTGTTTTTGTGGATTCTGCTAATCTGCATGCTTGACTGACTTAACCGAGAGGTCAATTAAATTACCTGTTGAATGAGTGAGCGAGCCTCTTCAGAGACACATTCTGGCATGTTTAAAGTAGTGTGGGTATTTATTCCTGCTGGATGGCACTCAACCAAAGTCTGAAACAATCAATCAGGTACATTTCTTATCCTAGATAACATCATACTCTGTTCTATCACAGTATTTACAGACAGCAAGGACACAGAGCTCAACAACCATCTTAACTGGAGGCACAGTAATCAACACAATGCCACCTAAGCAGTTCATGCTGAGGGCTGTGAGACTATACAACTTCTAACGTAAACAAAGGCAGAGTCATCATGACCACATTATAAGCTTATGCACCTGTCCCTTTTCCCTTAGTTATAAAATTAATGACTCATAATAGAAAAGTTTATATTACATACAAAACATTAAAAAAGGGACTGGATATCTCCAAAATATTTTAATGTTCTTAAAAACTAAGTTTAGGGGTGGGATTGTGGCTCAGTAGTACAGTACTTGCCTAGAAGGGGTGGGATTGTGGCTCAGTGGTACAGTACTTGCCTAGAATGTGTGAGGCACTGGGTTTGATCCCAGCACCACTTAAAAATAAATAAAATAAAGATATTGGGTCCAACTACAACTAAAAAAAATTTTTTAAAAAACATTTAAAGTTTAGAAATTGCTAGTAGTAATATTTTACATCTATATAGCACTTTGGAGTTTAAATATATGTAGAGGTGATTTGTAAACTCTATAACAAACTTAGTTTGATGTTCATATATTTAAGGCAGCTACTTACAAAAGCATAACTGTTCATCTATTTTCTTCCCAGGAGGCAATCTGCACAATATTCTAAAATCTATTAACCTTAAGCATCATACTTAAAAGTTACTTATTAGAGAATATAAATTCTGTATGTCCTAATATGAAAACATATAGGAAAAATTATAATATTGAGAAAGATAATGTTACCTGTTATATCTGCATTAATTTTCTAAAAATGAGAATTCCCTCCCAGGTCCAGATAAGATGTTTACCTCTAGAGAATTCTAATACATACTTTTATAAACATTACAAATCTTACTCTGTTAAAGTTGAATCATAGAAAAAGAAGGAAAGGAATGTTTAGTCTTAAATCTTATTATGTAACATTAGACATAATAACAATTTGCCATCAGTTTACTCAATGTAATAAGATTTTATTTTTTAAAAATCTGGAATCTTGATAAATTTGTACTTCACTGCTTGCTTTTGGCATCAAAGCTTTTCTTACTTAGTCCCTGACCTGAAAAGTAAAGGCACAGGCTAACGTTCTCAATTTGAAATCAAGGTGGCATCTGGATAAATTTATTAAATGTCCAGGTCACTGCTTACCTTGCCAGTGAGAAGTTCAAAGAGGACAGCACCCAAACTCCACCAATCACAGGCTTCAGTTTCTTCTGTGATTGCTCCAACCTCTAAACACACCAAAAAAGGTTGATATTAAAATTCCAAAGGTCAATTAAACTTTCAAAATTAACATGTATTAGCAAGGTGACCTTTTTAATGCTGAGAGAGCATTAAATACTACTGGGCTTTCAAAATTCCTGAAAGTTACTTATCCCTTTGGTCACCTACTGTGGTTGCATTTTTTTTTCTGATGCAGTCATATATTAAAGTGAGACATTTGTTCTTTAGTTGATAGAGGGACACCTTCAAGATGCTATACTTGAAAGTTACAGGAACCAACTAGATCAGCATTTTGCTTAATCTTCAAATTTGAGAAAGTATAGCCAATTCTACCTCACAAACCACTTTTTGTTTTAAAAGAAACAAAGACTCTTTACGTTTGGAAGGAACTTCAAAAATTATCTAAGCAATATTAATTATTTTTTTACTTATAGTTTAGCAACCAGAAGGTGAAATGCCCTATCCAATGTCACACCACAATAGAATGAAGATCTAGTTTTCATCTTCACTTTCCCAATTGTTTCCAACTAAAGAAGCAGCACATGAAATACCAATTCGCCCATTTTGTAACTCAAAAGTACAGATATAACTGAAAATATTGGCTAAGGTAAAAACTTTCAGAATATTTATAAATCACGATTTTATCTGTGTTCTGCCATCACTCACTAGCACAAGTTCCTAAAATGTAATGAGTGTCCTCTTTCAAGGTTCTATACAAATCAGCAACAACTCCTCATTTTAACACTTTTGAAGCTTGTGGCCGTTGAGTTATGTTTGATGTCCTGTCCTTTGCTAATAACATTCTATTAGTGACTAAATTTGCCAATATCTGCCCTTTCATTTCAACTGAAAAATAAATCTAATCTAATCTTATTTGACTATGGGTTGTCCACTGCTCATAACAATAATGTTCGATTATAAGCAGTTAGATTGGAACTTGGAAAGTGTTAAGTGGAAGTGCTATTTAGGTGTCCAGCCTTTCAACCAATGCTTAAGCACATCAACTGTGTGAGAGAACCACACAACTATTAAAATACCTTGGGCTTTAGGTCTTGAAGCGAAGGTCACTTAGACCAGGAAAAAGATGGGGGAAAGCTTCCTATGCAAAGAACTGAAATTACTCCATTTCACAGGCTCCTTCCCCATCCCTCCTCCTGGGCTGCAAACAGTTCACGAAGTACACACTTCACAACCAGCTCTCCCCGGCCTCCTCCTTCCTACAGTCCTTGTGCCAAATCACATCCTCAGTTCTTTAACTAGTTGCTCTCAGCATTAATAAAAGTTAGCTATGCTCAGCTAGTAAGTAAAAAGAAAACCGATATGAACCAATTCAAACTACTGTAAGAATAACTGAAAGACTCCAATCTTTTTAGAACCAATTTAATTAATAAAACAGGTACTTGTCTGAAAAAATTGAGTACTACCTATCTAGCAATAGAGGTTTCATCATAAATATTATGGCACATCTATAACATAGAATGCTACTATGTAACCATTTCAAATGATATCTTCACAGATGATTTAGGTATATAAGCAAACGTATATATTGTTTTTTAAAAAGCTATACAAAAAATAGAATTCTAATTTTAAAAGTGTGTACTTTTTAAAAGACTGATGAGAAAAAAAGGGAAATATTTTAGTGATTCATCTTTGGCCTGGTTGATTATTATACTTATTAAGCTACATAAATATCTAAGTGGGGGGCTGGGGCTGGGGCTCAACAGTAGAGCACTCGCCTAGCACCTGGGAGGCCCTGGGTTCGATCCTCAGCACCACATAAAAATAAATAAATAAAATAAAGATATTGTGTCCAACTACAACTAAATAAATAAATAAATAAATATCTAAGTGGTACAGCTTTTAAAAGTATAATAAAATAATATGAAAACTTTCAGGCTTATTGGAAAAGTGACTTTGGAGAAGGGAAAACTAAACTACGTAGGTTCTTCCTAACATTTGGTTCACCTACATAATTTTCACTACAAATTTAATATATTATACTTTAGAAAGAATAATGAACTAGGAATCAGGAGTCCTGGATTGAGTCTTAACGAATTCATGTGAACTCATCCATAACTCGAGGGTTAGATCTGAGGGCCTCTAGGTTACATTTAATTCTAAATTCTATGTTTTTAATACTTGAGAATTCCCTAACATGGTGTTTCCCAAGAAGGACAACTTCTTGTGGGCTCTCTTTCAAAGTACACATGCTGCCCCTCCCAGATTCAGAGTAGCTGCCCCCATTCCCACTCTGCACCTCCCCACATAGAACCATTATTACCTTCAGAAGTGTGCTCTTAAAAACTTTAGAAAGATGTGTTCTCAGAAACTTTAGAAAAGTAAACAGGAATTTACCATTGTCTTGTCATTAAATATAACCTTAGCACATTTCCTTCCAGTCTAAAGCAGACCACCAATTACATTATTTCCCCATTCAAAAGTCTATATGGCTTCTCACTGACCATTATATAACAATTCAAATGTATTGCTTCATCAGGCACATGTGTATATATAATCAACCTGCTTAATTAGGTCTCGACCCACCAAACTCATTCAACTAACACACAGAAAGCAGCACAAAGCAGGCTCTATACTAGGCACTACTCCTCCATAGACTATACTTTGGCCACACTGCTAAATAATATGAAATTAAAATCAGTGTTACAGTTCATGTTGTTAATCTTTTGCACCCAAATTTTAGTTTTTCCACTTCCTTTTATCAGTATGGCAACTAGTATCTATTTCTTAGTTTGATAGAGGCTTTACCTGTTCACTACCCAAAATCCAAAGTTACTGATCAGCCATCTGTTTTCAAAGTGCCACCAGCAAGCCTTACTTTCCATGTATGGATGTTTCTGTCCTCAGAGTGGGCATGCATAATGATAATGATAATTTCAACAATAAAACAGCAGCTAACATTCATTGGCTGATTACCATATATAAGGAACTGTGTTTAATCTTTAGATGAATCATTTGCAATTTCTGAAAAAACTTATGAAGAATCATTTGGGCAGGGTGACTTCTGGGAGAGAAACAATATTGTATTTATGTGTTTGGGGAGAACAGGGACATCTGACTCAGTCAGCTCAGAGAAATTAATAAGATGGCTTTTAGGATCAAACCACACATCCTAAGGACTCCAGATTAGAACCATACCCCCAATTTCTGCTCATAAATTTCCTTATTAGAACTCAGTGAAGGATTGCTGAGATGGGGCTATGTAATTAATAGCTCACACAATTTATAAAGGCACCTTTAAAATCCAGCAGAAGTCTAAAGTACCACCAACAATGTAGCCTTAACCATCAAAAGCTATGTGCTATACCTGTTCTTCTGCATCACTACTGGAATGTGCAACCCAGGAGCATAGAGTGGGGGATGCTCTTGAAGCCACTAGATAAACACAGTGCATCTTCCCCAGCCTCAAAGACTGTATGCACAGGAGTGGGTGGGATACTGTTTTATTATCTAAACACAAGGTAAAAGTTGCATGGATTCATAATATAAAAAGACTTCAAAGACATCTCAAAATCACATTTCATTAGTTTCCTGAGATACACATTTATACCACCTCTACAGTGAGAAGTACTTAGGTAGAAAAATTTGAGGGGTACTTGATGAGACAGACGCAGTGCACTCCTTTATTGTTTTCTGTGGGCTTGCTAGCTAGTCTAGAATGTACCATGTGGCACCTGAGGTAAATTAGCAATGACAACCACAGCAGCTTCTTTTACTCTCCATTTCCTTTCTATCCTTCCTTGGTCTTCACCTCTTCTTCCACTAACAGTCTGTCCTTTCCTCTCCCCTAATTTCCTCATTCTTCCTTCCTATTGGATGCAATTAGTTCTGCTGTCTAATGCCACTCAGGCCACAGACTGCTGGGCCCATCCAAGAAAAACTGCTCTCAAAAGTATTAAGACAGCTAGGCTGAATGACATCTTTGATCTGACTGGGCTGTAAAAGAAGGACAACAACTGTACAGAGGTACATTTATTTTTCATAAGAATATGGGGTAAAAAACAAGACATCGAGTAACTTTTGAAACTAACTCCTTAACAATGCAGCTTGAAACTCTTCAAAATGACTTCACATTAAGCAGGGATTCATTAACTAATGTGAAATTGACATCATGACCTCCTGTCCTTGATTTTCATAGCTAAGTTACAACAAAGAGTTATGTGTTAATATATAAAGAGAAACTTCCAATCAGTTTGGAAGCTTAAATATTAGAACAAGTTAAAGGACTTGTAAAATTTCTTCCATATAGGTTTTAAGACAAAATAATTTTTCTTTTGATTTCAGAATGAATTTTTTACACCCTTAAAGACCAATAACTGCTAGATTAAAAACTTTTGAGATGTACACTGAAACTTCCCAAGAAGTCTGGTGTGGTGCTGTTGGAAAACCAATGTAGTGGCTCCCATATAAATGCTCCCTAAACAGGTCTACTCTCCTACACTGAACACCCCAAAACCATCCTCCTTAGGAAACAAAAACGGTATTTTAAATACACTTTAAAGTTATGTTGCCAAAATACCTTTATGTTGTAAAACTAATCTCAAGTGTGGTGGCACACACCGGTAATCCCAGCTACTCATTAGGCTGAGGCAGGAGGATCAAAAATTCAAGGACAGCCTGAGCAACTTAACAAGACCCTGCCTCAAAATAAAATTTTAGAAGGCTAGGAGGTGCTGGGGATATAGCTCAATTGGTAGAGTGCTTGCCTCGCAAGCCCAAGACCCTGGTTTTAATTCCCAGCACCACCAAAAACAAAAAAAAAAGGCTAGGGCTGTAGCTCAGTGGTCAAGCACCCTTGAGGTTGATCCCCAATATTGTAAAAAAAAATTTTTTAATAAAAAAGAAGGAAGCCTGAAATTATGTGGCTATCAAAATCACAGCTCTAAAATTGCTTTATTTGAAAAATCCATATAAAAAATTTAAACACAAACAAAGAGCACTGATTTATATATAAAGCTACAAGACAGTTATCACATACATCCAGGTCTACGTGCCTAACATCAAAAATAGAAAATGTGAAGAAATGCTAAAAGTGAGGCTCTTTTAAAAGTATAACATAGTAAAGCTGGGAAATCCCTTTAAACTCTTACCTCAAATTTGAGAAATCTTTGAAAAAGGAGAAAAGCATTCTAAAGGACATATCCTACCACTGTTTTGTCACTTTTCAGAATATTTTTCCTATGCAACCCTTAGTGTTGTTTCTGGGCATGTTCCTTCCCTCACGAGTACATTCTATGTCCACAATTTCCAGGCTGGGTAAATAGTAAGTATCCTTATTCTCCACAAGTGCGGCAGTCATATAGGCATTAGGCAAAAAATAAAACTATTCTCTCAGGAATCAATTCCTTAGGTTCCTCCTGCAAAAATTCAAAAAGGGATGTTGATATTCAAGGATCTTGGATTGTGTCTTTGTTTCAGAGACGTATTGCCAGTGCTCCAGCTACGCCGCTGCTGGAGCTTGGCTGAGGATATCAACACGTTCCTCTGAAAACGAGGACAGCTGGACTTTTAAAATTCTTTCTACCTCTTACAGTCTCGCAGCCTTACTTTTATTATCCTCCTGAAAAGTACTTTCAAAAGCACTCATGGGCCCTTCTCATAACTCTCTTTAAGATGTCCATAGAGTGGGATTATGCCAAGACAAGTGAGTCCTGCTCAGTTCCCCAGATGCTTCCCAGAGGCAGCCACTACTCCCTTTCCTAAGAACTAATCACTTGGTGGCAAAAAGAAATGCCTGTGTCACTAGAGCTAAATTTTCCATCTTCTCATGTACTAGAGGCACAGAAACAGCTCCAGATCAGATTTCAACTCATCCAAAAAACTAAGGCATCAAATATGTACAAACAGTAAAATTCTAAAATCTCATTTTTCTGCAATTCACTTGGACATTCTAACTTATTGATTCATACTAATGATTCAAACTATCATATTTAGCAAGTGAATAAACAGTTTAAAGAAAACAATAAAGATATCACAATATAAAATGTGCTTTTGCCCACCTTTATTTTACTCTTGTTTAACACCTCATAGAACACTCTTTAACAAGCCTGATATTTTTCAGAAAAGTAGTATGGGCTTGTTAATCCATATTGCCACAGAGCTTGGTAAAACACAGAATGAGAGTTTTATAGGCTTTGTGACATACCAAATTCAGAATTTACTTTTAAAAAAAAGTTACTATTAAAATGCTTTTTAAAGAAAATTCTATAACCCCTCCAACCCCTTTCTGCTGTTGCTATTCTAACCTCCAAGATAGGGTAAGAAACAGTAAATTCAGAATATTCTTAAGAGGAGAATTTTACTTATAGAAAATTCTGTTTTCACTCAAAATAATTATTTGATTTCTCCTGAATTATTTTTCCTAACTACACTTTTTAAAATAAATAGAATCTTAGCAGCCTCACTTCTTTTCACTGTCAAAATTACGATAAAACACAATGCAAATGCAACAACTGCTGCAAATAAAGTGTTCAAGTAATAATGCAATTAAATCAATGTTAGATGTTGAAACAATTTGTCAAATAAATAATATAACATCTTTTCCAAATATCGGAATGACAGAACGACAGACCAATTTTAAAGCTACAGACCTGTCTGACACCTTAACATGATAATCAGGAGTCAGCATACTTTGTGAAAGTAGGATAATTATTGTTTCTAATACCACAGGATTTTCTTTTGCAAACTAATGACCAAATTTTTTGGTCTGACTTTAAGGATTCTAAATTGCACTTTTAGAAAGGAATTAAGGAACAAAAATATATTATCTTTTAGAATCAAAAAGAGATCTTCAGTGAATAAGGCAAGAATAAAAGAGAATTGTTATATAAGCACCATTTACACTTTTATAGTTCCCAAAAGAAAGCTGAAGTGCCTAAATTCTCAACAAATTTCTTAAGTGTTCAATAAACTTAAAATGCTGTTATAATTGGTCAAAAATTTGTTAACTTTCTCCGAAGGAAGTCAGTATTCTTTAATGGACTTAGGATTAAAGAAAGGTAAATTAAAAAAAAAAAAAAAAAAGCCTGACCTGTCATTAGTGACACATTTGGACCAAGGAAAGGAACATCTTTCTTCTGCAATGAGCATTCCGTGTCGGCAAGAGCTCTGAAACATTAGTACTGTGTTCCTACACAGACCATCTTTCCCTGCAGCATCTGTTGCTAATTGAAAGGGACTAGAATTACAAAATCCTAGTCAATTTCTCTCACCAGCTCTTGCTGTGTATAAAGATTTTCTATGCAGGGGCTGAGCATTAGTCTTCTACTACAGCTGATGACTAAAGAGCAAAGAGAAAGAAACACAGAAGAAAGCATTTTTTTTTTTTTTTTTTTTGGCATCCAACAATATATGGAACTAAACTGTGGGAAGAGGGACAGCTAAGTATGTCTCTTATTAGCTCAGTAAATTACCATTTTATACATAAAACTACTCACTTACAAAGGTCTATTAACATCCTAGTTAACCAACTGTTTGTGTAGTCTCCTTTTGACATAAAATTTGAAAAGTAACTGTTAATATTATCAATTATGTCTTTTATTTCTGGCTTCTAGGCACAGTTCCTGGGACACAGGAGGCATTTAATACATGTTTGTTGAATAAATATACCAATCTTGTATTTCATAGCACTGTTCATTCAGGAAGTTCAAAGCATCTACAAAGGCGTCATGTTTGTTTTCTTTATAAAGTCCTAGTGAGCATCCATATCTATATCAAGTCCTCGGCCTCTTTACATGTTGCAGGCTACAAGGCTTAAAACATTATCCACAGCATCTTCCAAACAGGACAAAACATAGAGGATTAGATGTGAATGGTGGTCAGTCATTTGCTGACTGAAATATTCCAGGCAAGAGATGCTGGAGCCCTAAGTTCAGGGAGCAGATTGGATACTTTCCAGTGCTCCCTCTGCACAGTACAACTGCTGCCCCTGGGACTATAGTTTTCTCTGGTACTAGTGGCATGTGCTACATCAAGGAAAAATGAGGGGGGCAGAAAGAAGATTAGAAGGTAATACAAGGTATCCCCTGTCCCTGCTCAGTGTAAGGAACCTTAGCACCTAATTCCATGAATTGTGCTACCAGTTTATACACTAACCATAAAATCTGGCTGGTGTTCTGGTGAGATCATTAATATCAATAAGAAATACTTTTTAAATGTTAATTTAAGTTCCCTGCAGGACAACCACCTTACCTAGCTTTCCCCAGGATATTATTTTTGATACAGAGATGATTTTCTTAAAGTTCCATAAACAAGACAAAGTGTTAAAACTAAAAACAAAATTAAAAGCCATACCAACTATGAGAATAAATTCCTTTCTTTTTAAGTTGAATTGCAGGGGATCGAACCCAGGTCTCGCATTTGGTATGGTAAACATTCTACCACTGAGCTAGATCCCAGTCTTAAAATTTCATTTGAATTCCACATTTGGATTGTTCCTCTACTATCTACTAACTAAATTATCAAAGTTTTACAGTTTAAAGTTTCAAAGTCTGAAAACAACCACTATTCACATGGACCCTGTATTTGTAATGAGTTAATTTGGATAAATAAAATTCACCTGGTGTAAGGTCTCACAACATTTCTAAGGCAAAACAACTTAACACTCGGGGTGACAGATAATCAGAAACTGGAATTTCCATTTCCTAGCCCATCCTTCCAAATGGGCATTTTGCTTCTTTTTCCTAATTTTATAATATTTTAGAAAATGTTGACTGCCCAGTTATCCATTCTATATTCCCTGAAATCCTCCAACAGGAACTCAATTGCTTTTCTCAAATGCCATGTTTGTTAAGAAGGGTATATGAACTGTTAGGAAATTCCCTGAACAACATTACTCTAATTAGGTAGTATATTATCCAGAAAAGACCAGTGACAAGCACCTTCCAGGAGAGAAGTCTAGAGTGGCTGGACCTGCTCTCCTCCTAGGCCCGGAGGTGAGGGGAGAGACCAGGAGCTGCTCCACCTTGCTACATTCGCTCTCTCAGCTCAGCTCGGTCTCCAGCCTCGCTTTCTGCCACCACCTCATTATTAATTCAGTTGGTTTTCAGGTAATCCAATTACCTGCACCCTGGGCCTGTTGTATTATGGGGAACCAAACATAAGCACAGATTACACTTAGCTAGTTCAGGCTAGGCTTGGCAAAACACCCAGCTCTGCTTTTCTCCCACCACCCAGCTCTGAATTTCTTGTTGTTGTGGTGACCTGGCAACCATGTTCTGAGCTTTCCTGTAATTATCTGCACAACTTGGGTCAAAACTCCTTGATTTCACTTGATTCAGCACTTCAGGGCCAAGAATGACTTGTTCAAGGGAGTTTATAGGTATCATTACTATACCGTTTTCTTGTGAGATAAAGTAAGAAACGGGTAACTACCATATGACTTCTGGTTGACTGATTATAATTATAATTCTGAGCTCTCCACAATCTTGCTCAGACTCTCACCCTGCATTTCTAGGAGGGGAAAAAAACCAACAGCATGCTCCATTTTCCATTGATCATATCACAACAACTCCATTCTGAATAGCCATCGGGTGTCACACTGTTACCCAACCAAAGCCATTAAAGTTGATTGATGAGAAAAAGGCTAACTGAAAATTGTGAGAATGACAGGCGCAGTTTTCTCTCTGCTGCTCCGCTGCTGTGCCAGGCAGGGAGACAGCGACATGCACTGCTGTTAAAGGGGTTTCAGGAATCCTATTCGCCTTATCATCATTAATTTTTTAAAGCCTTAGCATCTGTAAACATTGATTTGAAGAAAATATTTGTGAAGAATTGCTTAGAAGGAGTAAGCCCCAGTTGCATCATGGAGATTCAAACTAGCACAATTTTACAGGGCAGAAAACCGGTGATTTGATCAAAATAGCTACCCAATCGCTCTAGCACATAATGTTTAAGATTCAGCATTACATCCTCTTTGCTCAATATCAGAGGCCAAAGATAGTTCGTTTTCTTCCTTAAAATAATGCAGGCCAATTAAATGAAGAGTTGCCAAAAATCAATTTAGACTTCAAAAATAAGATGCATGATTCTGCAGCTATGACTTAAAATTCTCTAGTCTCATTTTCCTTCTGAAAATAAAATTTGTATCAGATCATAAAGAAAACAGTTTGGAGTAAACAGAAGGTTAAAATCAACATCCCTTTAATGATCTAAATCTTGAGGTAAAACACTGCTATAATTTGGATCCTAAATGTCCCCCTAAAGGCCCAGGGGTTAAAAGGCTGGGTCCTGAGCTTAGCAACATCAGAAGGTGGTAGAATCCTTAAGAAGTGGAGCCTAGTGGGAGGTCTTTAGGTCACAGGGGTGTGCCACTGAAGGGGAGTGTGGGACCCTCACCCTTCCTCTTCCTCTTTTGCTTTCAAGCCATGAGGTGAGTGATTTTGCTCCAGCATATGTTCCCACTGTCATGTCCTGCCTTGCCACAGGCCCAAAACAACAAGCAACCATGAACTGGAACCTCCAAAACTGTGAACCAAAATACACCTTTCCCTTTATGATTATCTCGGTATTATAATAACAGAAAGCTAACACATCCTTCTCCCACCAAATATCAGATAGTACTGGGATATGTATAGAAATACTGTATTTCACCCCTTCTATATGTAGAATTTATTAATTAATCATCCTTACAAACTTTTCTAGTTCTAACAGAACTTCTCTTGGGAGAGGCTAATATGGCATTTTCTGAGATGCCAAACAACAGGGACTGAACTTTTTGCTCTTACCCTGTCTCAGTTTCACCACTAGAGACAAATCACATTCTGTCCCGATAGGAGAAGTATGATTTCAGAATGGGTCTGTTTATGGGGTGCTCTTAATCCAGATGGGAAGGTGACCAACCAACAGTGGGGTTTTGTGAGGGCTCATCATGTATCCTACCTAGGGATGGATCACAGGGTTCCACACCCTCAAATCCTTCTAAAGACACTTGTTCTTCTTCTTTACATCAGAAGGGTCTTGCCTGGACAAAGTCAGACCTCTGTAGACTTGAAGCCCACACTCTGTACTCATCACAAGTTTCACTGCTAGAGAGAAAGGCAAAGTACACAAGGGAATTTCCCTCAGTATAAAATTGCCCTTGTTTCATAGCAAACCTGACAATTTACTGGTTCTCCTCAAGGAGAAATAGATATATTTTGTTAATGGCAATAAGAACTAAAGGCAAAGGATCAAATATATTTGTTAACTTAAGGAAGTATTAAAACCTCCACTATGTATAAGAAAGCTGCTGCTGAAATTTTCCTGATGGGTCATTCAAAGAGTTACTATTTGAAAAATAATATTTGAATAGTAAACACAAACATTTTACTCTTTTTAAATTATTTGCACAACTCACCCTTACTTTTTTCTTCTTTCTCCTTTAAGGAGAAAAAAAAACGTGATTATGTCATTGTTATTTCAAAATATACATCTATATTTGCTTTCTCTTTTAACATCACATTCCTAAAATTAAATCACTCAAGGTTGGTGAAATTACCCAGGACTCATAAATTCTCATATCTAAATAATTCTTTTTTCTTTAAACAATTTCATTTGTTGAGAATCTTGGCATTCAATTTTTGCTACTTCAAAAGTTGGCATCTTCCTCTGAATGAAAATACTTTCCATAAATCCTTTATCTCCATATTATATATATTATGTACAAACTTCATAAATGAATAAAATATTTGCTTACAAAGTCCTCCAAATGAAATAACTCTTTTAACTCTACTAATGTTGGATGAGAAATCAATATTTACTGTTGGAGGAAAAAATTCTTGCCTTACTAAGATGAACTTGAATTTTGACTAAATTTGGTATAAGAAGGTTGTCAGATGATTTGACATCAGTGATTTTTACTTATACGTGACAAATCTATTTTACTACTGTTAAACTGTGGGCTAGAGAGTCTTAAATAACTGCCTAAGGAGATGCAATGAGCTAATGTTTGACCTGGGATTGTTACACAGGTTTGGTAAATCTCAACGCTACCTAAATATTCTGTCTTAACCTTCTGATGGCTTCAAGACACTTTAAACCATCCATGGTCTAAGCCCTAGTTCTAATTATATAATACCTAACTATCACACACAGCACCATGCTTAAAAAGAAATAAATCGAGTGGAAAGCATGTTTATGGAGAAAAGCAGGGTAGACTACCCCCAAAAAATATATTCATGGATTATTTGATAAAGTCAGGCCAGAAGAGCAAAGGATGGTAAAAATAAACGTCATGCTCTAAAACTGAATTTTGCAGATACTTTTCAGCATGATTTTTCTATGTTTCACTTTTCACCGTCAGCTGTGAGCTGTTTCCAAGTGTGAAATCGCCTAACAGAGGAAGCAAAGCTGTCATTTGACATCTGGGAGCGTGGAGATTGGGCTGCAGTGAAAAGCACTTTGGACTTCTTCAATTTACACACATATTCACCTATAAATTCTTGAATCTGAAAAGTATTCAAAGAGAAATATCAATGTAAATTTCCAGCATTTAAAATTAAAGGCTCCTAATGGGGTGGAAAATGAAAGTGAAGGGCATGCTGACAGAATATCACATCAACATGTTTAAGACTAGAATGGGAAACTTAAATGGCTATGTTAGCATAATAACTAATGTATAAATAATCTTATTCACTTGAGTTAGACTGCATATTAAACTTTCAAATAGTCTTTTGTATCTTATACAGTTAATAGTATAAGTTCTATTTTCCAGCTGCTTATTTATAATGAGAGTCAAAAATGTTAAGAAAAAATACTGGTAGGAAAAGAAAAATTTACACTCTTGACATCTTATTTTTCATTTATACTTAAAATGCTATAACAAAAATTTATTCTACATTATCAAGTGATAAAACATATAAAATTCTTTGTCTAAAACTGTATGTTTTATGTACAAATAGAAGTAAAAACAGAGTAACTAAAAGGAAGTCCTTTGGAGAAGAATAACCAGTCTACCCCCATTTTTGTTCTATAATCTCTCTCAGTGAAAAGCAGAACCTATCTAAAAGTCTCCTCATAAGGTATCTTTATGGAAACTAGACAGTGTTATATTTATATTGTCATGCCAAACAATCTATTCCTACTTTGTGGACCATTTCTTTTGCTTTTTTCTTTCTGAACTCCATTCTGTGTGTCTGTGGTATAAAAAGAGCCCATTTACCTTGAATGATGTTTATTTAAAATAAAACCTTGCTAGAGAATCACCCTGGATAATCTAAGGATACAAAGTGAACCTAAAAGGAATGGTTTCTACTTTGAAAACAGGGCTGGGTTTGATCAGTGCATTCGTATTCTCAAGACCCTCGTGATGGGTCTGCAGCTGCAGCCATTTATGTGCTGGCTTTTTCACAGATGTAGACAAGAGAAAGCGCCATGGCTTTTGTCTTTTTGTTGCTGGATTCGTTTTCTTTAATATTAAAAAAAAAGGGCAACTTAAAAAAAAGTTCTTAGGCTGTAGAAACATATGAATATTGAACTTCCTTGGAAGTATGCATTGGTGAAATGACTAGGACTTTTAAAAATCTAAGATCATAAAGTTGGCAGAAACTATTCTTAAATAACAGAAGGTGATCATTTGCATTTCAAAATTTATCTATCTTGCCTTCCCCCTCAATTAGACCAAAACATGTTGATTCACAGGTTTCTTTGTGTGTTTTTTCTGTTTTAAACTTATTTATAGAGCAGAATAATGGCCCCCCTGCTAGTTTGGCATTTGCTCAAGTTTCTGTCCATGTAAATCGAATCTGTTACTGGAAATTTTTCTCAAAATATAGAAGCACATCATCTACAAGATAAAAAAGACACACTGCTGATATTATAAAGTACAGGGCAGGTGGGTGATGTTTTTAGGACAAAAATATGATAAGGATTTCCAGGGGGGAAGAATGGTAAGGGCCCCATGCTGTTCAAACAAAGGTGAATCCTCCTCATCAGAATCTTGTGACAACTTCACTTTCAAACCAAACATGAGTGCTTAGCAGGCTTTAGAGTTACTTGCATAAAAACCCCAAGGTTCAAGCTGGGGTAGGGAAAAGGGATATGGGAGGGAACCATTTCAACCCTGGTGTTTGTAAGGGTAAATCAAGAAGTCTAACAACTACTTACTGATTAGTGAGTTTTAAACACTGATGCACTAACATACTATCATTGTTTCCACCACCCTTTGAGAACAAGGAGAAATAACTACTTGTAGTTTTTATTAGTAGCTCTGCTATTCAGTTTCAAGAAAAACAGTAATTTATAAATTTTTGCTTCAATTCCCCCAGTACTGTAAGCAAATGGTTAGTAATGTGTAGACTTAACTGAGTTCTTTAACTAAGTTTGAGATCTTCTAAATTAGAACATTAACATGACCTTTCTATTAAGACTATGACTGGTTTTGTTTCACCTTGCTGCTTTAGGTTAATAGGCCCAAGGACTGGAGAAACTTTCCATACTATTCATGCACACAGTAATACTAGAACACTTCTAGCACAACTAACAAAGCTTGAAGGCAAATCCCTTTATGTAAATAATTACAACAAAGCCTCTTTTTATACTAAAGGTTTGTTGTTGTTGTTGTTTTTCCCCAAATGCTAGTGAAGGACAACCTGAAAAAGGACAGCGAAGGGAAAAAAGAAAAAAAAAAAAAAAAATCCATTAATGGTACACTGCCACCTGCTGGTGAACTATGAGAATGGTGATTTCTGAAAAAAGGCTTAAAAATTAGAATTCAGAAACTGATCTGTATTAAACAGAACACAAAATTGAAAGTATGTATCTGTTGATGAATGTATTATGGTTTTGTCCCACATATATTAATGCTCTCAGGATCCCAAGAAGTTATGGACATTAAAAAAACAGACTGTGCTTGAGACTAAAGAAAAATAATTTGCTTGAATGCTAAAATACCACCTTAAGGAGCCAGATATAAATATTATAATTATTAACAAATATACTTATGTACACTGAAACCTAAAATGTAATTTCTTATCAAATTAGAAAGTTGGGTGGTGTCTATAAAACTAACAATCAAGACAAACAACTGGTTTTTTGCCCTATTTTGTATTTTATCTAGACACAAGGTCTCACTGAATTGCTTAGCGCCTCACTTTTGCTGAGGCTGGCTTTGAACTTGAAATCCTAGGGTCTCAGTCTTCCGAGACCTGTGCCACCCCACCCAACCAGACAGGTAATTGTAATGAAGCGATTTCCTACTATGAAATTTTTGTTATTCCTTTTACTATATCACACCAATATGTTTTCAAAAATCAGAATCATGTTTTCTATTTGAGGGAGAAAAAATTGTAGTTTTGTTCTATTGTCTAGGAAAAAATAAAATCAGTCCTAATTTGGAAAAGAAAGTGACAGTATTAGTTCCCAATAGTTATTTAAGGAAAGTTTAAGCATATATTCCTTATAGAATTAAAAACTTTGCTCTTCCTCTTCACTGTAATTCTTAACAATGAAGGTTGTAACTAAAAAATAGTAAATCTCTTTCAATTCAAATTATAATGATTTCCTGTGCAGCAGAGTTAAACAAGATAAGCATCAATACACTGGTAGGCTAGTAAGCATTAAATACTGTAATGACCAACAATCAAATAGATGATGTCAGCATAATCAGTTGAAACTCCTTTGGAAGTAGATGGAGGCTTCTTGGGGGCAGCGGAGGTTGGGGGGTAGGGGCACCAGGAGTGAAGAAACTGCAGTCATCCAAAGATAGTAAGTGCTAGGCAAAGCAAACAAACTCTGAATTCAAATATAGCCCATCCGCAATGATGAGAGAGGAAAAAGTAACTCAAACATAATTCATATGCTTAACTTACCTAAAATTATCAATCAAGGACTTCAAACCCACAGAAATAAATCTCTTATTTTTAAAAATAAAGACAATACAATAAGGGCAGGAGAAACCTGTTGTGTCAACTGTTTGGCTAAATGGGCTATTTTAAAAGAAGAACATGCTTCCTAAATTTTGTTAAATATAGAAAGAATCTTAAAACTGCATTCTAAAATGCCAGGTCTACTCATCACTGAAATCACAATGCATTTTTTTAATCTTTATCTATTTATAGCCTTAGGAATTTGATCCTTTAGTCAGCTACCTCTAACATCTTAATAAAAATCATCCATGTAAAGAGGGTCAAGATATCTAAAGTTCCTTCTAAGCACTAGTTAAGTCATTTTAAGGAATTTATTTCAAGTTCTAAGGGATGTATAACCACTTTTTACAAGAAACACACACACACACAAACACACACACACACACACAAAACATACACCTATGGATTATACAATGGTTTTATTCCCCAAATTTTCCTTTTTAGAGGGTTAAAGAGATAACCAACCAATACGTATGTGAACTGCTAGTGAAAAATACAACTTTTACAAAGAAAGGAGAGCTGCTGGACCACTTTTTCAAGTGAGACATTTTAGGAGATGGCTCTAACCTGGGGCACAGTACATTCTCTCTATGGCATCGCTGTCACAGGAATCTTCAACCTCACTCCACCTGCTAAAATACGTTAGCTGAATGTGTCCTAAAAACAAAACGACAGGAGAAATCAAAACATTTTTCTCTTCCATTTTCTGCAGAAGTGAACTGTAATTACTCCTTTTGTAGCTAAAAACAGTATCATTAAGAATAATGGCATCATTAAGTACTAGAAGCTATTACTGGGGGTGAATTTGCTGCACTGATAATGAAGCTCTAGACAGGAAATGAAGATACTAATTACAAGATAAAACGCCTACTCAGTTAATTGGAAGCAACAGCGAATAAAAAGAAATGCATTTGCAAAAGTTCCTGACCTCTATCATTCAATAAGATGTTGTTTGGGTTCAAATCGCGGCACACAATTCCCTCTCTATGTAAAGCATCAAGGGCTACCACCATTTCAGCTGCCCATCTTTGAATGCAGCCCTCTGGGATGTAAAACCTGGAGTTCAGTGCTAATTTTTTATCAAGGTCCTCAAAAATCTGATGGATTTCCTTGTCTCCTTCTAGTGCTAACATACTTTCTCCCTTCCTCTCAGAGTCTCTCTGGAATAAACAAGTAGATTCCTCTTTAGCCAAATCATCAGCTTGATCTGTAAACAGCAATACTTCCTCTGTTTTTAAAGTGTCTGTGTTTGCATTGTATTCATTAGCACCTGAGAGGGGATTAGAGATACAGAATAAGCTTTCTTCTGTGGTGTTTGCAGTTAATGCCAACTCCGCCACTCGAAGTCCTTGCAACTCAGCATCTGAGCTGGGTAACAAAGGCAGGTCCCCTGAACTACTATGATCAACAGCTGCTACAAATAACACCCCAAGATCCTCCTGCGCATAGTGTGTCTTGGTTATACTACAGGGCTTGGGCCTAGAGTGATCACTCAGTCCCTCTGTGCCTTTTTCTTCAGGGGCCTGGCATTGTTCAGTACTAAGCCTGAGGCACAACACATCCGGGGCTTCCAACAGTTTGCTTTCTACCATGCCCACATTAGTCTGTGTAAACTTAGTAGGTCCCGTTCCAGCAGCTTCTTTTGTTGGCTCCAGTTCACCAGGGAGATTTACAAGAAGATCGGGTCTTCCTTCATCAGTACCACTGACATCATCAAAAGCAGCATCCTTAAAGGAAATAACTGGGACTGAGTCATCTGAGCCCCTGCTAATGGTGTCCTGAGCTTTGAACTCTACCTTGTTCTCAATGGAATTAAAACTCTTAGAAGTGCTGTCCCCATCTGGAAGAGTAAAGAATGGTTTCAAAGGTTCTGATTTTAGACTACACAGTTTTTCTCCAAAATCAAGTCCCAGGAGTTCACTTGTGCTATCCTTACTGTCTATCCTAAAGAACTCCATGGGGCTATTTTTTGATCTACTGAGGGAATCAGAGGTTCTTGGAGAACAAACTGCTTCTGGGTCCTCATCTCTAGGGAAGAACTTCAGGTCGTGGGCTCTCAGCTGAGTGCTAGGGCTGTCACTGTCAGCAGCAAGATGTGCTGGAAAGCTCCTACTGGCTTTGGTATCAATGTCATTCCCTTCAGTCTTCATGAGAGGCTCCTCGTTCAAAGACCCTGGTTCAATCTTTTCCTGCCCATATTCATTGCATAATGTTAAATAACTAGTAGTGCATTCTTCTTCTGAACTTGAACCGGAATCTGGCCATTTTGGAGAGCTGTCTTGGCCTTCATCTTCCTGGTTGCTATCATCTTGAGAACTTGGAGTAAGACTAGTCTTCAGAGGCAGAACTTTAAGTCTGCTTCCCCCATCACTTCCTCTGGATTCAAAGCTGCCACTGTCCTGAGGACTACAAGTTGGCTGCTGCCGGTGAACTTCAGTAAGTGTGGACTTTTTCACTTCCTTAATGTCAAAGCTTTCTTCAGGACTTCTGTTTAGAAATTTACTGATATATGACCAGAGTTTGCCACCTGTGAACAAGTACAACCAAAAAAACAATAAGATCCTTAAACTAATATTTAAGCAACTTGAAAAAAAAAGTAGTCTAATAATCATCAAAACCAAGTCAACAATACTCATTAAATGTCAAATGTGTTATAAAATAGGCATATTTAATAAAATTTGAGGCTACATTTCAATTTTATTATTGCTAACTGATGAATATGGTTTCAAGTATTTCTCCCGATATCAATTACTTTCAAAAATGACAACCTATTTCTTTCTTTTGAAGGGAAATTAGTTATAGCAAAGACTAATATGAAATCTCACAGCTAAAATCTTGCTTTAAGTTAACTCTTATTTAGTCTTAGAAACATCTGATTATGTTCTGGTCTGGTTATGTAATAAGTAAGTGGTCAAGAAATACATAAGTACTGTATGAACTTGTATACCACAATGAGGGAAAAATAATCAACAATATTGTTCCATTTTGAAAATGCCCAGTCCAAGTCATGTGGTAAGCCATTCTTATAAACCGTGGCCACCATTAGAAGATGGCGCCGGCTTCCACTGTGGCCTGTGATAAACAACTCCTTTTATGGAGAGTTGGCGCGCAATCCCTTACCACCCTATGAGAGAGATCCACGTGGCGGCTTGGGATTGGGACTCGGGGGGCTTTATTAAGCTGTGCTTGGGTGTGTTCGGGCGGCGGGCGCTAGAAGATGATACATGACTCAAGGCCTGAATAAACTGCTGAAAGAAGAATCCTGTGTCGTGTTTTCCCTTGCCGGCGAGGGGTCGAGACAAAGTCAGGCACAGTGGCGCACACCAGTAATCCCGGCAGCTTGAGAGACTGAAGCAGGAAGATTGTGGGTTCAAAGCCAGCCTCGGCAACTTAATGAGACCTAAGCAACTTAGAGAGACTGTCTCTAAATAAAATATTTTTTTAAAAAGCTTGGGGATGTGGCTCAGTGGTTAAGCACCCTTAGGTTAAAACCCTTGTACCAAAAAAAAAAAGCCAAAAATTGAAGGAGAAATTTGGCAGCTGTTAATGTAATTTGTTTTTAAATGACATTATTTTTTCCCGTCTTATGCTCCCTGATACATGTTCATATGTTGTATAAGCTCAAGTAAAGCCATTGAGAAAGATTAATTGAGCAGCAATTAATGAGGTAAGTTATTATAATTATGATTCTATATTCTGATTTATATCTATAAAACTAAACTCACTTGAAACACTTTTGCAGAAATCAAATAAACATAAAATAATCCAGCTTTTTACCAATAATATTTGTTATGTAGTTACTTTACCATTTTTTTGTTTTATTTTAACCATTAAAAATTCAAAATTAGAGATTTTCTGCTAATTAGAATCTTTATATAAAAACTATAGTATCAAAACCCCACAAATGCACTGATTAAAAATAATAGTAAAAGAAAGAATGATATTAAATTTGATCCAGAAATCTCAAAAGCAGTACATAGGGAGGCATACTTTGGAAAGATAGATATAACTGGCTCAGAACATTTTTAATGTCACTATTAAGCAACATATATCAAATGTAGCTAAATCTTAAAGAAAAGTAACCATTGACAATAAATGGCATGAATAAATCAGCAGTTGCATCCAAAAATTTTGCATTTTACATTTCATTTCTAGAAATTCCATAAATACCCAAAGTACTGTGCCTACCACAGAATAAATGATCAGTAAAGGGTAAGTGTCATAATATCAATCCTAGGATCATCATGCATCTCTTTCTACCAATGATCCAGTTAACAGTCTTCCTTATTTTAATAACAGTGATGTAACTTTTCTGTCTCATTTTTTCTTAGCTGAAGCTTTCTGTCCTTTTTGGAGTGTATTCAATGTTTCCATATGGTTTTCAAACTCACACTCACAAAGGAGCTATGCATCAATTCCAGTCTGAAGTCTTTTGACAACAATAACCACATTCTTTTGAGCACACTTACCTATACTGTGGCACCCAAACAATAATGCCTACCCCTGAAGCTGAGATCCTTATGCAATCCAAATAAAATGACACTGTGATTTTTGATTCTCCAAGATGATGATTCCTTTGAGGGAAAGATCAAGTCTTTTTCACCTTTCTATGCCTACTGTCTATACAGTATGCAGGACATGGAGGGCACTCAGCCAATACTTGTTCAGTCAGTCAATAACACAGCATGAGATGTGCCATCACCACGTAGAAGTTTCGGTATCAGCAAGAAACACAACCTGATAAAGTTCTAGGAAGTTTCCTTCACTCTTAGGCCAATGAATCTAAAATTCAATGTACTTAAATTCTTTATTTTTGTCCCCCAAATCACATCTTTCTGTTTTCCGAATCATTGTAGCATAAAAGTTCCAGACCAAACTTGAATTATTTTCTTTTCTTTGCTCCTCCTACATTTGACACGTCTCCAAGTCCTATGAGTTCTACGTACAGTGTTTCTCCCAGGCATCTCCTTCTTTTCATTCCTTTGGTTATTCTGTGCTTCTGGGTATAATGCTATAGCCACAACTAGACTATAAAGTCCCTACTATATCACTCTATCATACTAATTGTTGTCTAGTTAAACTTCCATTTTAGCCCAGATCTTATCATGCCATTTCTCCATTTAAGAACTCAAATCCCTCTACATATTGAACCATACCCAGGCATTTGAACCCCTGGGTAATACAATACCAATTCATAATTGGGTCCTCTTCCCCTATTCATTACAGAATTCACTTGAATTGGACATCCCCACATAAACCCAGGCTGGGCTTTTTCTCATTCTATACTTACCACTTAAAATTTTTTCCTACTAGTTTCCTTGTAATATCTGCTTGTCAAAATCCTACCCATTCTTGAAAGTGCTTCAGAATCTGTTCTTTTTACCAATTTCTTTGTATCCCTTTACAGGAAATAATTCATATCTTCTCTGAATCCTCTACATCATCTGGTCCCTCATATGACATTTACAACATTGTACTTCATATTAATGTTACCTTTATGCTTTTATTATTTCCTTTACCAGATCTTAATAAATGCAGAGGATTCTACCTAGCACTAGTGAGTTAATAAATAAATATTTATTAAACTGAGTAATAACAAGTGGTATCTTCACAATTTTTAAAAATCCTTTCAAAGAAAAAGGTGTACAAGTACTAATAATGTCATTTTAGAAGACACCACATTTTCTTCCTAGTTTAAAACTAATAGAGAGCTTTACTACAAAACTTTTCAAAAAATACAGAAAAGAATAGGAAAATAGAAAAGACAAAAATTTAAATTATCTGTAATCCCACCACCTAATGATAAACACTATTAAGTCATTACTATACTTACTTTCACATTTTTTAGTCATAAATAACATCATAAACATTTCCTAATTTTCATGAGAAAATGAGCTTGAATGGCTATATAGCATATCCATGCAACAGATGTTGTGATACAGTTAAATGTTCTTCTGTTGTACATTTAAGTTGTTTTCAGTTTTTTTTTACTATAAGAATTACAATAATAAATATTATTACATACAAATACTTGCATTCTTTGATTATTTCATCAGGACAGAATCCCAGAAATGAAAATACTGAATCAAGAAGCATGTTAATGTTTTTGGTACGTGTTGCAAAATCGCTCTACCTTCTGGTAAGTAATGTGCACAGCGCCATCCTGATGGCCAAACTTGCCCATATCAGATAGTAGCAAGTTTGGGTTGAGAATTTGGCTCACTCGTAGAGCATCTGCCTGGTATGCATGAGGCTCTGGGTTTGATCCACAGATTAAAAAAAAAAAAAAATTTAGAAAGTTTATCCATTTGATAAATCAAGTATGGTATCCTATTTAATTTCCATTGTTCTCATTATTAGATAAAATTTTAAATATGATTGTCAGTGTTTTCTTTATGGAATCTGTTTCCAGACTAAACAAGCACTTTAACAACAATTATAAAAACTGTTATTTTTAAAGGGACAAAACTGTTTTAGTTCTTTCCCACTCTCTGATGGGTGCTCACTTAAATTTATTGTTCCTAATGCTTAATATTGAGCTACAGAAACAACATTTTGATCAAATCACATCCTTTTTTCAATTATGAAAAATATAAAATCACATCACCTACAAGAAAACATGATTCTAACTAAAGTTTCTCACCCACAAAATCTGCTTGGGTTTTCACTTTCTGCAGAGTTGAGATCAGGCCCAATATAAAAACTTATACAAATATCACTATTATTATTATTATTATTATTATTATTATTACACTAAACAACTTTTAAAAACCATGTTATTGCTAAATCACAAAATATAAATAGAAAACAGTTAAAATATTAATAATTTTAACACTTTAAGAATATGTAAATGATATTTTTCTTTTTTTTTTTTTTTAACAAGAGCACAAATTCATCTTATTTATTTTCCATTAGTTTAAATCTTTGGGGGATACAGTATCAGACGGATTCTGTATCCAATGGCCTTAGCAGGAAGGTTGCTTCAGAATGTGATCTGAACCATGCCACTATTTCTGTGGCACAAGTTACCTTTCCCCAGATTACTCCTATTTTGTTTGGTCTGCCACCAGGAGTCACTGTGTTGTTTTTTGCTTTGTACACATAAGCACATCTTTTGCCCAAGTAGAACTTGGTTTCATCTCTGGCATAAACACCTTCAATTTTTAGAAGAGCTGTGTGCTCCCTTTGGTTCCGAAGACCCTGCTTATAGCCAGCAAAAATGGCTTTGCACCACAGCCTTCCAGACATATATGCCTTTTAAAGTCCTGTTGCCAGCAGGCCTCCAAAGGCATTTTTCTAGGCCCTTTTGAAACAAAGTTGCAATTACTGAAGCATCTTAAGCTATAAAGGTAGTAATTCATAAGGTTTAACTAAAATTATTTCCTTGCCTCTCATCACATTTTAATTTATTATCTTTCTACAAGATTGCGCAATAAATGTATTAATCTGCTTGACCAGAATTAGGACTTAAAGTTAATATGGATGATCAAATATTGTTATAGCAATGATAAAAATCATCTTTTGACTCAGAAATTCCATTTCAGAACATCTGTCCTACAAATAATTTTTAAGAACAGACAAAATAAGATTGCACAAAGATATACATGTACAAGTACTGGGAACAGTTTTTAAAAAATAATTAATAAGGACATAGATAAATTATGGTAAATCTGCACAATCATTTTATATCTACTCAAAAATATCACAGCAATATTTGCAAATACAAGATGTTTACCAAGTACTGAGTACAAGTCTACGTATTTTGCGTTTATCAACCATTTAACTTTCACATCAACCCTATAAAATGGTAGCCAACTATTATTGTTCCTGTTTTGCGAATGAAGAAATTGAGACACAGAAAGGTTAGGGTCCAAGGTTGCACAACTAGTAATAACAAATCAACATTTGTGTTCATATAGCCTGGTGCTGAAATCCTTTTTAAACACTACACAACCCTGGCTTTCTTAATATAAACCTACTTGAACTCACAGGGAAAGGGTCCAAGGTACACTGCAAAGATGGGGTTGGGGGAAAGCAAGATAAAGACACAATATAATCATCTGTATTTTTAAAAATCAGGTAAGTGAGGAGTATATGTTTATACATAGAAAATTTTTGGAAGATGCATAATAAACTGTCAATAGTGTCTATTTCTGGGGAATAGGTAATTTTTACTTTTATATGCTTCTATATAGTTTTAATTTATTTGCTTATAGATTAGTTTTATACATTTTTTTAAAAACCTAGCTAAAAAAGGAGAATCATCTTACCACTTTGGTCCCTTGCAGAGAAATTCTTTCCCACTACTATTTGGTATGTCAACACTCCAGGGCTTTTACAATCTTTGTTTTTCAGCCTGGCCTTTCATCTTTTTTCCAACAGGCTCAATACTCTATGGTTACACAGAGCATCACCTACACACCAAGCATTCTGCTGTAAGGATATGTGAGGAATATTATATAATCCTGATTTTAGGAACTTACATACCTTTCTTCTTCAAATAGAGTTAAGAGGTTAATTTGAAAGAATAAACATTTTAAACCTTTCCCCCAAAATCTTGTCTGTTATATCCCACTTCCTTCTCAATACCACCTGAATAATAATAATCTACAGAACTGAATCTTGCATTTTTTCCTTCTAAATCTATTCCTTCCATAGCTTAGTAAATGGAAAGTCCAATCTTTCAATTATTTGAGCAAAAAACCTTAAGAGTTATGTAAGGCAGAATCATGCCAGTTCTACCTTCAAATATAGTCAGACTCCAGTAACAATCCCACCATCACCACTACTAACTATGAATATGGTTATAAGTATGCCTCCCAAAGGTTCAGGTGTTGGAAGTGTGGTCCCCAGTGTGGCAATGTTAATAAGTAGTAAGACCTTGAAGAGTAGAACCTAGTGGGAGGTCCTGAAGTCACTAAAACCAAAGTCCCTCTCTGGATTCCTGTCTCACCACATTATCTCTTGTTTTCATACACACTCCTACTACTGTAATACCATGCACCATGAGGACCTTACCAGAACCAAACAGATTCTCACACCATGGCCTTGAACCTCCAGAACTACAAGGTAAATAAACCTCACTTATTTATATAATACTCAGCCCAGGATATTTTGTTATAATAACAGAAAATGAACTAATACAAAAACCTGTCAAATCTGCCGTGATTTTCATTTGAATTGCTGTAACAACCTCCAAGTTGTTCTCTCTGATTTTGCCTTTGCCCTCCTATCTTCTGTTTTCCACAAAACAGTCAGAATGATTTCTACATTGTCACTCCTCTTTGCTCAGTATCCCCCAATGACTTCCTATCTCATTCAGAGTAACAGTCAAGTTCTTAAAGTGGCCTATGAGACCATACAGAATCTGCCTGTCCTATTACTCGCTCCTCTAAACTCAGTCCCATCTCTTCCCATTCTCTCTAGCCACACTCGTCCTGCTACTTCTTACACACCAAGCACACTCTTCTGAGCTTATGCACTCTTTTCTCTCTTGCCAAGACATTTTCCCTCACATATTCACATTGCTCCTCCTCACTTCCTTCAGGTCTCAGGTCAAATGTGCCTTTCTCAATCAAGTGACCACCCTATATAAAACAGCACCGCTCTGACAAGTCCCTTCCCTCCTTTTCTTGATTTTCTCCTTAGTATTTATCTCCAGCTGACACACATTCATTTACATACTTGTTGTCTGTCTGTTCCACCTCTACACAATGGAAACTCCATACAGGCAGAGTCTTTGTTTTAGTCATTGTCGCACTAGAACTTCACCTGGGCTCCAGTAAGCACTCAATACATTTCCAACTGAATGAATTAAAAACAGAAAAGAAAATGAATCCAAGAGACTCAAATAAATTATAGACAGTTCTGTAAGTAGTAGGAGGTTAAAGCTACAAATCATAAATATTCAAGCATTGGTAACATGGAGAAAACTGTTCAAGATTAACTTTTTCAGTAATAACTATTTATACATATGAGAGTGACTTTTTTTATCATCTTCACACAAAATACCACAGAAAATAACCACTGAGACATCATCCAGTTCACTCCCTTGCTCAAGCCAAATCTGAGAAATTACTATAGACTCTTCTCTCCCTACTCCCAAATCCATAACAGCTCCCTCTGACGCTACCCTTAGGACATCACCACTGGCAAGCCGGCAGGCCATGCCCTCAGCCTCTTTCACCCACACTCCTACATTAACCTTGTCACATCTCAATTCTTGGCTTTCTAAGACTCTTTCCCCAAACAACAACCAGAGTGGCCTTTTTAAAATGCAAACCAGATCTCACCACTGCTCAACATGTCTAGTGGTTCCAAATGCACTTGAAGAAAAAACGAAGTCCTTACCCTGCTCCATAAGCTCCTGCCGCATTCTCCAGTGCCCTCCTGTACCAGTGCTGTGCTCACCTACTGATTCGAATCAAATGGCCTCCTTTCTTGGTTATCAAACATCCTGAGTTTGCTTTTACACTGGTCCCTGTACCTAGACCTAATATTCAAAGGATGGTTTCTCTTGCCATTCAGAACTCCTCTTAAATGTCACCTTCTTAGAGAATCTCCTTGATTACTTAATAGAAAGAAACCTCAGTTGTTCTCGGTTAGATCTCCCTGTGTTAAAGATCAGATTCATGCCATTAATCTACTGCTTTTTGTTTTTCTGCTTGTCCTCCACAACAAGAATTTAAGATTAACAAGGGCAGGTTCTTTTCCTATCTTTTTCACCTAAAAAGAGCCAACTACACAGTACATGCTCAATGAATTGGTTGAGTAGCAAATGAATTGAGAATTCCTAGTTGCACCACAATTTACTATTTTTTGTATTCTAAACCCTTCTTAAGATTAAACAATAGATACCTAAAAGAAACAATCAAAACATATGCTGCTTCCAAGTTTAAATAATTCAAGCCACATTGTATAATCATATGCCCATCCAAAGTCAGGTATGGTCAACAGTAAGGAGAAAGAGACTTAGTAAAGATTATTTATAACAGCAGAAAACTTGAAGGTCCTATGTCTATGACTTTAAGACATTATAAAATTATAAAGTAAAATCAGTTTTAGCTCTAAGAGGTATAAGGGAAGGTAGAAGATGGCAGAAGAAAAACTAACATATGATTTGGAGAAGGAAGAAGAAGAAGAAGAAGAAGAGGAAGATACAGTTACAAATAACAGAGGTAAGCTAGGATTGAAAATGTACCACAGATAATCTCCAACATGAATAATCCACACTGGGTAATAGAATATTGACTATAATTACATTCATCCTACTGACCTTGTTCTAAATTATTATGGATTATTACTACGCAAGTTATTTTGTTCCACACCAGAGGTGGCTGTATTTCGCTATCAGATGACATGACCTCTAATTCAATAATGTCTGTAATGCACTGGTATCCTCAGATAAAAGCTGTCTATAATGTCTGAACAAAGGTGAATTAGTTATCCAATTCACACACGCAATTAACTCTCTTAATACCTGTGAGACCATGGAGCCCCTTCTGAATTTCCTATTAAATACTGCATATGGAGGTCTTCCCTCCAGCTGTAGTTATCTTGTGCTGTACTTCATAATAAACAATATTAATAGTTTATTGCCCCCATCAAAAATCTTGCATTAGTTATCATAAGAGACCTCATTCCAGACGCAATGACTCCTTTTCCTCAGAAAATTATTAAATTTGGATGTTATGCCAATTAGTAAAGCACAATAGTTCTTTATTCTCAGTAATATACAAATAATAATGTCTCTATGAAATATAAAAAATAATTAATTTTTTACTGTTTTTAAAAATATCTCTTAAAAACACCAAAAGATCATTTATATGAAATGCATTTATATTTATATGCTGTATTAAGTCATTCTTAGTAAAAGACTATTTAAATTCAGGTGTTCACAGGCAAAACCAAATCAAAACATAATATTTTTTGCCACCTGTTCCCTCCACTAATAGCTAAAATTTCATAAACAGTTTGAAGGCAGAGCCCCATGCTTCTGCTTTGTACACATATGTGATGCCAATGGCTGTATTAATAAAAACTCAGATCAGAATAACAAGGTAATGTCAAATGTTAAGCAAACACCCTGGCCTTCTATAAAAAGGAGGTAATTAATTAATTCTTCAGGGGATGCTTTTCATTTTAGTCGTCTAACATAAATGTATCTTTTTAGCAGAGAAAAGAGAACCAAATAAAATCCCTAAAATAATGTCTAGCTCTCTTAACGTGCATTCACATTAAAGTTCTAATTATATTAGATAAATTCTATGAGAAACTAGGAAAGAAAGTATGCCTAAGAATGAATGGTACTGTATATAGTTCAAAAGAAATCTGCTGTGCACCCAAGTTTTCGTTTTCCTTCCCATCTCTAAGTGGGAAGGCAGAGCAGAGGAATGAGCAAACAGCTTCTTGTATGTGTTTCACTTAAGAAAGATGTTGTGGAAACTAGAAAGCTAAACAGGTGATGTTCTTCACTACATAAACAATCTAACTGCAAACCAACCTTCTGCATGCTGCAGCACAAGAAATACGGACTCCTCAGAGATGATGTACTTGTGCAGACACACCATGTTGGGCACACAGCGGGGGATGATGGTCTTTCTGTTCCTGCTGTATTCACTGCTTTTCCTTAGACCCTGACAGAGAACAAAAAGGTCAGTTGTACCCTCAGTTGCCTTTGGAGCCTGCTGTGCTCTGTGTTTATCAACCAAACTAATCTATCCGAGTTACTCCGGGCTTCAGAGAAACCACTCATCTGCTGCTCTATGCCCCTCAGTCCCTGGAGGCTGTGCTGATGGCATCTGGCGTGAATCCAGAGAACGGAAGATGCCACAAAGCTGCCATTAAAATCAATTACGTGGGTCAGTGTTTTTATTAGAGATGCTCTCAGACTAAGTCATCAGGATGACACACAGTTATTTCTCTATATGACCTTTTAAGTTTGATTTTACTTATGTACATCTTTAAAACAGGAGACGTTGTGAGATCAATTCAAATTCCTGGGACACAAAAGATATTCCTACTAGATTAAACCAACAACTTGAAAATTCTATTCCAAAATAGTACAAAGATTATTATAATACCTCCAAGAGAACAAGTGTGTGTGTGAGTGTGAGTGTGAGTGTGTGTGTGTGTGTGTGTTCTAGTATCAGACTCTGGTTTCAAAGACTGAGGAAATGTCAATGATAAAGTATATTCATAAAAAGCAATGTGTTTCAGTATGTGTCAATGTGACCTACTGCCATGCCTTATCAGCAAAAAAGAAGTATCAGGAAAGGAAATATAAAACTAATCAAAGCACCTTCTGGATGCTATGGAAATGCTTAAATTAAAATAGTTTCAATATATATCATCACAATTAATTCCAAAAACAATTATGAAATTGAGGAATTTTATCATCTTATTCGTTTAGTTATAAATTGAGTTAGATCAAAATGAGAGCCAGGGATGTAGATAACACTTTCCCAAATAACTGGAACAAAATTTCAGTTCTGAAGAAGTCATAATTAAAAATGAGACTGTGTATAATATTCACAAATTACACAAAATTTATTAGAGATGTATTTAAACTACACACTACACATTTAAACAACACAAAGATTATTCTTCAATTGATCTAATTTATTTCCTCCCTATTTCAGAACATAAAACTTTTTTTAAATCTATGCTACAGGACATTTATCAACTTGATGAAAGGACAGGAAAATAAATACAGATCAAAAACATTAAGACATCCATACACACAAAAATTAAATCTTGTCTTTCAAAAGCACAATGTGAAAGTAAATTTGAAAATTCAAATTCTACTTACTTTTAAAATGAATGTCTGTTCTGTCCTTGTGTCCATTACAAGTAAAACCTATATAAAAATATGAGTAATAATTTAATCATAACACCATAAAACATTAACTCTACTTCTGGAAACTAAGAATTTATTAATTTCAGAATAGCTTGCTTTTAAATCCCCAAATCACAGGATATAAATAGTCTTATCCAATAGAGATGCTATTATGATTTCCTTTCCAAAAATACCATATTTTAGAAACATCTCTATGTGTCCTAAATGTATTTTTTAATGAATTTCTTAAAAGTAAAGGAAATATTTTAGACAAAGAGTTTTTCCTCATGGAACACAAATGGTGAGAAAGAAACATTAAAAAAAAAAAAAACTTAAAAAGAAAGAAATTGTTCAAATCTCAGCTTTCTTTCCCAAACTTCTCATGCAGCAACTTGGTATAATGGGATCTTGATAACCCGGGCCTGGCCACCACCTCAGGTATCTGTTTGGTACTGCTTCTCTACTCTGGACCCATCCTCAAATCCTTTTTACCATCAGCAAATTCTGTCAGCTCTATCCTTAAAGTAAATCCAGAATTCAAACTCCCCTCACTACGTCTAGCTTTATCTGATCCAAGCAAATATCAACTCCTTTCTCGCTAGTAACACTGGCCTCCTGCTTCTATCTTTGCTGCCCTGTGATCTATTCTCCAAATGGCAGCAAAGGGTTCCTGTTTAAGACATAACTTAGATCATGTCGCTCCTCTTGTCTTACTGAGACAAAAAGTCTAACTCCATAAAATGATTTCAAGATCCTTCATGATCTCACACAGTGCCACCTTGAACTGTCACCCACTTCCATCTTGATGACTAGAGGAATGAAGAAAGAAATTATCCCGCCATGTTAATTTTTATTATTATTATTTCTACATACTATGGCAATGGTTGGCAAACTTTTTCTGCAAAGAGCCAGGTATTTTAGGCTTTACAGGCACATGTGGTCTCTGTTGCTGCTTTCCCAATCTGCCACTGTAGCACAAAACAGCCCAATCCTGGAAATGGCCAGGGGAGGAGTATTTACACCACCAAAGTCAGCAAATGCTGTAAATGGGGTCTTTTTTCCCTTTCAAAAGAGCTGGCTGTCAAACATTTACTAATCCCAACTGAAAGAGGAGGGAGAGAAATCAAAGATGAAAGAAAAAGTTAAGCAGGGGAAAATAAAAGAATGGTGAGAAAAAAGAGGGAAGTTAAGACAGGAAACCAGTTTGAAAAGATGGAAAATCCCATTTCAGACGTGATGAACTTGAAGAAAGTGACAACTTCATCTTTGACCTCTCTTATGAGTATCTGACCTATACCATTTCAATTTCCATTTAGTTGCAATAGAATATTAACACAAGTACCTGATGACTATATCCCTTCCTTTTCCCCAAACCCTGCCCTCACCAAAAATAAAACAAAGTTACTGTTCTTCCCCCATAACGGCACCCTCCATGAAAACTCCCAAATCCAAGACTTCTCTAAGTCACTGTGAATTCCCATGTCTCCTACCTTCAGAACCAGTGACCAATTCTACTTCAAAAGTACCACTCATAACTAGCCTCTGTCTCTTTACTTACAATATTTTAATTATTTACTATGTTCTATGTTAATCCTTTCAACAACCCAATGAGATAATTTTACATTCCCATTCTACATACTAAAGACATTATAGCTTCACAGGTAGAGCCTGTGATGGTAGCTAACAATAGTATTTACCATTTATGAGGATTTCAGGGAGATAGTCTTACAAAAGTACAGCCAATGGTTATTATTGCTATCACTATTGTTGCTATTTCTCTGGGAAATGTTCCCACAGCCACTTATCAAACAAGCACTCATCTTTCCATATTCAGCTCAAATATCACTCTCTCTCTCTCAATAACACTGATGACTTTCTTCCTTTGTTCTCCCATTTTATACAGTACTGACTTCTACTACAGCATCCCTAACCCTGCAATTTGGTTTTATTTGTTCACCTGTTTTTCTCCCAACCCAACTTCAAGCTCTTTATGGGATTGTCATAGGCCGAATAATGACCTCTAAGATGTTCATGCCCTAAACTCCAAAATCTGTGAATAGGTTATGTTATGGCAAAAACAATTTTCAAGATGTAATGAAGAGGCAGGCCTTAAAATACAGAGATTGCCCTGGATTATATCTTAGTGGATTTCATCAAATCACTCGAACTTTTAAAAACAGAGAACTGTCTCCTGCCAGAAGAAATGGAAACCACAGAAGTGATGTGGCAGAAGAAACAGAGATCGGAGGCTAAGAGGGAAGTGTGGTTGCTGGCTTTGGAGACCACAGGTCAGAACCAAAGGGAGGAAGCAAGGAGCTTGCAGAGAGCCTGAGAAGGAATCCACAGGCAACTTCTAGGAGCAAAGAGCAACTATCAGCTGCCAGCCACCAAGGAAACAGAGTTCAGTCCTACAACTGTGAAGAGCAGAATTCAACTAACTTAAATGAGCTTGGAAGCAGATTCTTCTCCAGAGAGTCCAGTAAGAAATACAACACTGTTGGTACCTGTATCACATCAGTGATCTACAGAACCCTGAGATAATAAATTGCATGGCTTTAGGCTGCCAAATTTGTGCTAATAGCAGTAGAGAAGAAACTATTTCTTCTATTACAGAACATACTGTAAATGTTCAATAAACTTGTAATTAGTGAATTCTGGTCTAAAAGTATGGAAAATACAAGAAAAAAATGGGAGTGGGGTTCAGAAAATAATTAGAAAATAAGTCAGGACTTATATTCCATTATTAATAAGGACTATACATTTATATTTAAGCACTCTCCATAAAGATAAAAGATAAACACATGAGAATGGACCCTACTAGAATGCCTCCCTTATACTACCAAAGTTCTGGGTTTTAAGAAATTTAATTGCATAACCAAACAGGTTTTTTTTTTTATTTGTTGGGGGTGGTGGTGGTACCAAGGATTGAACTCAGGGGCACTCAACCCCTGAGCCACATCCCCACCCGTATTTTATATTTTATTTAGAGACAGGGTCTCACTGAGTTGCTTAATATCTTGCTGTTGTTGAGGCTGGCTTTGAACTTGTGATTCTCCTGCCTCAGCCTCCCAAGCTGCTGGGATTACAGGCATGGGCCACCATGCCCAGCTCCAAACAGGTTTTTATTAATCAATTTTGTGGATGAGGAAACAACGACAAAACTGTTAATCTACCTTGTGCACAAAGATAAGAAGTCGTAGAGGCAAAATTTAAATCTAGGCAGTTGACTCCAGAGTTCTTCCTCTTTAACTACTAAGTTATAACATATGTAAACAATATATTGTCGTATTTATGTCTGAATTTTGAAAGTTAGACACAGTTGGAATATTGTGGGTAGATAACACAACAACCAAAAGTTTAATGAGAAAAGTACAAAGAAAACTAGGAAAAAAGAGTGGTTCAGATGCCATAGAAAGAGAACACTTAATGTGAGAGTAATTATCCCAGCAACTGAGAGACAACTTGAAGAACAAGGACTGAAAAATGACCACGGTCCAAGGCAGTGAGAAATGGAGTAAACTGCGAAAGACAGAGGCCACACTGCCCTGATGGAAAGAAAATGGGGTTGACACATGTAAATCTTTCAGTAGAAGTAAGTCAGAAGAAGGAAAAACACTAAAATGAAACTGTGGTGGGGACATCAGTTCAAACAAAGGTTTAGACTTTGATTGTTTTCAGATTCCACAGACCTATTCTGTCCTCAATTGCCCTTTGAGCTATAGTCACCAAAAATCTGAACCACCAAAGCATAGAAATGCTTCCATAAAACCTGAACATTAAAAGAACATACCATGAGTGCAAATGGAGGCACTGTGAACCTCTTTACAACAGAAGGCTCAATAAACAGCTATGTCTATGAAGACATTTAGTGTTCCTTTTTACACCAAGTTGTGGCCCTTTCAAGTCACTCGCAGGAAAGCCAGTCAAGTTTGAATAAGGCACATCTACATGAATAGAAAACATCTTACTAGGTAAAAGGTATGGAAGCCACACAATCAAATAAAAGAGCTTCTTTTTCCTACCATACGCCTCATGGAGTGAACAGAATATACCTGCATAAATCAGGAGTGATATTCCTTTGCTGGTCTCACTTAGCTATGAAGCATGAAGCGCATCAGATAAAAAGGCCAAATTAAGATGGATAAGCATGGCTGGGAAGTGCTATGTTGTTTACATTTACTTTCTTTTCCTACCAAGTTTGTTTGCAACTAGACAACGTTCACATTGAGGCAATAAACACAAGAACATATGTGATTTTTTTAAAATGTGCCCTTTGACTGTCAATTTCTCCCAAACAGGTGTTGGCTAAATGATTATAAATTGGCCTCTGGATACACCTCTTCAACTGAGCCGTACAGGGCTGGTGATAATATAATTAGACCTAAAAACATCAGGCTAGTGAATGCTTTCCATCTGTTTGGCAATAATGTTTAGTTAACAATAGTCTTTAAAAGAAGCACCTTCAGCTTCAGTTCTTAAAGTTATTTACAGAGCCATTCTTAACACACCAGCACTCTTGCTAACAAGAGCTTTAGCCACTTAGAAATTATTAGCCATACGGCTGTACACAAAGAGAAACGGCTGTATACAGAGAGAAACGACTGCATTTAACATCTGTATCTTTCCAAATTTACACGCTTCAACCTCATTTAGAGCCATTTCTTAATGAACAGAGCTATGGCGCTGCATTAATATTATAGTTGCATGCACAAAGATCATAAGGAGCCAAACATTTTTTTTAATGCCAACAGTAGGCCAATCTGTAATGAAGCTGTCAGCATAAAGGACAAAATAATAGCTTCTTTAACCCTCAAACAGAATTTGTTCATTTGTGGACTAGAACACATCAATTTAAAAACTGCTCATGGATTTGTTCACCTTTATAAAGACAAAAATCTAATTTGTACTAATTTGATACAATTGTCTTTCTAATAAAAGGCTCCTAAAACCATCTTTTATTTCATGATAAAACAAGTACTATAGCTAAAACTGTCATGAAATAATTACCTTGGATAGCATACCTTATTGAAAGAATACAATTAATGTATTTCTCCCTTTCATTTTTCACACTTACTTATCAGCACTGTATTAGCATATGGTCTAACAGAAGAGATTACTCCATCTTTACCCATACCAACATAGGGAATGACTGCTCCTAACAGGGTGGGGGTGGGGGGGACAGCAACTTATCCCTTAAGAACTAGCCTCATCTGTTCTTCCATTCCACCAGAACAATGAAAGTTGTTCATTCTTCTCTCAAAATGTAGTAGGAAAAGTTCCAACTGATTATAGGTCTGAGTTTTCTCATTTCTACCATAAGGAAGGCCTCATATTTAACTAAACACCACCTTTGCAAAGACAAGACAGAGGGACAGAAAGTACACCAGAAGCACCAAATTTTTAAGCATGTAATGAAAAATATATTTGGAGAAAAGAAAAAAGATACGCTACTATTTAAAGACTGTGGTGAAGAAATATGGAAGGTTGCCTACAGTGGGGATTATGTGTTATATATCTAAAAGATTATGAATCTTTTTAGATATTTTACTGTTGACATTGGAAGTCTGGAAGTCTCTGAAAATAACTCTCATCTCCAATTTCTTTGAAAAGAAAGATTACCTAGGTAATTTGAGGGAATGAACATTGGTCTCTATTTTGGTAGCAGTTCACAGGATTGCAAAACAAGTAATAAAATCTAAAAGAATATTTAAGCCTACATGGACGGTAGTAATGGACAAACGTAGCCTGTCCCTTAGCTACAGTATCACAGTACAATTCATGTTTGCTGGGTTAATATGAATGAAACTTCCACTGTGAAAGTTAACTGCTTATTTATTCACATAGAAATAAGCATCCCCCAAAAGATGGGATTGACACAATAAATAAGCCATAGAAAATTCACAAGCCTAATTTTGCAAATAACAGTTTTTTCTCAACTTAAATTCAGATGAAAAAGATTGTATTTACTGTACTCTCTTTTAAAAATGGTCTACACTCAATTAGGATTAGATGAGTTTTTAACTAATCTCAAGGTGGCAACAATAGAATAGCTGGTAAAGATGTCCTTCTATAGGAATGCTTTTGAACAACAAACCTAGAGCACTAAAACTTTGCTTCTATCCCCTAATACCACACAATGATAATCAAACATTATTCCTATTTTCTGCTAGAAATCCATCTCATTTGATATCCTTACGATAGTCAAAATGTGTCTCTACTGTTAATTGTTAATTCTACACCTTATTGTCATAAGGCATCTCTTATAAAAATTCAACTACCAGAAAACAAGGAAGGGTATTAGGTGACCTTAATACTAATAATTCTCCCCCCACTGAGCTCTAATGTTCTTTCTGTCTTTGGCGTCAGAACGCTAGTGATATTCCCTGTATCACTGCCCAATAACTCTAAAAGCAAAAGATGCTGCGCCCACAGCTTTCGTCCATCACAAGTTGCGGCGTCAAGAGCATCAGCATGAACAGACTGTGTAGAGACACTTCTCTTGTGTTATGCCATGAAACCAATCTGTTCTTGGTTTCACAAAAGTTTCATTGGTGCGAAGTAAAGTTTGAAGGGTAAAATCTGACATGGACACTTATAACTCTAAAGGATGGTTCAACCTACTGTCCCCAAGTATCTATTTTCAGTAGTGAAAAGCATAAAGTGTACCTCTAAGATTTAAGGGGAACAACAACAACAAAAACAACAAAAGGTCCTTTGGAGCCTTCCCAGCATTTTATTTGTGCCAGAACATCCAACACAGCACATTATCATGAAGTGAACAAACACTACAAAAAAGGGATTGTGGATGGCAAAGTCAAGACTCACTAACTAATTTAGAACAAAGTGGAATATCTCTTTGAGGCAGGATGAGTTCTTTAGGCTTCTATCTAATCCAGATATATCTCCAAATGTAGAAGACAACAGACCACATTTACAAGTACTGTATGGAGGTAATCCTCAAAAATCTACATTTCCTTTTAGTAAATAAAATCCAAAATACCACAATTTAAAGTATACTTTAAATGTTTATCCAAACAACTGTGACTCCTAAAAACATCCCCTATTGCAGTTTATCTACTTTCCTTAGCTGTCTCAACTATTGCCAAAGATGGGTAGAGACAGAGGAAAAAGAACCAAGTTAGGAAGAGCAAGTAACATAAAACCAAGCTGGTAAATAACTACTTTATCTATAAGAAAACAACTAAGTTTAATTTTCTTTAAATGCCCAGACATTTGCAAAGGTTTTAGTATGCTAATTTTTTAATTAAAAGATATTTCAGCAGTCAAAGCTCTTTCATATGCACTACTGATTCTTCATCAAACGTTAACTTTCCAACTTACCACCAGTATAGCCGGTGGCAGCCTGAAGGTTTACCATCTGCTGCTACCCAAAGTCACTGTGGCCACCTTCAGAACATATGCATCAAAGCCCCAAGATAAGAGACTGAGGAAATACTGCCTAAGTCAGCATAAGGGGAATGATGAACCCAGAGGCAGGCAACAGGCAAGCTACCAGAAAATGCAGAGCATCAGGAACCATCAGTCACCCCACAGAAAAAGCACCCAAGGTCATGGGGGACTCCAAGTTGAACAAAAACACAAGAGAAATACTACTATCTAATGGGATATACTTAAGTCATTATGTAATGATTTTTCTTTACAAAAAAGAAACTATATTTAAAAGTATATAATTTTTTTAAATAAGCAAAAGCTGAATAAAATGAAATATAAAATTTTAAGGTGTTTATTCGTCTATAAGTAATAATAAAGGCATACATTGTTTATGCAGTCACAAAAATAGGGTACTTTGTTTTGAAATGCTTGTTTTTCTTGCTACTATTAGACCCCCCTGCCCAACAATTCAAACATTACCCAAGGAAAATACACTCTGAGACAAGTTTAACAAAACCCACAAAATAACAATTTAAAAACCTGATGCCTGGCTACTCAAAAAATGTCATCTACTTATGGTGACATTTTTAACACAATACCTATTTGAAAACAAAATACTATGGTGGCTTATAAAAACAGAGAATCTCAAAAACCTAGATTTATTCAGTGATAATAATACTGAAATAAATTCAACATAAAAGAAATTCACTAATTTTCTTGTACTTAATCTTTTAAAATATGAAGAAAATCAATGTATAAAATCTTTTTTTTTTTTGGAAAATTATACAAAAAACAACTTTTAATTCCTGGTTTTAAAATGGCAACAGACACATTTGGTTTGTGTTCATTCTAATCTTAATCGAGGGAATTCGTTATAGTTTAAATCTACAGCATTATTAAAACATTCATGTGCTATCAGAACTGTCATAATAAAGCCATTTGTCTTACCCTCTACTTAAACTTAATACAACCATAACCTGCTGAATGTAACTATGTATAGTTTCTATAATCTAACATAATATTTGTATTATGAGTGATGCTCCATGTGAACTCAATTTATACCTGTGAATACTTAGTAACTTGAATAATAATCATGATGATCTTTTTTTAAGGATCACAGTCTGGCATTGTGATAATGGCTAAAAATTTAACAAATGCTACCTGAATAACTTATCTTCCAAGAAATGTTACAAATATATTAGGAGTCATAATATTAGAAAAAGAAAAACAAACATTTTGGTACTGCTAAAACAGATTCATAAATATAGTTTACTCAAAATTCAAAGGCTAATCATTCCTACATTGTTTCAATCCTTTGAAGAGCAATAAAATATGGTTTGCAAAGCTCTTCTTTGACAGACTAATATTAGGATCAGAAAAGATAGAAATTTTTAAATGCTTTAACTATAAATATCAACAAACTGATTCAAAAGTTTATACAGAGATTCAAAGGGACAGAGTAGCCAACACAATTTAAAGAAGAAGAATAAAATGGAGCACTAACATTACCCAACTCCATGACCTACTACAAAATTATAATAAGCAAGACATTGTGATATTGGCTAGAAAATAAACAATTTGGGGGGCTCTGGGGACACAGCTCAGTAGTTAAGCACTTGCCTAACATACACAAGGCTCTGGTTTCATTCCAGCATCACATACACGTATACACACATGCACTCAAAGAAAAGATAAACAGATGGAATGGATTAATACAACAGGATGAAGAGACCAGAAAGAGACCCATATAAATACACCCAACTGATCTTTGACAAAGAAGCAAAGGCAAAATGATGGATTAATGGCAGTCTTCAACAAATGCTGGAATAACCAAAATTCTACATGTAAAAAGGTGAATCTACATTCAAACCTTACACCCTTAACAAATTTAACCCAAAATGGATGAGAGATCTAAATGTAAAACATGAAACTATTAAATTCCTAGAAGATGGCAGATGGGAGAAAACTTGCATGGTAAAGACTTTTTGGATACAACATCAAAACCACAACCTGCCCAACAGTTAAAATGGATTTGTAGAAATTTAATTGATTATAAAAGCTTATTACAAAACACCAATCAAAACAAAAAGCTTGATTAACAGAAATAAATCTAACAAAATACAACTGTATATAATCTACAGGCAACTCTAAATCTATGGACACAAGTAGACTAAAAGCAAAAGGACATAAGAATGTTACATACAAAAGTCAGCAAAAGAAAGCTGGGGTGGCAAAATTATGGTATGCAAAACATTTTTAAACAAAAAGTTGTATGAGACAAAACATATTATAAAATTAAAAATTTTTTTGAAAAGAGGAAAGGTAGAATATTCCATAAAGGTAAAGGGGACCTTTATATAGGAGACTACAACAAGAGTAGATATACTTGCAACTCACATCATACAGGTGGAAAAGTTTCCCAAAATTCTATAGCACAATAGGGTCAATACCATTTTCAACAAATTATTATATATTTCAAAATAGCCAGTAGGGAGTATTTTGAATATTATCAAACAAAGTAATGATCAGTGTTAAAGATATTGGTTACAATAATTACCCTGATCGGATCAGACATTGTATACTTATATTTAAATATCACATTGTAACCTATAAATATTTTAAATTATTATATGTCAATTTTTATTTTTCTTTAGGACTGGGAATATGGCTCAGGATAGAATACTTGTCTAGTGCACATGAGACTGTGGGTTCAATCTCCAAAACTTAAAAAAAAAGTAGTGGATGGGGAGAGGAAGAAGAAGAGGAGAAACAATTTTTTAAATTTCCTTTTTAAATTGTGTCAAAGACTAATAGATACTTCACCAAAGAAGATAAACAGGTGGCAAATAAGTGCATGAAAAGATGTTCAACATTATGTCACCAGGGAAGTTATAATTAAAACAATAAGATACCACTACACATTGATCAGAATGGCTAAAGTCCAGAACATAGACAACAGCAAATATTAATGAGCATATAGAGCTACAGGAACTCTCATTCATTGCTAGTGGGAGACAGTTTGGTGGTTTATCACAAAACTAAACACACTCGCATCATATATGATCCAGCAATTATGTTTCCTGGTGTCTACTCAAAGGAACTGAAAACAAGTCCACACAAAATTCTACATATTCTATAAATTCTACAGCAGCTTTATTATCAACACCCAAACCTGGAAGCAACCAAGATGACTTTTAGTAGATAAAAAGATTAATTAACTGTGGTACATTTAAACAATAGGATACCATGAAGCACAAGAAAGAAATGGGCTATCAAGCTATGAAAAGACATAGAGAAACCTTAAATACTATTAGTAAGTGAAGAAAGCCAATCTGAAAAGTTTATCTGTAAGATTACTATACGACATTCTGAAGAAAGCAAAACTATGGTTGAGAGAATATAAAGATCAGCAGTTACCAGATATTGTAGGAGGAGGAGCAGAGGGATTAAATTGGCAGAGTACAGAGATTTTTAGGATAGTGAAAATACTCTGAATGATAATGTATTGGTGAACACAATTCATTATACATTTATCCAAACATAAAGAATTTGGACAACACAAAGAATGAACCCTAACATAAACTAAGGACTGTCAAAATTTTAGACAAATTAAATTTACCGGAATTTAACTGCAGAAGGAATGCTTCACCAATTAGTTAGCCCTCAGAACCAGAACAGGTTCAGAGAACTCCACCCAGCAACATTGTTAGGCAACACGTATGCCAGAAAAAGGAAGTAAGGTACAGAAACAACTCAGCATTTGTCTTATTTGAATATGGTATGATCAGTTAGCCACCTGTGACTGCTGTGTGACTAGCTGAGATTCAGGTGTTTGTTATAAAAACAGATGTTATAGTTTGGATCTTGACTGTTCCCCACCCATGTGTTGAAGACCTATTCTCCAGCCCAGGGTGCTACTTGGTAGAACTTTTAGTAGGTGGGGCCTACTGGAAGGAAGTTAGGTCTTTGGGAGAGTGCCCTTGAAGGGGATACTGGGACCTTGCACCCTTATGGTAGAGTAGGTGGTTAGCTAGAGATCAGCAGATACAGAAGGGGACAAGAGAGAGAAAGACTTCTGTAAAAGGCCACAATACTCTCCATTTGATGTCATAAGGCCATAAATTCCCATCTCCCCTTGCATAGTGAGCCTATGGAAGAAATTCATCTCAGGAATGTAGGAAGACTACTACTGAGAGCCACTCAAAGGCACCACTAGTCTCCCTCCCCCACATTCCACCAAAGGGAGCCAATCCACTCTGTAGAGTTACAAAGGCACACATGTTCCCAAGGTCACACATGTGCCCACAAGCTGCTCCAGGGGTCAGCTGACTGTCTGCTAGTGGCAGTAGGCCAGAAAGAGCAAAGTAACCCAGTATTCACACAGGGCAGGTGTGGAACTTCCCCAAAAATGGGTAGATTGTGCAGCAGCATAAACCCTGGGCCTGAAGAGGTGTAGCGACCTGCCACACCAGGGTCTCATGCTACTGTAAATTCTCACACCTTATCCTAATAAAAGCCTAAGCCTAATCATTTTAGTCCTAGCCAATCTGTCCACCCCTCTCCCTGGGTATACCTCACTTTCTCTTGCCTTTCCCCTAGTACAATAAACTTGCTCTAATTACCATCCCTGCCTTGCTACACTCCTGTTTCTGCACTGGGGTAATTACCCTAATCATTAGGGCATTACACCCAAGAACTAAAGATCACTCCACAGTCAACTTCCAGTTAACACTCTCTTTTTGTTTCCTGGCTGCCATACACACTTTGGCCACAATGTATTATGCTGCCACAGGCCCGAAGCAACTGGGCCAAATGACCATGGATTGAAAGCTCTGAAACCATGAGCTACAAAATAAACCTTTCCTTATTTTAAGTTGATTATCTCAGGTATTTTCTGTCACAGTGGAAAAAAAGCTGACTGACACAATATACTCCTAAATTTGTTTTTCCATTAGTTGCAGTTCCTCACATAAGTTCAGAGGCATTCTCAGGTTAAACTTAATTTAACAGGACTTTGGGTGATAATGATATGCCAAATATCAATATAGATTTATCAACTGTAACAAATGTATCACTCTGATGAGGAATTTTGATAAGGGGGAAAGCAATGCATGTGTGAGCACTGTGAAAATATGGAGAATTGATATATCTTCCTCTTAATTTTTCTGTACACCTAAAACTGTTCTAAATAAAAATCTATGAGAAAGAAAAAACTGATCTACTTCCCTTCCAAAAGTAACTGGTCAAACCACTGGATTACGGAACAAATAACTAAATCTAGTCCTGCCCTAGAGCAATGCAAAATATAGGTTATTCTTCAATAAATAATCCAATGTTATTATTTCAACAAATACGAATTTAAAATATCTTACATTCTTATGAGACAAATGTCAATGAATGTTAGCCATTCCTCAATGATGTCTCTTACTAGGGTGTGAGGTTAATGATTTAGTGAACAATAAATCTATCACAGAAATGTCTTTGATATATGAAAAAGAGTTTTACTTTGTGTAATTTTTCAAATCCTAGTCCTACATATCTATTACTTCACAAAACCTGCTTCCAAAGGACGTGGTGTGTCTTTGTAAGGAGTCTGGATATAAATACAGCAAAAGCCAGAATATAAAAGACAGAAATATTGGGTTTAAAACTGAATTGCTAAAGAGCTAGGAAAAACAGCCACTTAGGAGGCTCTTCTCAGATCCAAACGCTTTAAAAGCTAGATCTCTACACCTTTGTCATTCTCATTTTGATTGTCTGTTTTCTGTTTTTATGAAGAACTTGCCCAAGGCCATGAAGAGATTATGCTAAAGACAGGTTAAAACTCTAAAGTTCTGGATTTATAGGCCCAAGTTCAGCTCATGCCATTCAATTTCATAATGAATTCATTTATTCGATTTCTCTAGTTTGAATTCTGAAGTTCACTGGAGATGACTTGACACTGTTAAATTTAGATGAAAATTAATTCAATTAAAAGTACAGTCTAATGTATTCACAGTCTAATGTATTTAGCTTTAGATCTCTGTTTTCATTTGCTAGAAAAAAACTAATATTCTAAAGCTGCTATAAACTATTTCACTGTCCATTCATAGCCAGGTTTAATATTCTCATTCTTGTCCTAAAGGTGCTCTATAAATATGCTTGAATCAGGTTATAGTGCCTGAAAACTGAAATGAGTCCCTAAAAAGCAGCAAATATATATCCACCTAGTTCTCTTTTATATAGTGTTCAGAACTGGTGCAAGATATAGCCAGGTAATAGAGACTCACCACTCATAATGATTATGGCAATGGAAACAACATGCTCAAATCAATCAATACACATCCAACTAAGCTGCCAATGTCAAAAGTAGCCTGATTCCAAATAAAAAGAAAATGTCTCGAGGACAAGGAAAATAAACACTATTATTTTAAAAATGTTTTTAATGAGTTTGTGCTTTTGTAGCAGATGGAGCCTAACTTCTGGTATTGATTAAAATTTAACAGTATTTTAATGTGACCTAGAGAATTTATTTAGTATATGAACACAATGTGTTCATGTTCTGAAAAATTCCCAAATATTTCAAAGTTCCTATGAAACACAAAGGCATAACATTCATTCTCAAATTGACAATTTCAGTGACTGCAACAAAGTACCTGCCAACAATCTACAGGTGTGCTCTATGATAGATGGTGAACATGGGAGCAAGAGGGAAGTTTTGACAATTTTCAGTTCATAATACTCTCTTGCTCTGATGCTGCAGGTGTAGTACAGACTCACAGATTGTTTGAAATTTCCAAACACATATATTGTCTCTTCCTGTTCCCTTCACAATTACTCAAAAAGCATGCTTAGTCATTTGAGCAATTTGAAGGCTCACTGGAAAAGCCACATAAATAAGATCAAAAACTACTGTACAATATGAATCAATGCTATGAGAGATAAGTTCAAGGCACTAAAAGAACACAAGCCAAAAATATTTAGATGGATAGTAGAGGAAAACAAGGGCGGTTTCTAAGAGAAGACAACAATAAGTGAGGAAGGAAAGGAAAAGAAGGCACTCCAGGAAGAGAAGTAAAACATGATGCTTTTGCATACCTACATGTTCAATGCATTTCTCTATCTACAGTTTGGGTTCATTTGTATGCCTCTGCATTCAAAATGTGATAGGCAAAAGAAGTATGTGGGGGTGGTCTTGGTTCATCCAGAAGGGGAAGAACCCAGCAGAAAATCAATAGAGAAAGGAGGGGCTAGATCAGAATTGTTTTTGTAGGTTTAGCTAGAAGTTTGAACCTGATCCTAAAACCTATGTAAAGGCATTAAATTTGAAGCAAGAGAGTTATTAGATTTATTTATTTATACTGGGGATTAAACCTAGGAGTACTTTACCATTGGGCTACATTCCCAGCCCTTTTTATTTTCTTAATTTACTTTTATTTTTGAGACAAGATCTTGCTAAGTTGCTTAGGGCCTCACTAAATTGCCAAAGCTGGCCTTGAATTTGCAATCCTCCTGCTTCAGCCTCCCAGATAGCTGGGATTACAGGCATGTGCCACCATACACAGTTAGTTTCAGAAGCTCATTTTTCTAAAGCATCACTTTTATAAATGATTGTCACAGCAGTGTGAACAATAAACTAGAGGAAGATCACATTAGAGAAAACAATGGTACATTTTTAAAAGGGGATTAAGAAAACGGCTATAAATTTTAAACTTGCAAATGATTTTGGATGCCTGAGTTTTAATTTGAAGCATGGAATAAAAATGGGTTAAACATACCTATTGGTACCTAAAGGGTACTAGGTCAATCTAAAATAATAATTTCAGTTATATGTCACTGACAGGACTCGATCATATTATGTTCAATAAACAAATTTATTAATGACTTGTAAAAGGTCAAAAAGACATGTTGATCAAAACTATGACTTTCAGGAAGCTGGAAGAGTTATATAATGTGTTAACTTTAGTATTTTCTTAAGTATAAATCACTAGTCCCTCTCAAAATTCCATTAATTAACAATAAAGGAATTTTTAAAGATATGAAATAATGACTATAAAAAAAATCAGAGGAGTAAAGATGAAAAAAATCTGGACATTTTAGAAGACAAAATATAAATGCTAAGTGTCCATAGAGAGAGAGAGAGAAAAAAAAAAAAAGCAAGCCAATTCTTGCTGTAGAATCCCAGAAAAAAAGATGTAAAGGGTATCTCCTGAAAACAGATAGATATAAAAGGAGTCTATGTTCTACATACCACGCACAGCCAGGCAGCTGCCCTTTCTCACCATGGCAAATGACTAAAGTCCATCCTCTGAATATGTGGACTGAGATAGGTACTTCAAACAGCAAAGGTAGGACTGGAGAGAGGTGCTGAAAATAGGCATCACGTGAAAACCTCTCACCAAGTGGAGAGAATATTAGTGCTCCTTCCACCACTCCACTCCCAGAATGCAGCTGGTTTCATACTAAATTCCGAGGCAGGAGGTTGGAAGCTTCTTTTCTAAGAAAACCAATTGGTCCAAAAGATAAAACATAGAGAGAGTCACATGTATTATGTGCCCTAACAAAATATGTGGATTGTTACTCAAACTGAAGAAGGTCCATTTGTTGCCCAACTCAACAAATGAAAGAAAGTCTCACACCAACATATTGAAATTTTAGAACATAGTGAAAATTTTAGAACACTAGAGAGAAAGAAATCCTATAAACCTCTAGAGAAAAAAGGAAGAGGGGGGAAAAAATCCCTTAACAAGAATCAGGAAGGGGTTGGTTTGGCTCAGTGGTAGAGCACTAGCCTAGCATGTGTGAGACACTGGGTTCCATTCTCAGCACTGCATTTAAATAAATGAATAAAATAAAGGTCCATCGACATCTAAAAATATATATTTTTTAAAAATCAGGAGAAGAAAGCAACCTAGAAGACTGGTGATGAGAATTCCCAAAACAACAAGAATTGAAACCTCTCTGTAGGAAGTCAACCAAGAAAGCATAGCCATCTGGACAACTGAACAGAACAATGAAGGAGGTATCCAGAAGAGGCTCTGAGGAAAGGATGGATCTGATGGATTATCTGCTGTGTTTGTATTTCAGAGATTTTTGAAACTCTATCAGAGGGTATGGGAATAAACAGGGTTTGGAAATAAACACCACTAAGTAGATAGAAAAATAAAGTAAACAAGGAGAAACTTAGATAATTTATTAACCTCCAGGGAAAAATACAAAAAGAAAATCCAAAGATATTTTAGCAGATGGAAACTTAGGCCAATTTTACACAAGATTAAAAAAAAATCTTAAATAAACATAAAAGCAATACTAACCAGAAAAACATCAACTCAGCAGCTCGGGAGGCTGAGGCAGGATCACAAGTTCAAAGTTAGCCTCAGCAACTTAGTGAGGCCCTAAGTAACTTATCAAGACCCTGTCTCAAAATCAGAAACAAAAAGGATTGGAAAGGTAGCCCAGTGGTTAAGCACCCTTTTAAAAAAAACCAGAAAGACATAGATCTTAAAATAACTGAAAGATAGTCAGCCATTGGAGAAGGGCAGTGTGTAGAAGAAGGAAGTAGTATTTGAAGAGAAAAAAAGGGCTTCAAAAGAGTTTCAACTGTGTAAAATGGAACAATGGCAACATTAAGTAGCTCTGCTTCATTTATGCCTCTTTATAAACTCTTCCATGCTGCTTTAGAATTTATGTATGCACTACCTGTATCTTTCCAAATAGACGAAAGAGAAAAACCACATCTTACATAGTAAAATATTCCCAGAACCTAACACAATACTTTCCACATGGCAGCATTAAAATGATGATGTTGTTGTTTTAAGATACTAGGGATCGAATCAAGGGACACTCTACTGCTGCAGTCCACTGAGTTACTACTGCCCTCCACTGAGCTACATCTTCAAAATTTAAAATAATAATAATAATTTTTATTTTGAAGCAGGCTCTCACAAAGTTGCTGAAGTTGATCTCAAACTTGCTGTCCTCCTGCCTCAGCATCCTAAGTAGCTGGGATTACCAGCATGCACCACCATGCCTGGATGAAGAGCCATTTAATGATGCACTGTAAATGGACCACAGGATCTGTAATGTCCTGGGTCAGATGACCTTAAAATCTTTTCTAACCTGGAGATTACATAACCCAAGTCATAGTAAGTAAAATGAAACTAGTTTCTTTATTCACAATTACTTTGGTTATCCTAATATAAAATTTCCTTTATAGCCCTGGGCCTAAAATTATATTAGAGAAGATAATATAACTATCTTATTTATTAATTTTTCTTAATTATACTCAAAGATTACTTTGATCTATATATAAAACCTATAAATATGCTACATTTCTTTCAATAGTATTTATGGATTAGTTTGTTATTACTAACATTATCTGTACTAACTGGCACTATGAGAAAGTATCGCTTGAGGTCATTCTTAAAGCTTTGATCAAAAGGACTCTCTCCCCTCATCCTACCATAGCATTTCAAGCTTCTTCATGCATCTGCCCTATTACTTTCCCCACATTCACAATGTCTGATGCTCCATGGGAATTTATAAATAGAACTTCTACCCAGGTGCAGTGGCATATATCTGTAATCCCAGTGGCGTGGAAGGCTGAGACAGAAGGATCACAATTTCAAGGATAGCCTCAGTAACTTGGCAAGGTCCTGAGCAACTTAGTGAGATCCTGTCTCAAGACAAAACAAACAAAAAAACCTAAAAAGGGATGCGAATGTAGCTCAGCAGTAAAGCACTCCTGAGTTAAATCCCCAGTACCAAAAAAAAAAAAAAAAGGATTTCTATCTAACCAATTTGCTGCCTGTTATGTACTGGATATGAGGTATCCCCCAAAAGCTCCTGTGTCAATGAAGGAATATTCAGAGGTAAAATGAGAGTTGTAACCTAATCAGTCCATCCTACTTTGAATGGTCTGACTGGGTAGTAACTATGGACAGGTGGGGCATAGCTGGAAGGGTACATCTTCCCTGTGGCCCCTTCCTGGCTCCCCCTTGCTTCTCTGTTGTCATGAAGAGAGCAGCACCCCTCTGCCACAGCCTCCCTCCCATGTCCCCTCCTCCACCATGATGTGCTGCCTCACCTTGGGCCTAGAGCAATGGAGTCAGTCATCTATGAACCGAGACCTCTGTTACCATGAGCCAAAATAAACTTCTCCTCCCGTAAAGTTGTTCTTTTCAGGGATTTTTAATCACAGTGATGCAAAAGCTGACTAAAACACTCTCAAGTGTCTTATTGTGGATGTGTACTAATGAATCAGTGCAGAATGTACTAAAAAGTAGAAAGTACATCCTGATACCAACTTACTTCGTGTTGTCCTCAGAGACACATAAACTTAATGGATGAAGCAAGGCATACAACACAATTCTGCATAGGGAATGGATCCAAAATTATGTATTTGATACCGTAACTCATACCATAAGCAGCCTCGGGTTGGTAAAAGGCATTCACTGACCAAAATATTCTGGACACTATGAAAAAAAACATATTCTTGTGCCAAATGCCAGTATACTAAAAAAATAACTAGAGTCATACAGAATATTTTTTTAAAAAATTAAAATTTGTTGAGTAGCAAAGGCTGAAAAACTGTTTTCTTTATAACATTTGAAGATTTAAATTCAGAAGAAATAATTCAGCAGTATTTGTGCAATCTATTCTTACATACTTTAACAATGCTAAAGTGGGATTCCCTAGAAATACTAACAGGGAAAACAAAACTTTGATGTGCTTCGAAAACACAAAGGATATAAAACATTCTCTTTCTGGTTATTAAAAAGAGCTAATCAAACAGCACTAAAAGCAAATCACAAGGAGAAATAATGAAAAGATAACAGAAAAAAACTGAACATCACACATAAAAAGAAACTGATATGGAGACATCTAAGTCCCCAATCAGATATTAGAATTCAACAAACCAATTCAATATATTTACTGAATGCCTGTGACATGCAGACACAGTACTAGACACATGGGAGGAGGAAGCAATGAACATACCATTTATGGTCTCTGCCCTATGGAAACTTAGAAGTTTACCATGGGAGAGGGGCAATTAAAACAGTTTAACAGGTATGTTCTATAGAACTACCAGTACAACTAGAACAAAGAAGAGGAACAAAAAAGAAAGAAAGAAAACAGCTGGGAAAGGAGGGGGAATGGGAATGAGAAAGACAGTAGAATGAATAAATTTCCTATGTTCACATATCAATACACAACCATTGCAACTCCACATCATATACAACCACAAGAATGGGAAGTTATACTCCATGTATGTATGACATGTCAAAATGCATTCTACTGTCATGTATAACTAAAAAAACAAATTATAAAAATTTGTAAAAGCATAGCTAATAAACATTTGAAAACCTATATTCTCATTAGCAGTTAAAAATCCATATTAATAATGAAATCCAAATTTTCACTTAGTAAATGATAGATGGTATTGGAAAGGATGCAAGGAAATATCCTTTCATACACTATTACCAGAAGAATGAACCACTACAATATTTCTGGAGAGGTTACAACACATATATGTACTATTTGACCCATAATTTCCAACTCTGGATAAGTATTTACAATAAATCATCATAGCAGATTTATCTCTAGGAATATTAATCACAGGCAGAGAAACATAGAAAAACAATCTAAGAATCAAACAATAGGGAACTAATTAAGCAAATTACAGTATATGTAGAGTAGTTTGAATGACTAAACAGAATAATTTAGAACAGCATTTTTCAACTAGATGACACAGAATTTCAGAGGTTCATATATTAAAATGGTAATGGTGTGTATTTAAATTTCTAACTTTTAATCAATAAATATAATCATAATTTTAATATTTTTGTATTTAAAATGGTACAGTTTGAAAGCATCAAGGTATTTATAAAAACAGTAATGAACAGTGATTAGTAAGAACCAAATGAGAGCTTAGCCATTCAATCAATTATAGCTAAACCAAATTAGCCACAGTGGGGGTCTTTACTACTGTATCATTACAAATGTTATTATTCATATCTAATTTATGTTAATAAATAAGGGCACACAGATTATTTATTTGTTTGTTTGTTTATTTATTTATACATTAGTGATTAATCCTAGGGGCTTGTGCATGCCAGGTAAGTATTCTACCATTGAGCTATATCCCAATCCCTTTTTATTTTATTCTGAGACAGAGTCTCACAAAGTTGCCCAGGCTGATCTCAAATTTGTGATCTTTCTGTCTCAGTTTCTAGAGTATCTGGGATTGCAGGTGTGCACCACCTGATTTTATTTTTGAAGGATGCTTAATCAATAATGATACTGAAATGAAAAAAAATTGATGAAGAACATAAATGTAATAATCACAAAAATTCAGTTCTGATAATGATGAAGAGCTATGGTTTTGGACAGGGACAAATCTGGATTCAACTCTGTGCTCTATAACTTAAGTTATATAGTGCCCTTGTGACTCTAGGTAAAATACTTAACATCTCTGAGTTCAGGTTCTTTATCTGTAAAAAGTTTGAGAGTATTAAATAATGAATGTAGAGAGCTCAGAATACTACATGGTATAGAGTATGTATCCTGAGACAGACACTAAGCAAACCAAAAACCACCTAGGAAAGTTATTGTGGTCAGTTCCACGTGTGCAATAGCTAGCTAGCCAGCTGTCTGGGCCACTTGGCTCACAAGTTTCACCTATATTTTTTAAATTTTGACCTCAACTAGGGTATTACAGTTTTAGATGAAGGCAACAATATATTTTCACCAAACATGGTAGTTACTACATTGACTTTTTTCATTTTAAGTATGCCTTATTTTTACAACAGTTTTAGACTCACACCAAAACTAACCAAGAAGTACAAAGTTTTCATACACACCTTCCAACCTCAAATATATACAACCTCTACTCCCAAGAATATCCTGTACAGAAAGGTACATTTGTTGCAACAGACAAACCTACATTGGCACATCATTTTCACCTGCAACAATAGCTCCATCAATTCAATCTTGTACATTTTATAGGTTGAGACAAATGTGTAATGACATTTATCCATTATAGTATCATACAGAATAATTACGTTGCCCTAAAAAACCCTTGTATTCTACCCTTCATCCCTCCCTCTCACCCAACATCTAGTAATCACTGTCTTTTTTTTATTATCTCCATAGTTTATCATTTGCAGAAAGTCATGAAGTCAAAATTATATTGTACACAGCCTTTTCAGATTGTCGTCTTTCACTGAGCAATATACATTTAAGGCTCCACCATGTCTCAGAGCTTGATAATTCATTTCCTTTTACTACCAAATTATAGTCTATTCTCTAGTTGTACTACAGTTTATTTACCCATTTATCTAATTAGGAACATCTTGGCTACTTCAAGTTTTGGCAAAATTATGAATAGGGCTGTAATAACACTTGTGTGCAGGTTTTTGTGTGGACTTAAGTTCATTTGGATATATATAAAGGAGTGACTACTGGGTCACATGGGAAGAGTATGCTTATTAGTTTTATATATTAAAGTCTTCCAAAATGGCTATACAGTTTTTCATTGCCACTGGTAATGAAAAGAGTTCCTGTTGCTCCACATTCTCGTTAGCATTTGGCACTGTCAGTATTTGGGGTCTAAAAGATATGTAGTGTTATCTCATTGTTTTTTATTTAACTGTCCAATCCCTACTGAGCTATAATATTGGGCATGTTTTCATATGCTTATTTGCCATCTGTATATCTATTATGGCGACCTATAGGTTCAGAATTTTTGTCCATTTCTATCAGTTTGTCCATTTTGTTATCATTGAGTTTTAAGAGCTCTTTGTATATTTTGGATAACAGTCCTTTATCAGATTTTTTAAAAATGTTATCTCCCAGTCTATTATGTTTATCTTCTCAGTCCCTTGTTAGTGTATTTGACAGGCATGAATATTTAATGTTAATGAAGCCTAGCTTACCAATTATTTCTTTTTTTAATGTTTTTTCTTCTTTTTTTTTTAGTTTTAGGTGGACACAATACCTTTATTTTATTTTTATGTGGTGCTGAGGATCAAACCCAGTGCCTCATGCATGGCAGGCAAGCACTCTACTACTGAGCCACAGTCCCAGCCCCAATTATTTCTTTAATGGACTTGATGTTGTATCTAAAAAGTAACTGCAATACTCAAGGTCATCTAGATTTTCTCCCTTGTCATATTATAGGAATTTTACAGTTTTGCATTTTAATTTAGTTATATGATCCATTTTGGGTTATACTGAACAATATAAGACCTGTGTTGAGGTCTTATACTGCACATGGACATTTTTGCACATGGATATCCAGTTGTTCCAGCACCATTTGTTGAAAAGATAATCTTTGTTCCATTGCTTTGCCTTTGCTCCTTTGTGTAAGATCTGTAGAATATATTTATGTAAGTCTATTTCTGAGCTGTCTATTCTGTTCCATTGATCTACTCGTCTATTCTTTAGCCAATACCACACTGTCTTGATTACTGTACTTTTATAGTAAGTCTTGAAGTCAGGAAGTGCCAGTCCACTGACTTTGTTCTTCTTCAACATTGTGTAAGCTATTCTGAGTCTTTTGCCTGTACATAAAAACGTTAGAATCAGTTTGTTAATGTCTACAAAATCGCAATTTTCAATCAGATTGTGGTGAATCTACAGATGAAGCCAGGAAGAGCTAACACCTTGACAATAATGAGTCTTCCTATCCATAACCATGGATCTCAATTTATTTGTTCCTTTGATCATTTCATAAGAGTTTTGTAGTTTCCTTATATAGATACTGTACATATTTGCTTAGATTTATATGTAAGCATTTAGTCTGGGCACTGGATTTTTAATTTCTAATTCCACTTGTTCACTCCTGGTACACAGGAAAGCAACTAACTTTTGTATATTAATCTTATATCCAGTGACCTTGCAATAAACATTAATTAGTTCCAGATTTTTTGTTGATTCTCTCAGAGTATCTACACAGGCAATCATGTCATCAGCAAACAAAGACAAAAACCTTCCTTTCCAACTCATATTCCAATTAACTCTCTTTGCTAGCCTAACCATATTAGCTAGTACTTGCAGAACCGTATTGAGAAAGAATTGTGAGAGGGGACATCCCTGCCTTCTTCTTGCTCTTAGCAAGAATGCTTCTAGTTTTTCACCACGACAGTAATTCCAAGATTTTTACAGATGTTCTTTTATCCAGTTGAAGAAGATCCCCTTTATTCCTAGTTGGCTGAGAGCTTTTATCATGAATGGGTCTTAGATTATGACATATGCTTTTTCTACATTTGTGATACCGTTATGATGTCACTTGTCTTCTCAGCCTGTTGATATGCTAAGTGAAATTTACTAATTTCCAAAAGTTGAACTTTATATACCTGTGGTAAACCCTACTCAGTCAGGATATATAATTCTTTTTTGCACATTGTTTGATAATTTCTATTATTTTAATGAGAATGATTACATTTATGAGTGTGAGAGATACTACTCTTTTTGTTTCTTGCAATGTCTTTATCTGGTTGTGATATTAGGATAATGCTTGTGTCACAGAATGAGTTACAAAGCATTCCTCTATTTCTATCTTTTGGAAGACATTATAGAGGTTTGGCATGAACTATTCCATAAAAATTTGGCTGAATTCAACAGTGAACACATTTGGGCCTGGTGCATTCTGTTTTGGAAGGTTATTAATTATTGATTCAACTTAATAGATATGTACTTATTCAGACTGTCAGCTTCCTGTGTGACTTTTAACAGACTGTGTTTTTTAAGAAACTAGTCCATTTCCTATAGGTAATCAAATTTGTGATTATCAACTTTTAGTTATTCACTGTGTTTGTTTATTACCCATTAAATGTATATGGGAATTAGAGGGAAGTCTCCTCTTTCCTTTCTGATATAAATTTGTGGCATCACTTTTTTTCTTAAATATCCTGGCTAGAGGTTTATTGATATTTTTAGATAACTAGCTTTTAGTTTTGTTAATTTCTCTATTGATCTCTTGTTTTCAATTCCATTGACTTCCAATTTTTAATATTTCTTTTCTTCTGCTTACTGTGGATCTAATCGTCTCTTCTTTTAGATTCCTATGGTAGAAGCTCAAATTACTGATGTTAGATGGTTTTTCTTTCACTTCCTTCCAAACTGGTTTTACTGCATCTCAAAAATTTTGATAACTTGTATTTTCATTATTATTTAGCACACTATTTTTAAACTTGAGATATCTTCTTTAATCTATGTGTTACATTAGTGTGTTATTTAATCTCCAAGTATTTGGGAAACTTTCAGCTATTTTTTTGTTATTATTTCTAGTTTAATTCCATTTTGATCTGAGAGCAGACATTGTATGATTTTATAAAATTTGTTCAGGTATGTGTTATAGCCAATAATGGTGTCTACCTTAATGAGTGTTCTATGTGAGCTTGAGAAGATTATACAGGTCTTGTAAGAAGCAGTATTAAAAGTCAATTATATCCATTTGGTTAATAGTGCTATTGAATTCTACCATATTCTTACTTATTTTCTGCCTGCTGGGTCTATGTTTGATAGAGAGGTATAAAAGTCTCAAACTATATTAGTGGATTGTTATGGTTGGGATATTTAATTAATATCCCCTAAAAAATTCACATACTAGGCAATACAAGAATGTCCAAAGGTTAAATGATTTGGATTATAAGAGCTATAACCTCATGAGTGGATTGATTCATTTGATGGATTAATAATATTAATTGAAGTAGGTCACTGGGGGCTTAAAAATCATGGTAGAACAATGGAGTCAGCCAATCATGGACTGAACTTCTGAAATTATGAGCCCAAAATAACTTTTCTTCCTCTAAGTTGTTCTTGTCAGGTATTGTAATATAATACCTGTAATGAAGAACTGACTAACAGTAATGAAGAACTGACTAACACATGGATTCATACAATTTTTCCTTGTTGTTTTATCCATTTTCCTTCACAAAAACACTGATACTTTATTAAGCATACGCACACTAAGAGTGGCATGTCTCATTAAAGAATTAGCCCCTGATCCCCAGCACAACAAAAATAAATAATAATAATAATAATAATAATAATAATAATAATAAATTGCCCCTAGCATTGGCACCAAGACAGGCAAGAAGACCAATGGAACAGAATAGAAAACACGGAGACAAACCCACATAAATACAGCTATCTCATACTAAACAAAGCTGCCATAAACATACATTGGAGAAAAGATAGCCTCTTCAACAAATGGTGCTGGGAAAACTGGAAATCTATATGTAGTAGAATGAAATTTAACCCCAATCTCTCATCCTATACAAAACTCAACCCAAAGTGTATCAAAGGCTTAGATATTAGACTAGAAACCCTGTACTTACTAGGAAAAAATGTAGGCCCAACACTCCAACATGTCGGCTTATGAACTGACTTCCTCAACAAGACTTTCAAAGCGCAAGAAGTAAAATCAAGAATTAGTAAATGGGATGGAAATCAAACTAAAAAGTTTCTTCACCGCAAAAGAAATAATCAGTAACATGAAGAGAGAGCCTACAGAATCAGAGAAAATCTTTGCCACTCACATCTAAGATAAGGTGTTAATTTCCAGTGTATATAAAGAACTCAAAAAGCTTAACACCATAAAAACAAATGACCCAATCAATAAATGGGCAAAGGAACTAAACAAACACCTCTAAAAAATAAATAACAGTCAACAAATAAATGAAAAAATCTTCAAGATCTCTAGCAATTAGAGATGTAAATTAAAACTATACTGAGATTTTACCTTATTCCAACCAGAATGGCAATTATCAAGAAGACAGTAATAATAAATGTTGGTAAAGATGTGGGGAAAAGGGTACACTCAGACATTGTTGGTGGGACTGCAAATTAATACAACCACTCTGCAAAGTAGTATGGAGATTCCTCAAAAAACTAGGAATGGGACCACTATTTGACCCAGTTATCCCACTCCTTAGTATATATCCAAAGGAGTTACAATCAGCATATTATAGTGACACAGTCACATAAATGTTTATAGTAACACAATTCACAATAGCTAGGTTATGGAACCAACCTGGGTGCCCATCAACAGAAGAATGGATAAAGAAACTGTGATACACACACACACACACACACACAATGGAGTATTACTCCACTACAAAGAAAAATGACTTTATGACATTCATCAGTAAATAGTTGGATCTGGAGACTATCGTGCTAAGTGAAAACAAGTTAATGCCAAAAAACCAAAGATTGAATGTTTTGTCTGATATGTGGATGCTAACGCACAATGGGGGGAGGGGGGCAGTGAATTAGGCAAAGGGGAATGAAGGGAAGGGAAAGAGGGCAGGAATAGGAAAGATGCTGGAATGAATCTGACATAAATTTCCCGGTACATATAGGAATACACCACAGTGAATCTCACATTGTGTATGTCCATAAGACTGGGATCCTAATTAGAATAAAATATATTCCATGTTTATATAAATATATCAAAATAGATTCTACTGTCATGTATAACTAAAAAGAAAAACTTTTTTAAATTTACTAAATTCTGCAATTTTTCCAAAGGATGGCTCTGAGTAGTTATCAAATCTGGGGAGCGGGGGGGACACAGAATTAGCTCCTTTCATTATATAATGCACCTCTTTATCACTCATAATTTACCTTACTGTGAAGTTTGCTCTGCCTGAAATGATTATAGCTACTCCCATTTCTATTAGTATTAAGATGGTATAACTTTCTCTATCTCCTTATTTTTTTAAAATATTTTTTAGTTGTCAATGGATCTTTATTTTATTTGTTTAATGTGGTGCTGAAGGAAGATGGCGGCGAGGGGAGTGCATTGCCCCCGTGTGCTGCTTCACTGTGTGGGAGTATGACAAGTCAGGACGGCTAAAGGATATCTTGTTAGGAATTTCCAGCAATAGTGGGGTGCTCCGGAACCTGGAGGAAGGATTTCCATCGCACGAGGATCGGCTACGGGGACTCAAACGCGAGAGGTTTGTCGCTCGGAGGGTAACACTGCTTATTCAGCAAATCGCCCCGCGGCTAGAGTTTGCAGCGCGCTGGGATAGAGACGCAGGGTTACAGCGCTGCAGTTTCTGCCAGCCGCGCAAGCACCGTACTCAGGGCTGAATTCTGGGTTCGAGACGGGGGAAGGAAGCGGTCCATCTCGGTTCTCCACACCGGTCAGACCACAGAGGAGGCCAGCAGCCACCATGTTGGTAAACTGACGTCACCTTCCCTGTTTTCGACTGACCGCAGCTCATTCAGCCATAGATCAGGTAATTTCAGGCTGCAATTCACCTGCGGCTTGCAGACAGATTGCTAGGGTTCA
>NW_026000016.1:34003895-34022155 GCF_001458135.2 Marmota marmota marmota
GTGGAGGATGGGAAAGGCAGCGGAGCACAACAGACACTAGGATGGCAATTTGTAAATCAATGGATGTGTAACTGATGTGATTCTGCAATCTGTGTATGGGGTGAAGGTGGGAGTTCATAACCCACTTGATTCAAAGTGTCGAATATGATATGTCAAGAAATTTGTAATGTTTTGAACAACCCACAATAAAAAATTTAAAAAAATAATAATAATAATAATGTGGTGCTGAGAATCGAACCCAGTGCTTCACACATGCTAGGCAAGCACTCTACTACTGAGCCACAATCCCATCCCCTCTATCTCCTTATTTTTAGCCTGTATGTTTCTTTATATTTAAGGTGGTTTCTTATAAACAAAAAATATAATTAGGTCTTGTTTTTTGATTCACTATGGCAAGCTCTTGTCTTTTAATTGGTGTATTTTGATCATTAATACTTAAATTATTATTTTTGTAACTAAATCAATATTTTTCACTACTTTCTATTTGTTGCCCTTACGCTTTTATTTTTCTTTTACTTGTCCCTCAACATTTGTGGTTTCAAATGAGCATTTTTATATGATTCCATTTTTTTCTTCTTTTTATCTCTTTTTTTTTTTCTTTTATAGTACTGGAGACTGAATCCAGTGCTGCTCTGCTACTGAATTACATCCACAGCCCTTTAATTAATTAATTAGTTAATTAATTAACTTGCTTATTTATTTTGTAGTTCTAGAAATCAAGCTCAGGGTCTCGCACATGTCAGGCAAATGCTCTACTACTAAGGCATATCCCTAGCCTTTTATTTTTTATTTTGAAACAGAGTCTTGCTAAGCTGCTGAGGCTAGCCTCAAACTTGTAATTCTTCTGCCTCAGCCTCTGAAGTCACTGGCATTACAGGACCACTCCACCATGTCCAGCCATGTTTTCTCCTTTCTCAGCACACCATTTATACTTTTTTGTTTTTTACTTTTTTTTATAGTTGTCCTCAAGTTTGCAATATGCATTTACAACTAATCCCAGTCCAATTTCAAATGACATATTATTTTACAAATAGTATAATCTAAAATAACAAAAAATCATACTTCCTCCCTCCTATCACTTGTAACATTGCTATCATGCATTTCACTTATACATAAAAGTGTATATAAATATATAAATTCATAAGCATACATAAATGAATACTCTTGCTATTCTGTTAAACAAACTATTACATGTTAGATCAATTAAGAAAAATAAAAGTTCTTATTTTTTCACTAAATTCTTTCTCCTGTGCTCTTCTTTTCTTTATGTAGACCCTAGTTCTTGACCTAAACAATTTCCCTTCTCTCTAAAGAACTTCTTTTAACACTTTTTGGAAGACAGATCTACTGGCTACAAAATCCCCCAATTAATGCCTGTCTGATAAAGTCTTTATTTCAACTTCATTCTTTTTAATTTTTTATTTGTTCTAATTAGTTATACATGACAAGAGAATGAATTCATTTTGACATGTCATACATAAATGGGAGTATAATTTCTCATTCTTCTGGTTGTACATGATGTAGAGTTACACTGGGCGTGTAATCACATACACACATAGGGTAATAATGTCCAATTCATTCTACTATCCTTCCTACCCCACCTTAGCCCCTCCCTTCACTCACCTCTGTCTAATCCAAAGTACCTCTATTCTTCCCTAGCTATCCCCCTTATTGTGAATTAGCATCCACATACCAGAGAAAACATTTGGGTTTTGGTTCTATGGGATTCGCTTATTTAACTTAGCATGATATTCTCCAGTTCCTCCATTTACTGGCAAATGTCATAATTTCATTCTTCTTTAAGGCTGAGTAATATTCCATTGTGTACATATACCACATTTTCTTTATCCATTCATCTGTTGAAGGGCACCTAGGTTGGTTCCACAGTTTAGCTATTGTGAGTTAAACTGCTATAAACCTTGATGTGGCTGCATCACTGTAGTATGCTGATTTTGAATCTTTTGGGTATAAACTGATGAGCGGGATAGTTGGATCAAATGGTGGTTCCACTCCTAGTTTTCTGAGGAATCTCCACATTGCTTTCCAGAGTGGCTGTAGCAATCTGCAGTCCCACCAATAATGTATGTGTGTACCCTTTTCCCCACATCCTCACCACATTTATTGTTGCTTGTATTCTGGTAATTCTTATCATTCTGACTGGAATAAGATGAAATCTTAGTGTAGTTTTGATATGCATTTCTCTAATTTGCTGGAGATGTTGAACTTTTTTATATATTTGTTTATCAATTTTATTTCTTCTTCTGTGAAGTGTCTACTCAGTTTCTTAGCACATTTATTGATTTGGGTGGTTTTGTTGTTGTTTTGGTTTGGTTTTTGGTGTTAAGTTTTTTTGAGTTCTTTATATATCCTGTAGATTAACACTCTATCTGAGGTCAAAGTGGTAAAGATTTTCTCCCATGCTGTAGGCTCTCTCTTCATGTTATTGTTTCCTTTGCTGTAAAGATGCTTTTTAGTTTGATTCCATTCCATTTATTGATTCTTGATTTTACTTCTTGCACTTTAGGAATCTTATTAAGGAAGTCAATTCCTAAGTCGACACAGTAGAGATTTGGGCTGACTTTTTCTTCTTTTAGGCACAGGTCCTCTGTTCTAGCGCCTAAGTCTGGTCCACTTTGAGCTGAGTTTTGTACAGTTACCTTTCATTCTTGAAGGATAGTTTCAGACTTTTCTTGCTTTGCACTATTTCTATGAAGTCAGATGAAATTCTTGTTACTACTCTAGAATTCCTCCTCTTGCTTCTTTCCAGATTCTTTCTCTTTTCATTTTCTACTTTAAAGATGATGTACACAGGTGTTTTTTTTTTAATTATTTTTGTGGCATTTATACTGCTTGGAACTATTACTAGGACTTCAATATTGCTTCTATTCTCTTTTTCTTCCTCTTTGATATGCCTGTTACTAGATGTTCCACCTTTTGTAGTTGCCCCACAGTTCTTGGTTTGTTCCATTTTTTTTTTTTCAGTGTTTCTTTTCTTTCTGCTTTTCAGTTCTGGAAGTTTCTACTGACATATCCTCAAGCTCAAAGAGTCTTACCCCCTGCCATATCTAGTCTATTTATAAGCCAACCAAGAGTATTCTTCATTTCTGTTACAGTGTTGTTGATCTCTAGCATTTCATTTTGATTGTTTCTTAGAATTTCCACCTCTTATATTGCTCATCTGTCCTTGCATGCTGTTTATGGTACCTCCACTAGAGTCCTTGGCATATTAATCATGGTTATTTTAAATATCCAGTCTGATAATTCCAATATCCTTGCCATATCTGGGTCTACTTCTGTTGTGTGTTCTCTCTTCAATTTTTTATTTTTTTTTTATTTTATTTTATTTTTGCCTTTTAATATGCCTTGCAACTTTTTGTTGAAAGCTGGACATTATGTACTGGGTATAAGAATCTCTAGTAAAAAAGGCCTTTAGTAAGAGGTCAGGGAGGGGAAGCATTCTGTAGTCCTGATTATGTCTTGAGTCTTTTAGTGAGACTGTGGCCCTGGACTGTGAACTTCACATATGCTTTTGTTCTTTTTCCCAACTTTGATGGGACTGGATAGCTCAAGGAAGCTTAAATGGGGATTTCCCTTTCACTAGATCGTTAGGCTCTGATAAAGCCCAGTAGGTTAGGCTCTCATAAAACCATTTTTCTTGAGGACAGACATTGTTAAAAAGAAGAGGGTGCTCTGCTGTGTTATAAAATAGCTACCTGTCCCCACTCTCATCATCTGCCTTCCCCAGGATCCCTAGCAGATTCTTCTCCAATATTCACTTTGAGACCCTGGTGAAGATCCAAAAGGTAAAACTCATAAAAATCTGGTGGGGTCAGGGGGCACCTCTGGAGTTTTTAACTATCAGACTTGTCCATAATGAGCCACTGACAATTTGTCAACTACATTTCAGGTTTTGCCACACCAGCACTATTCCCATGGGGAGTTTGCTCATGGTTTTTCACTCTGATGCATTATGATTCTCTATGTATGCCTGTCTGTCTCTCCAATTGTGAGGGCAGCACTTCCTTAATGAATTAAAGAAGAATTATTGATATTTCAGTTTGTTTAGCTTATTGTTAGGATAAAGTGGCAACTTCCACACTTCTTCTATTTTGCACTGAACAACCAAAGCTACTGTATTGATTTTTAAATGTATTTTTATATATCTACAAACATAAATTTTTAGTATCAACACTATTAGTAGAATGCTATGCACAAAGCCACAGTAATAGATTATTTCACTTTAGATGTATTGACATGCATAGTACTACTAACATACTACAGTATACTGAAACTACAATTATACTGCATTTACTACTATTTTTATAATACATAAACTATATACAAATAATATCATAGTAGAATATACTGTTTCCACATATATATTACATTATATAGTAAATACAACATTTATTATACTATTCATAGTGGTAATTTCTTAATGGCTTCTACAACAGAATAATATTAAATTTACCAGAAAAAAAATATGGGACAATAGTGGATTAGTTCGATTTTATTGTAGTATATAATGAATAAATTATAGCAATAATTATTAATCCTTATCTACTTTATTATTAGTTCCTTTTTATATGCCTTTGTCCCATACTAATGCAATTTTTCTGGAGAGTTAACTATGGAAGAGAAATATAAATAGATAAAACAGAATGAAGATAAATAAGATAAACAGGATAACACAAATAAGACAGACCAATAAACAAACATGATGTAACTTTTTAAACATTGTATTTTAAAATAATTGCAGGTTTAAAGAAAGTTGTAAAGACTATACAGAGTTCCCTTGTACCCTGTGTTCAATTGGCTCCAATGGCTACAATCTTCTATCTACAATACACCATTAAAACCAGAAAACTGGCATTAGTATAGCACGCGTATACAGCTCTATGTCATCTTAATATAGGTATGCATTCTTGTACCCACCAGCACAATCCAGATACAGAATTGTGTCCCATCACCACAAAGTTCTCCCTGGTGCAACTTTATAGTCACGCCACCATCCCTAAACACTGGCATACATTAATCTGTTCTCTGTTCCATATTCTGCCATTGTGAGAATGTTACATAAATGGAATCACATAGATTTAACCATTTGATATTTGCTTTTCACTTAGAATAATGTCCTTCAAATCTATTCCAGTTGATATACATATCAATAGTTTACTCATTTTTATTGCTGAATAATAATCTATGGTATTGATAAATCTCAGTTTATTCACCTAATGTAAGATAATTTGGTTGTTTTCAGTTTGGGGTTATTACAAATAAAATTTTTGAAAAATGTGAGGTAATATGTCATTGTAGTTTTATTTTGCAATTTTCCAATCACTAGAGATGCTGAATACCTTTTCATGTACTTGTTTGTCACTATTTTATTTGGGGAAATGTCATGTCTTTAGTCATTTTCTTTTCACTGTTGGGTTTCACAGTTCTTTATAATATTCTAGATGACACCTTTGTCACACATGTGGCTTACAAAATAATTTCTTAGAGTTGTAGCTTGTCCTTTTTAACCCTTTAATGGGTCTTAGCAAAGAAATGGGTTTTTAGCCTTAATAAATCCCAACTAAGCAATTTCTCCTTTAACTGATCATGCTTCCAGTGTCATGTCTAAAACTATTATAAACCAAGGCGTAGGTCCTTAAGATTTTTTTCCCATTTACTTCTTAAAGTTTTAGTTAAATTTTTCACTTTTTCTTTTATTTTTAATTTAGTATGTGTGTGTGTGTGTGTGTGTGTGTGTGTGAGTGTGTAAAAGACACTGATGATTAGGTGACAGTTCATTTTTGTGCCAAAAGATACCCATTTGTCCCAGCCATATTTGTTACAAAGGCTATCCTTCCTACATTAAATTGATTTGCACCTTTGTAAAAATTAAGCTGGCCATACTAGTGGGGTTATTTCTGTATTCTCCATTCTGTTTCATCAATCAGTCTCTCTCTCTACACCAACACCACAGTTTTTGTTATTGTGGCCCTATTACAAGACATAAAATCAAGCAGAGAGACTGAGCCCACCTTTTTTTTATCTTCAAAGCTATTTTAACTCTTCTAGTTCCTATACCTTCCCATGTTCATTTTAAAATAATCTGGTCTATATTTATTCTTGTTTTCTTTAAAAAAAAAAAAAGAAAAAAAAAACACCTTACTGAGAACTTGATAGGAATTGTGTTAAATCTGAATCAGTTTGGAGAGAAGTTTTATATTTACTACATTGTGTCTTCTGATCATGAACATGTCTCCAATTACTTTTTTATTACAACATTTATAGCATAAGTCCTATGCATATCTTGTTAGATTTACATACAGTAATTCCAATTATAAATAGAACTATATGGGGCTAGGGTTGTGGCTCAGCGGTAGAGCGCTTGCCTAGCACATGTGAGGCCCTGGATTCAATCCTCACCACCACATATAAATAAATTAAATAAAGGTATTGCATCAACTAAAAAAGGTACAAGTAAAAAAAATTACAAAAAAAGTACTATATGTTTAATTCCAGTTTTGTGGGTTCATTTTTACATATAGAAATATAGCAGATTTTTGAAGCTCATTTTGTATCTTGAAACCTTGCTGAATTTTTTTACTCTAGTTTTTTAGTAGATTTCATGATTTTGTCTGTGTAGATTATTACGTTATCCTTAAATAGAAACAAATTAATATATTTCTTTTTTTCTAATCCCAATGCCTTCTATTTTCTTTTCTTTCTTTATAGCATGGTCTGAAACTTTTGGCACTATGTTGCATAAAACTGTTAAGAATCTGCTTTCTTCCCTATCTTAGGGATAAAACATTCATCTATACACCATTAAGTAAGACATTAGCTGTTTTTTGTAAATATCCTTTACCAGGTTAAGAAAGCTTCCCTCTATGGCTAGATTTTAGAGAAGTTTTTTTGTGAATTTCTTTTGAATTTTTAAATGTTTATTCTGTATCAACTGATGTGAGCTTGTGACTTTTCCTCTTTTGGCGATGGAGCCTTGTGCATGCAAGGCAAGCACTCTACCAATTGAGCTGTATTCCCAGCCTGTGACTTTTCTTCTTTACACTGTTAGTGGTTGGACTGTACTGACTGACTTTCAAATACTGAACCAGCCCTGAATCTCAGGAAACAACTCCACTGGATCATCATATATAATTCTTCTTGAACATTACTGATTTCTGTTTTCTAATATTTTGTTGAAAAAGTTTGTATCTACATTTATGAGGAATATTGGTCTGTAATTTTCAATTTTGTGCTATTTTTTATTTTGGTATCAGGGTAACATTGGTTAAATGAACTAGGAATTGCTCCTACTTCTTCCATTTTCAGGGAAAAAAATGTATAGCATTAATATTAATTCTCCTTTAAAGGTTTGGTAAAACTCTGGTGAAAGTATTCAAACCTTAAGATTTCATTTAGGAGTGCTTTAATTATAAACTTAATCCCCTTAATAGTTAATGAGCTATTCAAATTATCTATTTCATACTGGATGGTAGTTTATGTTTTTCTAACAATTAGTTCATTTCATCTAAATTATCAAATTGACATGTGTACGGGTGTTTGTAGTATTCCCTTGTTATCTTTTTGATGTCTGAAGGATCTGTCCCTTTTTCATTCTCAATGATGGTAATATGTGCGTTCTCGTTCTCTCCCTCCCTCCCTCTCTTCCTCTCTCCTCCTCCCCCACTTTCTCTCTTTCTGTCAGTTTTGCCAGAGGTTTGACAATTTTATTGCTCTTTGCAGAGAACCAGCTTCGTGTTTCACTGATTTATTTTCTATGGTTTTTATTTACAATTTCATTGATTTCTGTTCTCGCCTTTATTTCGTTCCTTCTACTTGTTGTGGGCCCACCTGAGTTAAGATCTCAGATTATTGATTGAGACTTTTACTCTTTTCTGATAAAAGCATTTAGTGCTATAAATTTCTCTCAGCATTGCTACAACTATCCCCTAAATTTTCATATGTTCTGCTTTTTTTTCATTCTACTGTGTGCATTTAAATTGACTTTGAGACAGTAGGGTGTATTTTGACATATTATACATACAGGATACAACCCATTATAATTTTGATCCCATCCTTGTAGCTGAACATGATGTGGACTTATAATGGTCATGTGCTCATGTATGAGTATAGGAAAGGTTACTTCCAATTCTTCTACTGTCTTTCCTATTCCCATCCCTTCTCCCTTCCCTTCATTCCCCTTTATCTAATCCAATGAACTGTCTATATGTTCCATAGGCACTTGAAGAAAATGTGTATTCTGCTATTGATGGATAGAGTGCTCTATAAAAGCCAGTTAAATCTTGTTGTTCCATGTTATTGTTGGGTTCTTACATAACTTGGTTTTCTGTTCTATCGGTTGTTGACAAAATGTTGAAGTACCCAGTTATAATTGGAGATTTGCCTATTTCTTCTTTCAGTTCTATCAGTTTTTGCTTTACATTGTTTGTCTTCTGTTTAGCATATATATATTTAGCACTGATATGTCTTTATCAAAGAGGGTTGATCATTATATAATGTTCCTCTCCATCTCTGTTAATTTCCTTTGCTCTAAAGCATTCTTTATCCAATATTAAAATAGCTATTCATGTTTTATTTTTATTTTTGTTTCCATGATATGCCATTTTCCTCCTTTTTTTGCTTTCAATCTAGTATAAATTACTTTTAAAGCCAGTTTCTTGTAGAAACTATAGAGTTGAATCATATTTTTAATCCACTCTGCCAATGTCTTCAATAAGTATGTTTAGATCATTTACATTTAGTATAATTAATGATGTGTTAAGGCTTAAGTTTCCATTTTACTTTTTTGTTTGCTTGGATTTTTATTTCCCCTGTTGTTTCTCCTATCTTCCTATGAGTCACTTGAATATTTTTTAGAATTCCATTTTAGTTTATCTATACCATTTGTATCTTCTTGTAAAGCTTTCTTTAGTGGTTTCTCAAGTTATTATAAAAACACACATAAGTAACTAGTTTTCTGGTATCATTATTTCATCATTTCAAGCGAAACATGAAAAACTTAACCTCTCTTTATGTGTCTTTACTCACCCTCACTTATAGTTATCTTAAATATTTTGTCTACACACATTTAGAATTGTACCAGATAGCAGTATAATTTTTGTTTCAACTATAAAATATTATTTACAAGGTTAAAGAAGGGAAGTCTACTAGTGTACTTACTCATATTTTACCCTTTCCATTGTTCTTTTTTTTTCTTCCTAATGTTCCAAAATTCCAGCTTTTATCATTTCCTTTATATTTAGAAAACTTACTTCAGTTACTCTTTTACGACAAGTTTAACAGTAACATATTCTCTTTCTGCATCTGAGTATACCCTGATTTCCCTTGCATTCCTGAAAAAATATTTTCACAGTATATAAACTTCTGGGTCAAGAGTTCTTTCAGCATTTAAAAAATGTTGCGCAGCAGGGCACAATGGTGCACATCCTATAATCCCAGCAGCTCAGGAGGCTGAGGCAGGAGGACCACAAATTCAAAGCCAGCATCAGCAAAAGTGAGACACTAAGCAACTCAGTGAGACTCTGTGTCTAAATAAAAAATACAAAATTAGGCTGGGGATGTGGCTCAGTGGTCAAGTATCCCCAAGTTCAATCTCCAGTACCAAAAAAAAAAATTGTTGTGCCATTTACAGCTCTCCATAGTAGTTAATGAAAAATTCACTGTCATTTTTACTTATTCCCTACAACTCAGGTGTTTTTTCTCTCAAAAATTTTTTTTTTTTTTGGTCATTTATTTTTAAAAGTATGGCTATGGGGCTGGGTTGTGGCTCAGTGGCAGAGCGCTTGCCTAGCAAATGTGAGGCACTGGGTTCGATTCTCAGCACCTCATATAAAACAATAAATAATAAAGGTCCATCAACAACTAAAAAAAAAATATTTAAAAAGGGGGAGTTGTGGCTCAGCGGTACAGTGCTTGCCTAGCACATGTGAGGCCCTGGGTTTGATCCTCAGTACCATATAAAAATAAAATAAATGTATTGTGTCCATCTACAACTAAAAAATAAATATTAAAAAAAAGTATGGCTATGATGGGCCTTGCCATGAATTTCTTTGGGGTTCACTCAACTTCCTAAATCTGTAGTATTGTTCCCCAAACACTTTTCAGTCCCTCCACTCTTTGTCTTCTTTATTTGTAAGCCCAATGGCACAATTATGAGCTCTTTTGATTTAGTCTCACATGTTTCTCTATTGATTTTTCACCCAGTCTATTTTCTCTCTACTCACATTGGACAACTTTTTACTATTCTATCTTTAACATCACTGACACTTTTCCTCTGTCCTATTCATTCTGCTATTGAGCCCACTGAGATATTTTTATTTTTCTTTCTTACTGTATTTTTCAGTTCTAAAATTTACATTTGGCTTTTCTTATATCTTCTATTTCTTTTCTGAGACTTTCTATTTTTTCATTTGTTTTTTGTATATTTGTAATCATTCAGTGAAGCACTTTTATGTTGATATATAACATAATAATTCTAAACTCTGTCATTTCAATGTTTGTATCTGTTGATTACCTTTCTCATTCATGTTAAGACAGTCCTAGTTCTTGTATGACAAGGGACTTTTAACGGAAACCTGGACATTTTGGCATTATGTTTATTAGATTCAAGACCTTATTTAAGCCAGGAGTGGTAGCACACCCTGAGCAACTTAACAAGACTCTGTCTTCCGTGCTGATGAAAGAAAGGGATAAAAAACTCATTACTCTAGGCAGGAATGGAAGTTCAGGTTCCCCATTCAGCCTTCACAGATATGGGAAAGAGGAAAGTGAGACTCCTGGTTACTGCTGGGTAAGGATAGGGGTTCAGGCCTTTACTGATAAAACCTTGTCTGGAAAGGATAGAGTTGTCTTGTTACTGCTCCTCATATGGCCTCCAATGAAACTAAGTGCAAGTGGCTTCACTGCCACTGGGCAACGGTGAGAGTCCTGAATCTCCACTAGGCTCCCTCTAACACTGCCAAAGCAAAGGGGTTGGGGCAACTTGTTATATCCTGGCAGAGAGTGAAGTCTAGCAGTTCCACTTGGCCTTTGTTAGAAGTGGAAATACAGCCACAGTTTTTATGTGGTACTGGTCTAGAATAGAGCAGTTATTGTTTATTGTTTCAGTAAAAGATTTCTGTCTTGCTAAGCTTTGGCTAGAAAGAACAGACTTTTGTTAGGGTGTTTTGTTTTGTTATGTTTTGTCTGCACCTGTTGGCTTTTCCAAGTTGACCATTTCTCCAATATCCAATCTGGAATGTATGAAGAAAAAATTAAAAAAAAAAAAAAGGAAACTCCTCACCATGTAGTTTGGGTTACTAGCCAATCTTCCTTCCTCTCTCCACTTTTCAGTTTTCTTATGGTTGTTTTTCTATACCATATCCAAAGCTTGTAGCTGTACTTAGCAGGGTGAATATGGAAAAGAAAGTCCAACATATGTGACATGATTAAAGATAATAGGTAATATTTTAGCCACAATGTTTAGATGAAATACAAATAGGAACCCTTTAGGGTTAATCCAGTTCAACCCCATGTTCCTTCAATAAGCAACTATCCCAATATTGATGCATCTGAGTTCCCAGTGAGGGCATATATTATCAAAGAAGGTATTATTTAGGAACCTTTAAAAAAGGAAGTATCAATATTTCAACATCTATTCAGTTTGAACAATCTCCACAAATTTTCTCAGTCATATTTTATGATTTCTCAATCATATTTTCCAGTGGCACATCAATCTAAAAATTCTGCCTAACAGATGAAGTTGAAAAGCCATCCTGATTACAAAATGCCAAGGCACTTCACCTAATAAATACTGATGGGTTTATCAAGTGACATCTCTTTTTAAAATGATTTGCAAAACATCCTGTTTAAATTGTTTTCACAGAGTAGCAATGAATTTGGACAATCCAATCATACATTCTTCATGGTCTTCCATGTGAACACTATACACACACTCATATTCTGGCAACCCCTAAAACAGAAGCATTAACAAGCCATAAGGGGACAAATCTTGGTACTACTACCCTGATGTTCAAGTCAAGAGTTTCCCTTAGCCTTTTTTTTTTTTTTTAAAGCGTCTTTTAACTTACAAGAAGTTGCAACAATAGGACAAAGAGTCCCATTTACCCTCTGCCCAGCTTTTCCCAATGGGGACATCTTCTCTATCTATAATACAATATAAAAACCAGGAGAGTGACATTGATACATTACTGTTAACTGGACTATGGGCTCCTTTATCCTTTTTATAGATAGGTTATACAATAACGAACTTTGTCAGAAACACTCTCAGCTTTTGAGCATCATACTACTAGTCAAATTACCAAACCAGACTTTTAACTCAAGTGCAAATTATCTATATTTACACAATTCTTATACAATACAAACATACACACGTCCCATATATTAATCTCTTTCCTCACGTTTGCATGCATGTGGTCACATGCTCACTCCCTCCCCCACCCTGTTTCTCACATACCCTACAAAGGACTACACCTAAACATGCCAAAACTTACACGAAAATAAAAGTAATCCCTCTTCTTCATCCTACCAAAGTCTTTCTATTTTCCCTGGGTATTGTTACAATGAAGAGCATCTATAAATGAATCTAAGGGCTAAAGGAAATCTTTAAAAGTTATTTAAGGTAAAAATCCATCCAATGCTTAAATATCCTCTACAACATCCCCACCAGATTCTTCAGCCCTTACTTGAATCTAACAATAGGAACCCCATAAAACCTAAAGGAATCCAGTCTGCCTTCAGTCAAGATACTAATTCTTAAAAGGTATTTCTAATCATGAGCCAAATTTGTTTTTCTGGTGCTTGTAACTCCTTGATTCTCGTCTCGTGGAGGATTTTAACAAGCAAACTTCTCCCCTGTTGGCCTGAGACACTCCTCGCTTGCACCTGTTGCTCCCACATAATTAATATTCCCTTTCACCCTCTCAAAGCTTAAACAAAGCATGACGGAGTTCCCCTATCCAGGAAAGCCTTCAAATTTTTAAATATCATACATGTTTTTATCTGGTTAAATCTCCTCCTGTTTTTCAGCTGTTGTTCCTGTGATATGATTTTGAAGGCTTTCACTAGCCCAATCATTCTTACAACTGAATGCACAGGAGCTTATTTACATTCCAAGACCCACAATGCTTAACTTCCTCGTCACTAACTATGTTAATGAGGTGTTTTATGATCCTAATTACGGAACAGAAAACCACCGACTTCTCTTTGAATACTAAACCAACATACAGCTATGGAACTCTGTCCCCCTGGGTAAGACACCTACTGAGCAGTCAGCTTATAGACTGGTACTAGGTAGCACTCTCACATTATACCAGTAGGTGTCACTCTACATATATTTTAAATTGTTTCAATTTTGATGCACTCGTTCAACAAATATTTATGGAGTGACTATTATGTGCCACGTATGATTCCAGATACTGAGGATATAGAGGAGAACAAGAAAACACAATCTTTTTCTAATGGAACTTATGGTCTAGATATTAATGAATAAGTCTGCTTATTTACTTTCTTGATGAAAGTCTGTAAAATCCTATTCCTAATACAGTTCAATGGAGAACTGCATTTTCCTAAGTCAAAATAACTCATAAAAAGCAAGTACTATATGAAACAGAATGAGAGAAATTATGCTCTGTGGAAGCTAGATTTATGTATCCTGTGCACTTTCTAGCCTTCTAAATTTATTCAGCACTTCTCTTATAAACTTCAAGCTTCTAAAACCACAATCTAAGGTATTCCTCAGTATAATAGGGAGAAATTTACCTTGAATAATAACTCAATTTTTAAAAAATCTATCTACTCATATTTTTACAAGTAAACACTGTGTTGTAAATTTTAAGATTATTTGCAAAGACACAAATTTCTTTATCTCCCCTTAGAAAACGTCACCTGTCAAACACCAAAAACAATGCCCAGGTGAACAAGGTAAAGACAGTAACAAATTATGCTACTGCATAGAACTTAGGAATTCCTCCACTGTCGAGTCCTTGGGCAAACCTGTGAGACTCACAGCTATTAGCAGAACTTCAGGAGGACTTGAAGCTTACAGCAAAGCAATGAAAGGTCACTGTGTCAAAAGGAACAAATCCAATTGAGGGGGCAGCCACTGCACAGCAAGAAAGTAGACTTGTCTGCACAGACATCCAAGAACCTAGCAACTAGTCAATTACTATTTTTTCCATCTACTCTCAAACAGAACATCCTCCACACTAAAAAGGCTAGAGAAAACATGGTTAAAGGAATATTTCAGACTCTTAAACAAAAAGAAAGGAAAGGAAAAGTCCTACTACTTGGAATTCTCTAAGTTCAAACTTCAGGCATATAAACTTCTTTGAGAAAAATGATCCTTATAAGAATAAAACACTCAGTTTTATTAAATATCTGACTTAATGTTTCCTTTGGAATTATACAAACTACTAATAATTATCTAAATTGCTTAAGATATATTGTATGTATATTGTTCAACTTTAACATGGCATCACATGTACACTTTAGAACACAGAAGTACTTGAACATTAAGTTACAAATGAACACAAAGATACTTCAGAAAAGATGCTCAGCAGTGAAAAAGATATAGATTAATTTATACCTTAATGTTAAATAAGGCATTTTTTTTTACTTTGATGGTCAAATATATTTTAAAGACTGCTTATTGTCTATAGTCTTTAAATTATACTTATAAACTATTTGACAGACCCATTATTAATATTTCACATATCTGAGTTGTCACAAAACTTGCATGTGTTAGTTCAGTATTTTTATTCTAAATATAAAAATGTGTGTGAATGTGTAGCTGCACATGTGGGTGTGTATAAGGGATTTAGTATACTGGGAAAGCAGTTTTGGTAATCAACAGAATATAGAGGTAAGGATCTTAGCATTCCCCTAAATTAGCTATGTAACCTCTGGGCAAGTTACTTATTATGTCCTAATGTCAATTTCCACCAAAACACAAATAATAGGATTTTAAGAAGGATTAAGTACATCATCTTATGTAAAAATGCATATGGTCTGACACATAGTAGGTGCTCAATAAATGATGGTTATTCAGGAATGTCACTTTTCTTTTTGTCCATTTGAAAGAGTATACTGATTCATGTTGAAAAACTACTGACTTGCAAGTTTAACTAACACAAAGTACATCTTCCTGCTATAATAGTTTGAGAAAATAAAAACCCTTACTCAAGTGAATGCAACAAATATGCACCTTCTCCTATTTGCTCAAATATATTTTGCATGACCTTACATGAATTGCTTAGATAAAAGCTTTTTCTCTTCTGCTTTTGTTATTTTAAAGTGCAGATGCATTTGAGTCATTTTCTCCTTTTGTTTCATATCCTTAAGATCCAAAGCTTCAAAGACAGAATGTCAGCATGCAGTCGATTTATGACTGAACTCTTGAAGAGACACTGAAGAATTACCTTGTCAATCACCCCAAGGACTCTGAAGGCCTTCAGCTCCTCGGCAGGGCTCCTTAGGTTCCAAGGGGGCCTTGAACTTAGTGATCCTGGAGGCTAATGGAAGATATCAAAGATTATACATCAATCAGGGAGGTACTTGAAGGAAGACTGCCTGCTGAAGCAAATGCCAGGCCAAAGGAAACTAAATTTATCATAAATCAGAAGGGAAAGATAAAAGGAGGAAGTTTCTGTTTGTCTGTAATGTAAAATAAAAAAATAAAAAATAAAGAAAATCAAAAAGAAAAAGGAAGAAAAAAAGTTGCAAGTAAATAAGTCATAACACTGAAAACAAAATTTTAAAAAGAAAATTAATGAGCTGATATAGTTTCTAGAGCAGTAACTCAATTTAAGACTGCATAGTTTAAAAAAAAAAAGACTATATAGTTATCATAAACCTTTTTAACAACTGGAGAACTGGGTTAACAATCAATTGCAACCTTATATTTACCCCAGGTTAATCCAGGTTGATCAACAATAATTTAGCAGAGCAGAACTAAAAAACAACAAATTAACAAATAAACTTGGAAAAGGAGGAATACAACCATTCTTTCCCAGCATGAAAATATAGTCCTTTAATAGTACTTGATAAATATACATCATGTGTTTTAACAGGAACTTGCAGATTCAAGTTCAACCAGAAAAATTACCAACAATGAGGAAACATTAAGAATATCTATCATATAAGCAATAATTATTAGATCTGAGGTTAAAAGATGATTGACAGGAGAAAGAAAAATTTCTTAAATATTTTAGTATCTGTGATGTGGAAAAAAAAAGATCAGTTAATACAGAAAGGGGATACTTTTTTGTTAGCTACAAAAAAAGATCAGTTAATACAGAAAGGGGATACTTCAGTACAGCACATAATAACCCTAACCCTAACTTTCACCTATTACTTTCACTTTTCTCTTTGAGTAAAATAAGCCATTCAGGTTAGAAAAACTCTAACCAAACCTCCGTTTAGAGTTTACAACCACAAAGTACTGCTTGCTATATTCATCCTTACATTAAAATGGTGATGCTGCAAAGGATGACAGGAGACACTTAAGAGTGAGTGTCCTTAGAGTGGACCTTATTATTACCAAAAATCTATTAGAACACAGAGGAGACATTTTGACCCGTGAGTGAGCAGAAGACAAAATCCCCTGATTCATGCGCATCATGATTAGTGAATTGCTGATACCATCTTGAATACTTCAAGCTGCTGTCTACATAACTACAGAGAGCTCCCTGTGAACAGGAAATGTCATCTGCATCTTCATTTTCACAGTGCCTAACACATTGCTAGTTCTTGATTAGTTGAAATGAGTAAGGAACAGCACAAATGAGAAGGAGGAAAAGAGGAGAGAAGCTAGGGAAGAAGGCAGCCTGGATAAACTGTCGTTTACAACTGGGAAAACTACCACCTGTGACATTTTCTGAAAGCAGCAATTCTAGTTGCTTTCAATGTGTTTGTTTTTATTTTGTTGTTTGGCTTAGCAATTACATGCTAATTTCAGGGTATCTGACATGGTAACGTTTGGGGAAAAGAATAGAGACTTCTTATTTTTTAAATACACTTGAGAAAGCTGATGATAGTGGCAACTGGAGTGGATAATAATAATCTTTAAACTGATTTAATTTAGACTTCTTAGATATGTTTCAAAAATATTTGATATCTCACTTCATAAGGTATTGAGCTAAATGTCATTTAAAAACAAAACTCTCTAAAAGCTAAAAATCTAAGGGGAATTTTTTAAGAACATAAAAATGTTGATCAAGATAAAATGTTGTATATGTATACAGACATATAGCAAAAATTGTCTCTTCTAATTTAACTTATATTGTATTATTTCATCTTTATCCTTCCTTACACCCTGAATATGGTACTTTCAGGAAGTTAGTATCATAATCCCCACTTTATAGATTAAAAAAGGGAATGGTATAATGTTTGTTCATGGTCAGAAAGAGATAGTGGAAGATCCTAGAAACTCAAACCTTTACTCTATTGCTTACAGTCTTTCTACTACACAAAAATACAACTTCCTCTGCTACATTAACAAGAAAGAGTAAGTACTGCTTATAATTCTGGCAAAATGAATAAAAGGGAAAAGTTATGGGGAAAAAAAGAATTCTTTAAAAGATAGTCCATCCATTTATTGTCTGAAAATATAGCCAAATGCCTTCATGGCCAGACTCAGCAATTAGCAAGACCCTCAGCAAGTTAGCAAGAGACCCTGTCTGCAAATAAAAAAATAAAAGAACTGGGGATGTAACTGAGTGATAAAATACCCTGAGTTCAATCCCCAGTACCAAAAAGAAAAAAAAAATACCTATCTTCTATGTATACTTTCTTATTCACTGATATTATTGGATTTTCCAGTTTCCATAGAAGCACTTGGTTTCCTTTCAGCAATATCAATAGCAAAGAAAGCAGACTACAAAAATCTCAACTATATCTTTCAACAAATAATTACTCTACACCCACTATGTGCAACATAACTACAAAGGATATAAATCACCAAAAAACATGAATGGCCCCTAACTCAAGAAGTTCATAATTTATTTAACAAGACAAAAACATTAAAAGTAAATAAAACATTCTCCTAAAACACAGGACCACAAAGATAAGTCATTAGTTAGTAGATAATAACCTGTGTTCTCAGAAAGAAGTCAGACTAAAGATGATTTTAAGTGCTGTGTGGAAATTAAGTTAGGAAACAAACAGTATATATAAAATTGAAAGGCCACTGGCCTGTTAGGGGTTTTGGGGGGGGGCGGCGGGGGGAACTTGGGGATTGTCACTCGTAG
>NW_026000016.1:34022180-34047364 GCF_001458135.2 Marmota marmota marmota
TGAGAAGGATATTAGCACAGAATTTTAGAACTTTAATATTTACCACACAAGTGTCTCTGAAGTTCAAAAAAGCAAAAGCTTAAGCCATCACAGAAAACTTGGGCAGAGGGGGGCCATTATTTAGACTACACCAAAGGGAAAAATGGTAATTAACAAAAATTATAAATGCCAAAATGGATTCTTTTATTTTCCTAATTCACCAGGCTAGAAAGAAATGTTTGCCTATTGATTCAACAGAGAAATTATATCAACAGATAAATTATGAGCAGGTTAAATCATTTACATCAATCCTCTCATTGTATTGGCTGAAATTCAGATCCAAAGATGGTTAATGAAGAAGAAATCAGGAACCAAATTCTAAGCCCTGGGAACTAAATACACCAGAATTCCTGAACTTGGCTTCTTCCATAGATTTTGGACTCTGCAAAGACTTTCTTGGGCAACCTACTAAACCTAATATCCAACCTCCCAAGCCTGACTTGGACCACATTCCATGCCTGACCCTTAACTGCAGAGCTCTATTACTGATTTACATCCCAACTGCCATCTCTGCTTAGCCAGTGTCTCACTGAGGATGAAACAATAACTGAAATGGAAAAATACCTTTGAGACATTATTATAGCAGCTGTGCTCAAAATCTACAAAATATTAAGAAAGTTATGTGGCTGAGGTTGTGGCTCAGCAGTAGAACACTGGCCTAGCACAAACAAGGCCCTGAGTTCCATCCTTAGAACCACATTAAATAAGTAAATAAATAAACAAACAAACGAATGCATAAAGGTATGTGTCCAGCTGCAACTAAAAATTAATAAATAAATATTAAAAAGGAAAGTCATATATCCTATGTATTAATGTTCATTCACACTTTGTAGCTGCAAGATAAAAATGTATGTGCACTTAAGAAGCTACACAATCTTTATGTCCTAAATTTAGATCATTTACTGTCTTTTTCCAAACTTCATTGATCTTGAGTGTAGAATTCCTACAACTAAAAATAGCAAAAATTCTATTTGGAACCTTTTCAAAGGAAATCCCCTTTCAATATTAATTCTGAACTCATTCAAAGTCATTTACAATTTTTAAAAAAGAAAGGGAAAAAAAATTTTGTCTCCTTCAGTTAGGATTTCACCTTAACTTCAAACAAAGCTCATTTCCTTTTTATCTGAAACCTACTCCTTAAATTTTCTTGAAGTCTATCAGTAACAAAGTAATGAAGCAAAGAAAAAGGTAAAACAGTGCTTCTATTTCCTTTCTGTCCTTTGAGAAGGATATTAGCACAGAATTTTAGAACTTTAATATTTACCACACAAGTGTCTCTGAAGTTCAAAAAAGCAAAAGCTTAAGCCATCACAGAAAACTTGGGCAGAGGGGGGCCATTATTTAGACTACACCAAAGGGAAAAATGGTAATTAACAAAAATTATAAATGCCAAAATGGATTCTTTTATTTTCCTAATTCACCAGGCTAGAAAGAAATGTTTGCCTATTGATTCAACAGAGAAATTATATCAACAGATAAATTATGAGCAGGTTAAATCATTTACATCAATCCTCTCATTGTATTGGCTGAAATTCAGATCCAAAGATGGTTAATGAAGAAGAAATCAGGAACCAGGGTTGTGGCTCAGTGGTAGAGTGCCTGCCTTGCATGTGTGAGGCCCTGGGTTAGATCCTCAGCACCACATAAAAAACAAAATAAAGGTATTGTGTCCATCTACAACTAAAAAAGAAAAGTAAAAGAAGAAGAAATCATGAATTCACCAAGCTAATCATGAACCTCTGGAATTCATGTAACTTAAATCACAGATAAGAAAATAATCAAGCATGTTTTTGACCAATAGGGCCAGGCTTAACAGAATAATATACAAAAGAGAGAATAAAAGCAAAAGCTTACCATAAAAGAAAAAATACCACACTTACTCTCCAGTAGCATCCTTGCCTAAGAAATTTAAAAAAAAAAAAAACCTACACACAAGATCACATTGAGTAGGTGCTCCCTTTTATCTTTTCTGAAACAATTTCCCATGATTCTACATGACTCTTGCCATCTCTCTAACTTTTGTTGTAACTAGACATATTTATGTCTTCAATTATGCTATAAGGTTTGCAAGAGCAAACACTATGTATAGTTCCAAAGTATATCTAGATTGATGTGCACAGAAAGTCTAAAAGATGCTTAATGAATTAATATACAACCTCATATAATCAGCTATCCTATATTAGATCTCCTTAACTTTATTTTCCTTAGAAGTTATGCTTACAGAAAAACTTTTTTATTTATTTATTTTTTTAAGTGGTCAATGGACCTTTATTTTATTTATTTATATGTAGTGCTGAAAATTGAACTCAGGGCCTCACACATGCATTCTACAACTAAGCCACAATCCCTGCCCCCTTACGGGAAATTCTGACTAATATACTTGATGGTCCTGTTCTCTAAGTCAAACTGTAAGAAGACTTTATATATTTATTTGCCCAGGAAATTATGGCTCCATAGACGTGACAGTGGGAAACTCTAACAAGGATGCATAGGCAAAGATATTGAATGAATAAGTATATGTAGAAAATTCACAGTTAATGTTAAGGGAGTTTGTACAATGTTTAAGAATATTTATATACAAGATGGGGTTAGTATAACAAATAAGTTTATAGACTCATGTTATTTAATGTTTTTATCAATGCCCTACAAAATAAAGTCAAGAATGTATATACCAGGACTGCAAACAAGGAGGGCCACCAACCCCATGGAAAAAAGGGAATTAAATTCAATTAATGTTTCAATGAATATTTAATTTAAAAAATAAAATTCAATAGTGAAAAGTTAAAGGATATAAACTTAATAATATCATTAAGACTACAATAATAAAGAACAGGAAAAAATTAACAAGTAGAACATAGAAGAGTCACAATAGTTCAAAAGCTGAAAATGAATCAGCAAAATAGATAACAATATTTAATATGCAATTATTATGTTAGGGTAACAAATATATTACTTTAGCTTGGATGTAATCTTTTTGTTTTATAATGAATAGTCAAACACCATTAAAAATTCTCAATATAATATCTTACACTAATAAGTACAATTTTAGCAACTGTACTTTTTCCATCTATAGTGATAATGGCACTTTAAAAAAAAAATCTTACAGGAAATAAAAATGGCTCAAAAAATCAGCAACAAAAAACAACAATGGTCCAATGAATCAAGGTTAAATATTGGGCTATTCTTAAACTAAAAAAATAGACATTTTTCTATCCCCAGCACCACCAAAGAAAAATGTTTTTGAGACATTTTATAATTTTTAAAAACTATATAAAACTAAAGTGTGTGGAAAACAGTATACAAAAGCAGTGTATGAAGCAGATATTAAGAATGGGGCTAAAATTTATTAAGCTAATCTGGATTATATCTGGTCTTTATGCTAGGTAGGCACAAAGCTTATCTAAATTGTAGGTGGATGGGTTAGGGAGGTACATCCATGTACAGAAGTATTTTTTTTTTAAACTTCATTTAATCCTAATAACAACCCAGCAAGGAATAATTACTACCCTCATTATTCAGATACAGAAACTGATGCCATCTTGCATTGACTCAAGTGGTAGAACTGTATATGAACAAGGTTACCTGCCCCTTGGATCGATTAAAATATTATAATAAACTAAACACTTTTCCCTTCTCCAGAATTTTCTTTCTTCTTTTTTTTTTTTAAGGTGATATTAGGAATTGAACCCAGAGGTGCTCTACCACTGAACAACATTCCCAGCCCTTTCTTACTTTTTTTTTTTTTTTTTTTTGAGACAGGCTGTCACTAAGTTACACAGACTGAATCAAATTTATGATGCTTCTGCCTCAGTCTTCCTAGCTGCTACGATTATAGATGTTCACTACAGCATCCCACCAGAAAATATAATCCTTAATTTGCATTAGAAAAATTTAGTTTGATATAAAGAAAAAGCATACAGAAAAGTTTCTTCCAGAAATTTTTCAAGTCCAGGTAGATAAGAGATAAAAATCAATAATAAACCACATTTCTAATGTTTTAAGCATTTATCTGCCTTACAGACAAGCCTACTAGTAGTCCCAAATAATCTAAATATTGCTTCTAGAATGACTACATCTGTGAACTATAGCAGATTCTCATAGGACTTGTGAATAAAGTGACAGTTTAACATGAATCAATAAAACTGTACAGGAACTGTACAAAAATCATAATTTAACTTTAAGAAGTTTAAATATAGTATGAATTGCTGTCATTTTACAGCTGGGGAAATTTAGGGTACCATTAAGGACTAATGAAGGGCGGAGAAAACAAGTCCTATTTGGTTCTACTTTTGCTATAATGCTTTTTCTTTCAACATTAACTTAAGAAAATTATTAATAAAATTCCAGAAACCAAAGTTCTCAAATATTCTAATTAAAAATAAAGCTGAGGGGCTAGGGTTGTGGTTCAATGGTAGAGCACTTACCTAGCACATACATATGAGACATTGGGTTCGATCCTCAGCACCACAAATAAATAAATAAGATTGACAACTAAAAAATATTTTTTAAAAAATGAAGCTGAAAGAAAAGACATCAAAAAATAATGGTTAAAGAAAATGCAAAATAAAACATGAGATATACCTGAGATGCATCATCCAGCTGCGGCTTTCCATAAAGGCTGGAGATACTTTCTGCCCTCATGAGATACTCCGCTGTTCTTCTCTTCACAGCTTCTCGGCGAGTAGGGCTTGACTCTCCTAAGGGAGACAACAAAAGTCTGGTCTTGTGAAAAATAAACTTTTTTCATCCCAATATGAAAATTAACTTCTTTCCACCCAAGACATTTTACATTTCATCCAAGCCTGTTTACATTTCTAACCGTGAAGAAGAGATACTCAAAATTCAAAAACACATGAAAGTCATTCATTTCAATAAGATCTAAGTATTACCCCCATGAGTTTCATGTATGCAAAATTTGACACCCTCCTATTTAAGTATGAATTGAGAACTTAATGTATTTTAGAAGTCAAACATATATAAAAAAAAAAAAAACGTAGCCAAGACTAGCCCTAATCCAAATCCAGACAATATGTAGCTCAACTCAAAATAAGACCAAAAGAAATGGATATTTAATAAGAGTGTGACATAGAATTGCTATGCCATGAGCTACATAAAAGTACCACCAAACTGGAAAATAAAATCACTGAGAGCATTTCTAAATTCTAACTAATCGATTTGTAAGCTTCATGGTTTTTTTCAACCTGTAAAAAATTTTCGTGCATCTTTATAACTGAAAACAGGAATGTGACTGAAATTCCTATAATATAAAATTATGTGAAACTGAGTACATCATTGACCCTATTTGGGTCTCAGCTTCCCTAAATAAAGGGTATTCAAAATAACCTCCAAAGAACTCTCAAGACTTCAAAAGAAGTGGTTAAAACTTTGAAGTACTGGCCTCTCTCCAGAATGGGATGATTTTACCCATTTCATATGATTGACTAAGATATTAGAAGGGATTCTGCTGTAGTTTGGACCTTAACTCTCCCCGCAAAGGTCCCTGTGTTGTTAAACATGGTCACTAGCATGGTGCTACTAGGAAGAAGTGGTGGGATCTATAAGAGGTAGAGTTTAGTCAGGGGTCTACAACTCATTGAAGGTGTGCTCCCATGGTGAGTGCGGGACCCTTCATTTGTTGCTCTTTCCTCTCTTTTGCTTCCTGGCCATGAGATGAGCAGTTCTGCACTGCCACATTCTCCCACCTCGATAAGTTACCTCACCACAGGCCCAAACAATGAGGCCATTCAATCAAAGCTAAAACCTTCAAAACTGAGACAAATATTTTCTCTTTACAAGTTGATTGTTATGATGATATAAAATTTACTAACATGGATCCCATGGCTGAAAGTCAAAAAGTTTGAAAACCAGTGTATCATATGATCTTTAAGGGTTCCTTTCATAAATATTATTTTGTAGTATTCTAAGTGATTCATGACTCATTTTGATCAAAGCACTTAACATATGGTACTATTATCATAATTCATTCTATGCATCTTCTTAATGAAGTTAACCAAAAAGAAAGTATCCTGTAGAGGAAAATGCCTTACATTACATTCTAGAAACTCTGATGAGTTATCTAAATTCTGGTTCTGCCTCTCATGGGTCATATGGCAAGTCATCTCAATCTCTGATCCCCTTCCTCATGCCCTAAAATGGAAGTATATACTTCTAATGATCATGGAAAGTGAAAGAGAAAACATATATACATGGAATTACAACCGAGCCATTCATATAGGAAGCACTAATTGTAAAGTTTTTAAATGCCGGTTTTTTCCTCAAAACTAAATCCTACAAAATGGTATTTCCTGAATTACTAAATTGAAGATAAATGGATTATAGTAAAGCAAATATTTTTTCCTTAGAAGACCACCAGTGGAAAACCTCTATTTATTTCTGCCTGGAACGGCATCTTCTGCTTTTCTAGGAAATGCCCCTTTCTCTCTTCAGACTTTCCTAGTCTTTCCCTATCTCCAAGTGGTTTGAAGGAAAACTGTTCTATGTCAGATCTCAGTTCCTCTAGCTACAAAGCTCTGTCTACTTAGGTCGGGGTGGGCTTCCCTGTGCCAAGCTGCATAGAGCCTTACTCAACAGGCCACAGCTGGAGAAGAAAAAAATGGCCCAATACAAACTGGACCTTCTCTGTTTTTGAAGCTATAGGGAAGAGGACTGAGAAGCACCAGCAGCCACAATTCCTGCCAAAGCAAAAGATCTGAAAGGAAGAACCTGATACAGAGGAAAGATGATATGGAAAACCAAAAAGCAAAAAGAAACCCTAGTGTAACCAGGGTCCCTGATTCCAGGTGAATCTATATTCCTATCTTTCTTTGCATAAAGTAGTCCAAATGGGGGTGCTGGCACATGCTAACCAAAGAATTCTCATGGAATACAGACCTCAAAGAAAAACTGTAATGAAGTTGAGATTGCAATTTTGCTAAATAACTTTCCTTTTATATCTTTTACATTATCATTCTACCTCTTCTCTCCTTCATGAGTAATTCATAAATACAACTGGTCTTCCAGAGAGAGGGATCTCTATTTCTTTTTTAAATGTGGAACAATCTATATTTGTTAACTTTCCAACTCCTCAAACAGCAATTAAAATGTCAGTATGCTTCTGTCCTTAAAATGTCCTTACTTCCTATGCCCAAGGTTTCCCACTCAAGTTGAAAACATGGGTACAAACCATGGACATCAACCTAAATAAATGTGACACACTTTGAAGATACAACGTCCCACATAAATAACAGCTATTCATTATTTCTACACGCTGCTAGTCCTTTTTTATGGTTTATTGTTTTGGACTCTGTTATTGCCAGTATCCTTAGCTCTTCACATTTCAGGTTACACATTTTAAGCCCTAATAAACCCTAATTTGAAATTTGGGGCTCCCCTTAGGGTCAATTTCAATAGAAACTGTGACACTTTCATTTTTTTAATTCAGTGTGTCCACAGCCTCAAAATTTGGCTCTATTCAAATTAATAAACTCATCTCACAAAATAACTTGAAATTTAAAAATGACAAGAAACAGAATATGGTTTTAATCATATTTTGTAATCAAATGCTGTTTTTTAAACTTCTGACTCTTCTGCCACTTTCTAGATAGTATCCATGGTAACAAAGAAACAAAAACCAGAAGCCAGCAGCTGAAATTGACTCCTGCTGATGATGGTGAGCCCACTTCCATGGAAACTTATGGCCAAGTAATGGAAATACTGGAAGGTTTTTTCAATGCAGCCTTTTATATAGATACTATGATTTCTTCCTTACCAGCCCTTACAAAGAGGTCACATCTACTGCTGATAAATAGTGGCAGCCAAGAAAGAAAATCACCTCTTGCAGATATCTGCTGCTGAAGACTCAAAGAGGTTTTCTGAGTAGATTTCCAGAATAACTCTTACTGATAAAATTATTGATAAATGTGATTTTAAACAGATTTTAATTGATTAAAAATGTTTAATTCACTCTAACTTCCTTGGTTTTCTGTAGTTTGCTCTTCCCTTTCAAACACACATGGGCTTACATGTGTGCACATTGACAATTCTTAATGACTATTATTCAAGGAAAATGTATCTAAATTCAACCTTCAATCCCATATTAGGTCATGTAGCTATTATTTCTTCAATAACATAGCCACACAGAACACTTTTCAAAGGGAATACATGATTTATATTCTACCTAAAGACAAATTAATACCTTCGATGAGTTTCTCTACATTTCTGCTAATCATTCACATAGAGCACAAATTTCCACTTGGTTTTGGCATTCAAAAGAAAAAAAAAATTGCTTCCATTATTCAATAACTGTGGTGGTTAATCTTGGTTGTCAACTTGGCTGAATTGAGAGACCACCTAGAAAATTGGCAAAGCATCTTCTGGGTGTATCTGTAATGGTGTTTTCCAGAGATGATTAGCATATGGGTCAGCAAACTGGGGCTGTGTTTAGCGGGGAGACCTGCCCTACATGTGGGTAGCACCACCCAATAGGCTGGGGGCCCAGATGGAACAAAGAGCACAAGTGGTGATGGGATTTGCTGGTGCATGCAAACTCAATTCTTCTTAAACATTTGTAATTTTTGCTTCTGCCATCATCTGCAGACATCAGACTGCAGATTGTTCAGCCTTTTAAGACATACTACATCCAGTGACTCTCCAGGGAGCTTCCAGGACTTCAGTCTTGCACTGAGGCTGCATCATTGGTCCCCTTATTCTGACACTTCCAGTTTCTTGAACTGAGCAGCTACCGGTTTTCCCAGCTCTCCAGTCTGCAGATCGCCATTTGGGATTATCTAGCCTAAGGCAGTATAAGCCAACAATTAAATTGCCTCTTGTGTATAAGTTCTGTTCCTCTAGAGAACCCTGGCTAACTCAATAATAATCTCTCTATCAAAAAAATTTGGTGTACCATAAAAGTTTTCTTATGTGCACTTATGTGATAAACCTACAGGGAAGATGAATACAGGATGACTACAGAATGTGATCTGTGAAACAAAAGAGTATAACTGAGTAAATAGGAGAAGAAATTCCAAAGTTGTTACCAAAATATCTAGAAACACTGGACAACCTATTTTGCATTTCTCTGGACACCAACTCTGACTTCATTCACTAAAAGTTGTTTTATAACAGATATGGAAATTCTGATTTTTCCAAGAACACATCACTATTTGGTACCCCTTCATTGTATCATATCCTATTTACAAGAAATAAATTTTCTCTCTTTTATAATTAAGAAGATTAAACTCAAGTATGTGAAATTTCTTTTTCAATTACACAGTTAAAGTAAGAAGAGCCCGAACCTAAATCAGCTCTTTTAGGATACTTGGCATCAAACTAAGTTACCTTTCAATATAAATAAAGTAACTGAATTTGAATGTGATTATTCTACTGTTTGAGTAGAACAAAAAAACTACAAAGCACAAGTATAGGTAAGTATGGCAACAAAGATGGAGAGAAAATAAATATAAGAATTTGAGAAAGGTACCCATCGAAAATACACAGAGTAGAATTAGAGAGGCGAGATACCTAAGATGATAAACATAGACATAGGAAAATCAGAGCTATAAAAGATATACATAACTCTATGTAAAAGGAATATGGAAAAACACGATCTAAAACTGGCGTGATTGGACTAAAAAGAGAATATACATTTTGATGTAATTCTACAAAAAATCATCATAGCAGTGTCAGTGAGGTAAAGATAGGTCTTTTGAGGGGAGGGTGGGGGACTGACCTCTCACATACCTTTGTTACCCAAATATTATATCTGGAAAACAAAGGTCTTTTCTTGTTTACCCACAAAAGAAAAAAGAGGCATTTTCATTATGAAACTAATAAAAGCTGATTTTACAAAAGTAAAAATTGTTTTAATTCTGCTCTTCTGCCCTTAGTCACTACTACATGTATTTTGCTATGAATATAGCAAACAATCTCACTATTTATTCAACAAAAGAAAAGGAATACTGAAAGAATTTGCTTATTTAGACTTCCTGAAAGACAGTTGTCTATATCTGTATTTCATGGGAAATTTTAAGGGAATTTTAAGGGTATTTTCACTAGAATTTTTACAACATGCACAGAAATTAATCTGCACATAAGACTGTGCTGATCACATCTTATATTCTTATTTCTATTCCTACTCCATAGATACTTTCCAATAGGCCTTATGCTGCTGGACTTGGTTCAAACATGCCTGGTTTCACTGAGATTTATCCCGTTAGAAAGAACATCCAAATCAACCTGATTTGCTGGAATGAGTTTTTGTTTGTGGGTTTTTTTGTTTTTTGTTTTTTTTTTAAAAAAAAAAAACAACTTTAGTCACATACAAGAATACTCCTGTTTCAGATGGCCTTGGATAACTACAGTTTTTTTTTTTTCCTTAAGTGCTGATTTATTATATTTAATGGTGCTTTGTTCTTTCCAGGTATAGCCTACCATTTCTGCTTTATGCTAAGTGTTTTAACTACAAAAGGAAACCTTGGGAAAAACAATAATTTATGGTTCTACATGTCTACTCCAACACTGAAGCCATCAGCTTTTCCGTGTGTGACATGAACCGGTCAGTTAGGGAATCTGCTTTCTGCAGTTAGTGAGTCCCCTATTAATGTTTTAACAAAACCAATTGTTATGTGACCACTAGAAGTTCAAAAAGTTACCAGAAGAGAGTAAAAGCAAAAGTCACAATCATATTCATGCTCAAGCATTGACTGAATTGATTGCTTTCGATGTTACTTAGTGGTTTTTCTATTATCAGTAATACTGAATGAAAACTAGCATCAGATTATACACAGTGTTAAAGGCCTACAGAAACAGCCTTCTTTTAGATTCAATATTTTCTTTCTACTCCATAACTTTTCTTTGTTTTGCAATTTTAAGAGTACCCAAAAGACTATGACTGACGCCTTTCAAAATTATAATGCTAAGCCAGTCTCCTCATGATAATAAATCTAGTCCAAAGAATAACAATAATCCCCCACATTTCCCTTATGTTTTAAAGCCAAATGGCATCTAAAAGATAAAAAGATTTAAAATAGCTAATGGAAGAAACTGAAGGAAAAAGGAATAAAGAAACAAGACTAAGGAAGAATGGACTAAAAAAAGGTAAAGAAATATAGAGAAGTAAAACTCTACATAAATCAAAAAATTTTTACTTGCCATATTAGTAAATATGAATGTTTCCCAATCCCCAAAAGGCCTTTGTTCACTCTTTCACAGGTCATACAGGACATCTTAACATAAGTGGCAAATCTATGAAAGAACCCAGAGTCCAAAAACTGTTTTCTGGATGTCATGATATTGATTTATATTTTTTCTTTGAGATAATGTAAACTAATCAACAGATTACAAGTTTATTATTTGTAATCCTGTAAGTTTCACAGGTTCCAGAATGACACCACAAATCATCATGCTACTCAGAATGGTGAGCAATTTAAAACTTATGAATTATGAATTTCAAGAATTTTTCATTTAATATTTTCAAACCAGAATTGACCACAGAAACCTGGAACCACATAAAGTGAAACCAAGGTAAAGGAGGATTAACCAGCTTCCTGCCTACAGATGCATTACTGCTTTCTATAACTTAGTGCCTTTCTCTAACAAACAACAGTTACACAAAATACATATCAGGGAAGGTCTGTATAATTACTGTCTTCATCATCTATGTTACTGAAATGTATATAAAATTACATTTTAACATAAATTTATGAAAAATTGTGTAACAGTAAAAAGGGAAATAAAACAGATATCTAAGTAATTACAAGCCACTATGTAAACAGAATAAAGCCAACAAAGTTAGGCTGTTATTGTTTGACAGTTACAATTTTAAAAGATGTTTCTGAACAATTTATAAAGAAGTACAGTATTTCTGTACAAAGACCTGGTCAGTTTTCAAATGATACCCACTTTTTTTTAATGTTGTCTTTTGGAAGTTTATTTATTTAACAATAACATGAAATAAAATAGGCTGATGCAAATTTTGTTAATAAATATAATAAGTACTTTATTCTTTGGCTAAGTAAAGGTTATTGGGTGAGTCAAATTCTGGTGAGTTTGTGGAGACAATATCACACATGTGTCAAGATCAATGTTTTAAAATAGTAAACATGCTACTATGAAAAAGAGTTATAAATATAGAAGTTTAGATTTCAAGTCAGCCCTTTGAAACATTTTTGTGGGAAAGAAAAGGGAAAGCAGTGATACTCCTGCAAGCCTCTTTTATATGGTTATAACAACTATGTGAATTTAAAGGGGCAATATCAACTCATTTCAATTACTACCTAAGCTCTAGAACTTTGTGTACGGCATCTGTAGACATAAGAGCTAGTAATAAGAATGTGTAAGAAAATGTTTTATACTTTCCAGATAGTTGTCCCTGCAATAATGCATCATGGTTGAGCCTTACTAATCCAAAAACTGAAATCTAAAATGCTCTGTAGCATGCTATAGGGACACTGCTACAACAATGTTCATAGCAGCACAATTCACAATAGCTAGACTGTGGAACCAACCTAGATGCCCTTCAATAGATGAATGGATAAAAAAAAAAAATGTGGCATTTATACACAATGGAGTATTACTCTGCACTAAAAAATGACAAAATCATGGAATTTGCAGGGAAATGGATGGCACTAGAGCAGATTATGCTAAGTGAAGCTAGCCAATCCCTAAAAATTAAATGCCAAATGTCTTCTTTGATATAAAGAGAGCAACTAAGAACAGAATAGAGAGGAAGAGCATGAGAAGAAGATCACCACTAAACAGTGATGCGAGGCGGGAGGGAAAGAGAGAGAGAAGGAAAATTGCATGGTAAAGGAAGGAGACCCTCATTGTTATACAAAATTACATATAAGAGGATGTGAGGGGAAAGGGGGAAAAAAAACGAGAGAGAGAAATGAATTACAGTAGATGGGGTAGGAAGAGAAGATGGGAGGGGAGGGGAGGGGAGGGGGGATAGTAGAGGATAGGAAAGGCAGCAGAATACAACATACACTAGTATGGCAGTAGGTAAAAAAGTGGATGTGTAACCGATGTGAATCTGCAATATGTATATAGAGTAAAAATGGGAGTTCATAATCCACTTGAATCAAATGTATGAAATATGATATGTCAAGAACTTTGTAATGTTTTGAACAACTAATTAAAAAAAGAAAAAAAATAAGTATTATGTGAATAAAAAATATACTATTAACTTTAAAAAAAATAAAAATAAAAAAAATAAAATGCTCTGTAATGTTTTGAGCACTGCCACAGGACCAAAAGCGGGCAGTTCCACATCTGGCCTCATGTGACAGGTTATAGTTAAAATAAAGTGCACTAATACACACACACACACACATAAATTACCTCTGGGTGTGTATAAAACAAATCAATTTTGTGTTTAGATTTGGGTCCTATCCCAAAGATATTTCATTATGTATATGCAAACATTCCAAAATCTAGAAAAATCCAAAATTCAAAACACTTTAGGTCTTAAGCATTTTAGATTCTTCTGGGACTTTAAAATTCTTCTACATTTGCTATAGGTAGTTCAAACTGCATAAGTAGTTGTATGTTAACTATAACGGTTATCTTAGGCCTTTCACTGTGTTTTCCGTATTCTCTAGTTCTTATTGAAACCTGAGCTTCTCTACTTCTGCTGGTAGGTGGGGTCTACATAAGCCTGAGGCCTCTGTAGTGGAGAAACACCTTATAGTGTGAGCAACCAACCAAGGCAGGGGATGTCTGCCATCCTCAGCCCTGAGGGCAACAGGGGTAAAGTTGGAGGGTGTTGTGTTGCAGCTCTTTTGTTTTTTAACATTTTTTCAAATTTATTTTTTATTCTAATTTGTTATATATGACAGCACAATGCATTACAATTAATATTACACATATAGAGCACAATTTTTCATCTTTGTTCCCCAAAAAACAAGTACCAAATGTTTGATATAAAGAGGTTGATTCATAGAGAGATTAGGAGGGGGAGCATGGGAGGATTAGACAAACTCTAGACAGGGCAGAGGGGTGGGAGGGGAAGATGGGGGCATGGGAGTAGCAAAGATGGTGGAATGAGACGGACATTGTTACCTTAGGGTAAGTACATGTATGATACCCACTTTTGAGACCAGTAATTTAACACAGTAAGCTACTGAGAAAAAGCAAATTTACACTGTCACTACTTCAAAAGAGAAAACAGATAAGCTGAAACTTCTGTGCAATTTATACACAACAAATTCTATTATAAAGATATAACTACCTGCAACCTTAATTATTATAAAGATACAACAAGCTATGGTTATACATTATTGTATAACTCAAGAAATTACAAAATAATATTTAACTTTTTCTCAAACTGCCTAATAACCACCTAGTAATTAAAAAAAAAAAAAAAGCAGGGGCTGGGATTGTGGCTCAGTGGTAGAGTGCTCGCCTAGCATGCACAGGGCCCTGTGTTCGATCCTCGGCACCACATAAAAATAAATAAATGGAATAAAGGTATTGTGTCCAACTACAACTAAAAAAATAAATATTAAAAAAAAAGCAGTTCTACATTTAGGAGTTTGGGAGGTTTTTGTTGTTATTGTTGTTTTGTTTTCTTCAATTTAGTTTACTTTACTCACAGATATCTACATTTGTCCTGATCAGAAACAAAGATTTTTCAGTAATCACAGGGATCAAACCAGCCCTCTCAATTTAATGTTTTTAAACTGTGTTGCTAAAGATATAAAAATGTGCTGATACTGATGACAGAGATTGTCTAATAAAAACCCTTCGAGAATCCTCATCTATCTCTCCGCTTTTGCTGCAGAACAGCTGTGGCTCACACAGATTCACATGAATGAAAATATTTAGATGAGAAACCACCCACTTAGTTTATTTTCCATATGACTTTCCTGTAATTATTTTGTAAACTGTTCACACAACAATACATAAAAACATCTGCAAAAACAGGTAATTAATGTGTCAAGCCAAACTAATGCATTTTTTATGGTGTCCATGCTTCGTCAACTGTAATTATAACTCTTTTTTAAGCAAATGATGATGTGTTTGTTGCAATGTGCAAGTGGTTATTTTAGATGCTCTGTTTACTGTTCATACAATCTGAATATAAAACTCCACAGCTACTTTACCCCACATCAATGCTTTACCTAGCTTTTTGCTGAAGCAGGAAAGTGGTTCTCTTTTCCAAGCTATAATTTCCAGTAAACATTTTTGTCATTAAAAGATGCAACTCTCAATGTAAAAGTTGACACCAAAATAACCAACAATTCAAGAAGCATATGCCAGCAAACTACTCATCCAGACTTTACTCCTTCATGTGTAACTATAAGAAATACAGCACTTTATCCGAATAGGCTATAGAACCCTCAACCCCCTAAGAACAAAGAGAAGTTTAAACATTCATTGTGGTTTTAATCATACTATATCCATTGCACCTGGTTCCCCAAATACATGTATTCGGGAAAGAACCAAATGAAGAACCAAATCTTTCCCAAAATATACTGTTTTGTATTCAGCTTATCCTGCCTGAGTTCTAACTACATGAGAAATCACTGTCATTACCACTACTACTATTACACATTAACTGTGTGCCAGTAATCATCCCCTGATGGCCCAAAGTATGTGATCTCTAAAGTTCTCTGTTTCCAGAGCTAACAAAATCTAAGATTAAAGAAGAAGCACAATGCTATACTATTTTGCTAGAGTTCCTTTTCTTTTTTTTTTTTTTAAGGGGTAGGGGGTGCTATTTTTTAAAATATCAGTAACTAATTATAGTACAGAAATACCCAGGCAATTAAAAGACTCTCAATAAACAATATTTTCTGTTTGCTTGCTTTCCTAGGGGAATTTTTAAAGATAGTGGAGAATTAAATATTACAAATCCAAGCTTATTCAACTTTTTTTAGACAAATTTTTTCTAAATTGGGCTGTTCCATCCTTAATTAGAATATATTAAAATTAATGTAACTTACTTTCCCTAAGTATTAGCTACTGTGATATGCTTCAGATATCTATCCCCAACCTGTTCCCACAAAGATCAGAAAAGTATTTAACAAATCAAATGACAGTTTGCCAGTTACCAAGCCTGGGCTTTAGATCAGATTCTTTCTTAGGAGAATGTAATGATAAAGTCTGATCAAAATATAACAGAGCTCTAGCTCCAAGGATACTAGAATGGGAAACACATGACCAAGATAAACAGAGAAAATACTTAGAAAGGGCTCATTATAAAAGACAGAAATCAAACTCAGCATCAGATTATCAAGATGCTTCAATACTGAGTTTCATTACTTTTACAGCTATAAATATAAATGCAATAATGCATATAATTAATGATAATCCAAATAGCTGAATTCTACACATTGTCAAATCTTGAGGATATATTCATGTCTGTGGAGAATACTGATATACCAGACCAGAGACATTTATTCAAAAATATATAGAGAGTATTTCCTATGTACTAGGCACTATGCTAGAAGACACAGTGATGAATAACCTTGCCTTCAAGGACACTATAGGTAAGTGAGATTATATTCCTTCAATAAATGATGGCATAAATAATCATTTCATTGTGAATATGATAAGAACTTGAAGACAACAGTGTGCAATGACAACAAAGGTCAGGAAATCTATTCTGGTCTGAGCAGAAGTAAGGGAAAGCTTCCCTGAGAAAACTGGAATTGAGGTGTGAGGAGCAATAAGGAGTTAATCCACTGAAGAAGCACAGTAAAGCACTCCAAACAGCATTGTGCATAGGAAATTTCTAATAAGGAAAAAAACAACTATGGTGCCTTCCAAGAGGTAAAAGGTCACTGTGATCTAAGAAGAGTAAGTGAAGACAAGTGATTCAGGATGAGCCTAGGGAGGGAGGCAGAAGCCAAATCATATGCAAAACTTGCAGGCCACAATAACTATGAATTTTATACTAAAAGAAATGGGTATTTTTATGCAAGGAAAGAACATGTTAGGTTCCATTTTTAAAACATCACTTGGGTTTCTGGAGGAGAGAGAATGGATCAGAATCAAGTACGAATACAAACAGTAAAACAATCATAAAGTCATTATAAAAAAGAGATTGACAGAAAGTAAGACTGAGGAGTTCAGTAAATCCTCTCCCTAGATAAATCCAAACAAAATTATCAAAAATGTCAACTCTCCAAATCAATGATTCAAACAAAAAATTGAAAAAATTTATACAAGAAAATGTGCTGAACTGTAATAAGAGAAACAGAGGTATTAGTGTTTCAACACAAGGCTACTGATATCTGCTCTCAACCCAATAATACACTGGGATGTTGTAAGTGAGGATCAGCAGCCTTCCTGATGCTTGAAGGGGGACATCCAATCTGGATCTCCACTGAAAAGCTTCATGGGGGTGTATGTTATGGCTTAGATGTAAGGTACCCCCCAAAAGCTCATGTGTGAGACAATGCAAGAAAGTTTAGAGGTGAAATGAATGGGTCATAAGAGCCTTAACCAAATCAGTGCATTTACCCACTTGAATGGATTAACTCTGTAGTAACTGTAGTGGGTAGGGTATGCGTAGAGAAGGCCACCACTGGAGGTATGTCTATGTGGTATATATTTTGTCCCTGGCAAGCATAGCTCTCTCTGTTTCCTTGTTGCCATGTCCTGAATTGCTTTCCTCTACTTCTACTTTCCACCTCATCTTAAGCCCAGAGCAATGGATTGAGACCTCTGAAACTGTGAACCTCAAATAAACCTTTTCTCCTCTAAAATTGTGTCTGGTCTTTTGGGGAGTGGTAAATTATTGGACTAAAACAGGGAAAGAAGATATTGAAATCAACAGCAATCAATGGCAAAGAGACATTAACAATGAAATCTGGGAAACAAGACAGCTATGGTATGTTCTGATACACTCCCAGGTATTCCTGGGGATCTTAAAAGTTACACACATGCACAGAGGAGACTACAGAGAACCCCAGCTATTTACGCCTTCCTGGTGAATGGGAGGTCTTGCACAAGTAGAAGCAAAAACCAGGGAAGACTTGTAAACTGCCTGATCTTTGAACATAGGCCCTAACCCACACACAGATATCTCAAGGGCTCACACTGTTTATGCACAGATTCTGAACAATTCTGGGCTAACCAAAAAAACAAAACAACAATAATAACCACCCCCTGGGAAATGAGGAGGAAACAAGATCTAGAATTACCATAATATATTTTATCTAAAATGTCAAGTTTTGAACAAAATGTATGAAACATGCAAAGAAAAAGGAAAAATGTGGCCCATCCAAAGGGATAGGGGGAAAACAGTCAATAAAACTGCTTCTTGAGTGGACCCAGATGTAAATTTTAGTAGACAAAGACTTAAAACAACTACTACAAATATACTTAAAGAACTAAGAGAAACCACGTTAAAGGAATTAAATAAAGTACAAAGACAATGAGTCTTCCAATCAGATTAACAATAAAGAGACAGAATTTATATTTTTAAAAAAGAACCAAATAGAACTTCTGGAGTTAAAAACTATACCATAGCAGATTAAGCTGCCAGAAAAAAAGAATTAGCAAACTTAATGTTGGATGAGTAGCCATTATCTAGTCCAAATAAAAGTTAACAGTTAAAAAAAAAAAAAAACAGGAAATAAAACACCAATGGAGGCCAAAACACCTGTGAAAATCATCAAACATGCTAACACACAAAATACAGTTCAAGAAATTGACAGTGAAAAATATAGGCAGAAAAAACATATATTTGAAGAAATAATGGGTGAAACTTCCCGGATCTGATAAACATTGATCTACACATGTAGATATAACAAATACAAAAGATAAAACAATGTCAAAAGGATAAACCCACCAGGTGTGTTGGCATACACCTCTAATCCCAAAGATGCAGGAGGATCGCAAGTTCAAAGCCACCTTCAGCAATTCAATAAGGCCCTAAGCAACTCAATGAGAACCTGTCTCTAAATAAAAGATAAAAAGGGGCTAGGGATGTGGCTCAGTGGTTAAGTAGTGCCCCCAAGTTCAATCCCTAGTATCAAAAAAAAGGATAAACCCTAAAGCATCCACATCTAGACATATAGCCTAACCATCAAAAACCAAAAGAAAGAAAATCTTAAATAAATAACAAAGGAAAACATTTGTTACATACTAAGGAACCTTAACAAGAGTGACTGGCTTATCAGAAAAATGGAAGCCAGAAAGCAGTAGGATGGCATATGTAAAATACTAAATGGGGGAGGGGGTTATCCAAAAAGAATCTGATATCCAGCAAAACTATCTTTCAACAATGGAGGCAAAAAAAAAAAAAAAAAAAACATTCCCAGACAAAGATGGAGAGAATCTATTGCTAGCACAGCACCATACAAGAAATAATTTAAAAAAGAAAAAGAAAGAAAGAAAAGAAATTTCAGAGAGTAACCCAAATCCAAACCAAAAAAAAAACAAAGAAAGAAATTACTTACGTAAAAATGAAAGTATCAGTTTCCTCATTTTATCCAAACTGGTTTAAAAGGCAAATGCAATGTGAACAGTCATTATAAAAGTACATTGTAAGGCTTATACAAAGACATAATTTACATGGAAGTAACAGCAAAACCTAGTGGGTACGGAAGGAAGCTACATGAAATAATGTTTCCATATATTAATGGAATTAGAACTATCTTATTTTAAAATATTTTAAAATATAATGTTAAATTAAAATGCTTATTGCTGTAATCTGTAGAGAAACTTATGAAAGAGAAGACTCAAAATGATAAAGTTCTTTTTTAAAACACAAAGAAAGTAAATGGTATGTAAGAAAATATCTACTTACCACAAAAGATGGGAGTAAAAAACAAAAAAGAGACATAGACATACTATGTAAAAAAATAATGATCAAAATACATAGTTTTTAATATTCATTTTTTAGTTGTAGTTGGACACAATGTCTTTATTTGTTCATTTTTATGTGGTGCTGAGGATCGAACCCAGGGCCTCGCACATGCAAGGTGAGTGCTCTACCAGTGAGCCACAACCCCAGCCCTAATCAAAATATATATTTAAGAAAAAAAATTTACTAGAGACAAAAATATACATTACAGTGTGAAAAGATTAATCAGGAATATGTAACAATTATCAACATAACAAAAATCTAATAACAGAGCCCCAGAAGAGATGAAAAAAAATAACAGAAAGAAATAGAAAATTCAATAATATTTGTCAGAGAAGTCTCAATAATTGCTAGAAAAGAGAGACAGAAAACTGGCAATGATGTAAATGAATTAAGCAATATTATCAATCAAACTGAGTTGATGAACAGCTATAGAATTCCTTATCCAACAAAAGAAAAACATGTATTCCTTTTTTAATATTTATTTTTTAGTTATAGTTGAACACAATACATTTATTTTATTTATTTATTTTTATGTGGTGCTGAGGACCAAACCCAGGGCCTTGCACATGTTAGGCAAGTGCTTTACCACTGAGCCACAACCCCAGCCCCATCCCCCAGCATATATTCTTTATAAGCCCCATGGAACATTCTCCAGGACAGACCATGTACTAAGCCACTAAACAAGTCCCAATAAATTTAAAGGAATTAAAAGCATGCAAAGTATGTTCATTGACCATAATAAACTAAAAATCAGCAACAAACAAAAACTTGGAAAATACATGAATATTTTAAAATTAAAGAACATTTCCAAATAATACATGGATCAAACAAGAAACTACAAAAGAAACTGGAAATTATTTTAAGCTTAATGAAAATGAAAACAACATCTCAAAATTTAGGGGATGCAAAGCAGTGTTTAGTGGAATAATTTATAGCTGTAAGCATCTATATTGAAATGAAGATCTCAAATAACCTAAGCTTCCACCTCTTAAGATGCAATCTAAAAAATGAAGAGCAAACTACACAAAAAGAAAATGGGAGAATAAATGAAACCAATGGAACAGAAAATGGAAAAAATATGGTGAAAACAAATTAAATAAAAAATCAATTCAAAATCAACTAAATTATGTTACACCCATGTAAGAATATACATAATGAATCCCCTTTTAATATATAATTATGATGCACTAATTAAAAATAAAAGAAGGAAGACCAAGAGAATAAAGCAAGGGGATCAGAGGGTGGACAAGGAGAGGGAAAGGGGAGACACTAGAGAATTATATTATATGCATGCTCAAATATGTCACAATGAATCCCACTATTATGTATAATTATAATGCATCAAAAAAAACATTTTTAAAAATCAGTGCTTTGAAAAGATCAACAAAACCTACAAAATTCTAGCTAAACCAACCACAAATGGCTAGGGATATAGCTCAGTTGGTAGAGTGCTTGCCTTGCATAATGAGGTTGTGGCTCAGTGGTAGAGCACTTGCCTAGCACATGTGAGGCACTGGATTTGATCCTTAGCACCACATAAAAATAAATAAATAAAATAAAGGTATTGTGATCATCTGCAACTAAAAAAAAAAATTTTTAAATATATATGCTCATTAGCCAGGAGCAGTGGCATACACCTGTAATTCCAGCGGCTAGAGAGTCAGAGACAGGAGGATTTCAAATTCAAAGCCAGCCTCAGTAATTTATCAAAGTCCTAAGCAACTCAGTGAGACCCTGTCTCTAAATAAAATACAAAAAAATGGCTGGGGCTGGGGCTGGGGCTCAGTGGTTGCATGCCCCAGGGTTCCATTCCTGGTACCCCAATAATAAATAAATATGTTCATCATCTCAATAACAATTTGCCTTCTTTTTCGTTTTGTTGTTTGGTTGGTTGGTTTTTTGTTGCTGTTGTTGTTTATTTCCTTATTTGGAGACAAGGCCTTACCATATTGCTCAGGTTGACCTTAAACTCATGGGCTCCACTGAGCCTCCTGCTTCCACCTCCAGTTTAGCTGGAATTACAGGCAAGTGACCACATCCAGTATTTTATCTTCACTTGTGAAAGTGATTTCAGCAGGATACAGAATTCTCAAAAGACACAAGTTTTATTGTTGCTTTTTTTTCCTTTCCCTAAATTAAAGATTTTTCTTGGCTTCAGAAAGTAAGATTAGAAGGAATAAATAATGAGAAGAGGCAAAGATGTGGACAAGTGAGTTAGCAAAAGAATGCTAAGAATAAGTAATGAAAGAATGTAAAATAAGTATTGAGGGTCCACTTAAGATCAGGAACAACAAATTCTTAATGATTCAATCTGTATATAAAGTATGATTTCTTCCCACATATCTGCTTGGGTATCTGCCACAGCATGGAACTAATCTGACCTAGCTTCTAGATTACACTACACAAATTCTATATTCTATTTCCTGTATCACTAGATCATTTCATTTAAAAGGACTATTACAATGTCCTGTCACAGCTTTGCCTCTTCTCATTATTTATTTCTTCTAATCTTACTTTCTGTAGCCTAGGTAAAGGCGGGCCCTTTATCAACAGTGTAGGTCAGGGTATTGTTCTCCCTCCAACTATCAAACCAATAAACTACAATAAAAATCCAATTTTGAGTTCTTTGTCTCTAATCTCAGCTTCTATTCCTTCTGGGTACTCAGTTTGTGTTCTTCATTGCCTTGCAAAGCCCATTTCTCTTATGAGAAAAGGCTATCACTGGTCTGAATTCATTCAAAATAACTATTTCATAACAAGATTTTACTGTATTTATGGGCTTTTCACCCACAAGCCAAAACAAAAAAAAAGTGTGCTATAATTAATCAGAGAATGATTTAATCACACCCTGTACAATTCAAAATTGATTTAATTGTGTATACCTCTGGCTATTCTGTAATCAAGACCTTTCTGGTTAACTAACTATCAAGAATAAAGCAGAAACTACTAAAAAGTAAGAAAATTTCCTATAAAAATCAAGACAATAGTGATATTATAGATCACCATATCTTAAAACTTTCAGGTTTTTTTTTTTTAATATCATGCACACCATTTCAAAGTACTGAAATAAAATGATCAAAAAGGTAGGGTAGTTTAACCAAAAAGAAAGCCTCAACAAATTTCAAAAAACTGGAATAATTCAGACTAAGTTAATTAATAATTTAGACCATGGAGTCAAGCAGTAACAAAGATAATCAGAAAAACTCCAAATCCCAGAAAATTAAATAATACACTTATGATATACTTCTAAGTAATTCACAGGTACAACAGGCAGAATAATGAAGGATCCCTAAAGATGTCCATGTCCTAATTGCATAATCTATAAATATGCTGTGAAACCTTTCAAACGTGATTAAGGTTAAACACTGTGAGATATGGCAATTATCTCGGATTACCAGAGTAGCCCCAAGAAAATCATATGAATCCCTAAAATCAGATAATCTTTCCTGGATAAGGGTCAGAGTAAGATATAATGGTCAGAGGGATGGAAGACTGCTGACTCTGAAGAAGGAGGAAGACCAAAAACCAAGTGTCTAGAAGCTAGAAAAAGCAAGGCAACAGATCTCCCTAAGAGTCTCCAGAAAAGGATGCACTTTTTCGTACCTTGACATTAGCCCAGTAAGACTCACGTCAGATTTCTAACCCCCAAACCATAAAATAAAAATTTGTGTTGTACATCATTAAGTTTATAGCAATTTGTTAAAGTAGCAACAGAAGTGAATAATATGGGATAAAGAAAAAAGTCAAAACAAAAAGCAGAAAATATTTGAACTGAAAATAGTAAGTATGGTGGCTAAAGGAGTATTTAGTAGAAAGTATATAATCCTACATGTGTGTTGAAAAAAACAAAGGTTAAAACTCAAATATCTAAGCCTCTAACTCAAAAAAAAAAAAAAAAAAAAACAGGTCAAAATAAATGGGGGAAAGGAAATAAAGAAAAGAAAGTCTTATATTAAAAACAAACATATAATCTTTTTTAAAAAAGTTAAAAGTTAAGTGCACACCTGTAATCCCTGCTTAACTAGGGAGGCTGAGATAGGAAAATCACCAGTTTGAGGCCAGCCAGCCTGGGCAATTCAACAAGACCCTTATCTCAAAAAAAAGTTAAGAGTTGTTTCTTTTTAACATTAATTAAACTGATAAATCCCTAATATAACTGATTCAAAATAAAAGAAAAATGACAAATTACCAATATCAAGAAAGATCCAACAGACATCAAAGATGTGAGCCTACTAAAACAATTGCTACAATTAATAAATCTGACCATTTGTGTGAAATAGACAAATTTCTTGAAAAATACAATTCACAGAAGTTGACAAGAAAAGAAAGGATATCTTCCTTTATGGATATCCTATTTCAACAGTTAAAGAAATGAATCCACTATTAAAATCCTTTTCATAGCCAGGTGTGGTAGCACACACCTATAATCCCAGCAACCCTAGAAGCTGAGGCAGAACGATCTCAAGTTCGAGGCCAGCCTAGGCAAATTAGCAAAACCCTGTCTCAAACTTTTTTTGAGATGAGGGTCTTGTTGAACTGTTCTCACATTTCTTAAGTATACTAAATGCCTTGTAAATATGTAGAAGAACAACCCTATTTTCTGGTTAGGTAAACTATGGGGTGACAGCCATGATGTCTACAACTATCTCTTAATTCATCGTACACATATATGAAAAACAAAAATATACATAAATCATGAATAAATCTCAGCAATCAAATCGATAGTATTTTAAAAGGATAATATAAAATGTATAATACATACACAACTGAGTAAAGTTGTTCAACACTCCAAAACCCATCTATGTCAACTCTTAGGTCTGGAGGACATTGGCAGCTACACAATTCAAATTTTCCCACATAACATCTCAAAAAACAAACAAACAAAAAAAATCAAGAGAGCAAATAAACCCACATTCGACCCATATTTTTAGCAGTATTAGAAAACAAAAAAATAGTGAGAGAGAAGGGAAATAGCATGGAAATGGAAGGAGACCCTCAGGGTTATACAGTGGAGGGGGTAGAGAGAGAGGAGGGGAGGGGAGGGGAGAGGTGGGGAGGGGGGAGGGGGGAGGATGGGAAAGGCAGCGGAGCACAACAGACACTAGTATGGCAATATGTAAATCAATGGATGTGTAACTGATGTGATTCTGCAATCTGTGTATGGGGTGAAGGTGGGAGTTCATAACCCACTTGAACCAAAGTGTGGAATATGATATGTCAAGAAATTTGTAATGTTTTGAAACAAACCAACATAAAAAACTTAAAAAAAAAAAAACGAAAATAAGAAAAAAAAAAAAAATGAAAAATAAGAAAAGAATACCAATAG
>NW_026000016.1:34052957-34111083 GCF_001458135.2 Marmota marmota marmota
CTCAGGGTTATACAAAAGTACATACAAGAGGAAGTGAGGGGAAAGGGAAAAATAATACAAGGGGGACAAATGAATGACAGTAGAGGGGGCAGAGCGAGAAGAGGGGAGGGGAGGGGAGGGGAGGGGAGGGGGTATAGTAGAGGATAGGAAAGGCAGCAGAACACAACAGACACTAGTATGGCAATATGTAAATCAATGGATGTGTAACTGATGTGATTCTGCAATCTGTATATGGGGTAAAAATGGGAGCTCATAACCCACTTGAATCAAAGGGTGAAATATGATATATCAAGAACTATGTAATGTTTTGAATAACCAACAATAAAAAATTAAAAAAAAAAAATAAAGGATATCTACGAAAGACCAATAGCTAACTTCATACTCAATGGTAAAAGATTAAAAGTTTTACCCCTAAGTTCAGGAACAAGACAAGGATACCTGCTTTTTGAATATTCTTCACTGTACTGGAAGTTCTAGCCAGAGCATTAGACAAGAAAAAGAGAGAAACAATATTCAAATTAAAAAGGAAGAAGCAAAACTATCTATATTCACAGATGCCTTACCCTATATATAGGAAATCAAAAATCCACAATAAAAACAACTAGGGCTAATAACAAATTCCACAAGTTGCTGGGTAGAAGATCAACATACAAACCCCAGCTAAACTGATACACACTAGGAACAAACAAAATTTTTATTTATTTTATTACTTTGTATATGTGTGTGTGTGTGTGTGTGTGTGCACGTGTGCACATGAGAGAGAGAGAGAGAGACAGACAGAGAGAGAGAGTGTGTGTGTGTGGTGTCCTGGGGATCAAACCCAGAGTTTTATGCATGCCAGACAAGCACTCTACCACTATATCCATTATATCCCCAGCCCCGAAGAGAAAAACGGAATTTTTAAAATTCCTTTTGCAATAGCATTCAAAAAATAAAATGCCTAGGAATAAATTTAATCCAGGAGGTAAAACTTATATACATTGAAAACCACAAAAATTGCTGAAGAAAAGTAAAGAAGATATAAACAAGTTAAAAGACATCTTGTGTTCATAGATAAGATTTAACATTGTTGAGAGATAGCAATACTCCCAAAACTTATAGATTTAATATAATTTCTATGAAAATTCCAACTGCCTTTTTTATACAAACAAAAAAAGTAATTCTCTAATTTATATGAAATGTCAAGGAGACCTAAATAGTTAGAATAATACTGAAAAAAAAACTCAAAGGGGTTCATAAATTTAAAAATGCTAGAAGTCAATGCATTTGAAGGCAAGATGATCACACCACGATCATCCACTAAAAATGTAGCTCTTACTTTTGCTGGACTTATGCCAAACTGGGCAATAACTTAAAGTCAACTAGAAAATACTTTCACAATACCTTCTGAGTTAACAAACACTGTAAATAATTCAAATAAACCTCAAAGTTGTGATTTTTCATTCTGAAATTCAACAATACAGTATCATATGACTTTCTTCCCTTTATCAAACCAAGACTGATAACCTTTCTCAGGTCCATCCATTCTAAAGCAAACAAGACTATTCTGTTCATTTCCAAATATTTGAGTAATTCTTATTCAAAAGAATAAATCAAAGGTCTCAGCTATTTTATACAGCACTTAACTATATATTATTATGAGTACACAGAGATTAGCCACATTTAAAGGGACTAAACATGTTCTAGAAACAACCCTGCAAAGTATAGCTCAATTTGGAACTAGTTTAAGTGACTCAAAAGAAATATGGAAGTAGACATGAGTTTGTGGTTTCACCCAGGAAGACTAATCAAGACCCAATGAGAAACACAGAATTATACAGTGTTCCTGAACACACAAGGTCACAGTTTTTGAAAAATGTATGGATAGCCCTAAGAACCTAGCACACATCTATCTAGGAATAGGGCAATTATGAAAAATTGCTTGGTGTTGCTTATTAAACCATTTAACAGAATAAGAATGGCAGAAAAATGGTTTGCACCTGTAAGCTTAGTGTTCAAAAATATCAATAAAATTTTCAAAGAAAAATTAAGCATCAATGATATCTAGGAGGTCTTTTCATTATAAATTTCATCACAACATATATAAGAGATTTCAATGTAAACAAAGAGGAGAGGAGAGGAAAGAGGACAGGAGGATAAAGAACAAATAAGGAGGACAATGAAGATGAAGAAAAGGATTAGAAGATCCTGGCATTTTTACCAAATTTTAAAAAAGTAATACAGATAGCTAAAGCAGCACATCTACCAAATATTTTCAATGAGATAAATACTACACAATCATGGATCTTATTAACATACTATAGAATTGACAAAAAATCTCATTTTGAAGATTCACCACTCAGTAATATTTTATATTTTCACAAGAAAAAACATTTTATATTCCCTATCACAGAGTCTGATACATGTGAGTAATAAATGCTTACTAAATGATCAACCTGGTGGTAGCTGGATGAACAAACAATGGACGATGGGAAAGAATGAATATTAGGCTTTCATTTCTGTGACAAATTACCTAACGTGAACAACTTAAAAGGAGGAAAAGTTTATTTAGGCCCACAGTTTCAGAGGTTCAGCCTAAGGTCAAATGACTCCACTACTCTGGGCTCAAGGTGAGACATAACACCATGACAGAGAAGTACTCAAGGCAACCAGGAAGCAGAGACAGAAAGGCAAAGGGTCTGCAGGGAAGGTGAGCCCTTCCAGGAATGCCTCCAGTGACCTACTCCCTCCAGTCATGCCCAGCCTTCCTACAGTTACCACCAGTTTAGTCCACTCAAACTAGGAAGGACTGATTAGGTTATAGCTCTCATATTCTAATTGTTTTTCCTCTAAATATGACTGCATTAACACAGGAAGTTTTGGGGGACACCTCCTACCTAAACCATAACTATATTCAAAACAAAGCATATTTGATACTGGAGAATTGCTGCTTCTCCATTTGAAAAAACTTATCTAATTAGGGGGTAATGTGTGAGAAGTAGCACAGTATAGTGGAAAGAAGACATTTAGATTTAGAAAACCTAGACTAAAGCTCTGGCTCAACTCTAACTGGCTGTGTCCCTGAGCAAATTGCTTCATTTATACAAGTCTTAGTTCCTTCACCTGTAAAATGGGGATTACAATAACTACCTTACAAACAAGCAATTTTGGCATCTGGAACAAACTATACCAACCAGCTCTCAAATCAATTCTGTAATTCATAATGTAGCCCACAGATGGGTATTACTAACAATGCTCACCATCTGGTAGCTTCCTGTTTTAAATAATTATTCTTGCTAAATAGGTGCCAAGCTTTTAGAATCATTATATTAAATGTCTGCACCCTCTAAATTTTGGTACCTTTAGACAAAGCACAAGTATGACCAGACATGGTTCAGCTTAGGGAGTTGACCTGAAGATTAAAAATAACATAAGAAAAACACCTTTATACTGTGACAGGCATGTAATAGATGAGTTGTTACTTAAACATTCATTAACACCTTTATGCAGTCCATTTGCCACTGTACATTATCACAACTATTCCAGGAAGCCCACCGTGAGAATACAGATTAACCATATCAGCATCTTGTAGTAATGTATAACAAGATGGATATGAAAGGATGGTATGTACTTTACTATTCTCTCCAAAGATTCAATTGACTCCTTCTACCTTGACTTTTAGATTTTCTCTCTTAAGTCCATAAAGACCTGAGAGTCCATGGTGCCATTTCTAGATTAAGGAATAAGAGAAGTGTCAGGTTCAAAAAGAGAATCTGAAGTTACCACTATGCAGGCGTGCGTCTTTGCTGGATGAGCAAAGAGAACCACTGCTATTGTGCTTTGCATCTAGTCTCAGCTGCACAAACTCCAATTAAAGAAGAAAAACATCAAGCCACCTTTATCAGATCTACTAACAATCCAGATAAACTCCTTTAGGATGAATAGTTTAGTAGTGAAGTAACAAAATTTTCCAGCTCCCAAAATCTCTGTGTAAAGTGTTTTTAAATAGCTCTGAAAGATTATTTTCTCTGGATTATCAGATATCCAGATAACTTTTGTGTTCTATCTGCTTTTATTATAAACATGCTAATCCAAACCAAGGTCAAAGGAATAACTGTTATAAAAAGAGTTAAATTAAAATTATCTATTGGTTTTACTGATTCTAATGATGTTTCAGTAACCCTGGAACAAACTTTCCCCGAGGAAACATCTTTTCTGAGCATAAATGTCAAATCAAGTTCACAAGCTAGAGCCCCCAATTTTCCCACAAATTAAAGGATAATGTCCATATGTCTGTTAGGTGGTAGACTTTTAAACAGAATACACAGACTGGAGTTAAATGTACAGCCATCAGGATTGAAACAGAGGTTCTTTTATATATGGGTTAAAATATTAGAATTCTTAAGATGGCAGCTTAGTAAAAACATAGAAAGTAAGTAAATAAGAAATGAATAATACTATCATATTATAAACAAAAAAAAAGGACTAAAAGCAGTAAGTCAATTATTTAAACTTTTGGGATTCAATAGCACATTAACAATAAAACCCAATCCAGAACAGGACTGGATACTATGGTTTCAGACAGACATGTTAAACAGGAGAAATACGTTTAAATAGTTAAAATTCCTTAAGACAAAGGTCTAGTAGGATTAGTGTCAAGTCCCAATGGAGAAATAATTAACCACCATAACCAGCAAAGTAATTAAGTGAAATATTTTTTGTTATTGGTTGATATGTATTTAAAATTCTCATTTTGAAGCAACAATTTTTATTTTTCTGGTGCCATCAAGTGGTAACATTATGAAGTGTTCAAGATTAAATGCAGATAACTTTTAGACAAAAAGATGGCACACTGATGTGTTCTATCTATGTCAATTAAATACCAAGGATGTTTTAGCACATAGCACCGGAACATCAGAGCAGATTTTTTGTAATTAATTCCCTCTTTACGCTCTTGGTTTAAAAGCCTATTTTATTTTATCTTTTCATTGAGAGTAAAAGCACTAGAGAATCTCTGTGAATACTTCTGAGGAACAATGCAGTCAAATAAGAAAAAAAAAATTCTTATTCGTACAAGAGACTTGGAGATGTGTTGACTTTGTAAAAAAAAAAAAAAAAATCTCATTTTGGGGGCTAGGGATACAGCTCAATTGGTAGAGTGCTTGCCTCGAATGCACAAAGCCCTGGGTTCAATCCCAGCACCACAAAAAAAAAAAAAAAAAAAAATTAAAAAAAAAAAAAAAAAAAANAGGATGTTTTAGCACATAGCACCGGAACATCAGAGCAGAATTTTTTGTAATTAAATTCCCTCTTTACGCTCTTGGTTTAAAAGCCTATTTTATTTTATCATTTTCATTGAGAGTAAAAAGCACTAGAGAATCTCTGATGAATAACTTCTGAAAGGAACAATGCAGTCAAATAAGCAAAAAAAAAAATTCTTATTACGTCAAGAGACTTGGAGAAATGTGTTGACTTTGATGAAAAAAAAAAAAAATCTCAATTTTTGGGGGCTAGGGATACAGCTCAATTGGTAGAGTGCTTGCCTCGAAATGCACAAAGCCCTGGGTTCAATCCCAAAGCACCACAATTAAAAAAAAAAAAAAAAATTATTTTTGTAGATTAACTGATCAAAGTATAGAGTTAAGTACCTCTGATAATCTCACTTGAAGTTCAGTAATTTCTCATTTTCATTCTTGTTCCTATATAAGATTATACAGAAGATATAGTTATATGTACATTTTCCCCCACATACCAACATAAGAACATGCCAAAACATACTAATGTAGATAAAATTGTACCTTGAACACCTTCTAGGAGTAAATCAACTCCCTTCCTATAAAATTCAGAAGCAGCTTCATAGTCGTCTTCCTCTTCCTTTTTCAAAGCCAGCTTTATTAATTCTCCTGCTTTCTCCAAATAATCTCTCTTGCCAAGCTTAGATTTTAAACTGCCAGGAAAGAGGCTACGACTTTCCCGTTCTTCTTCTGTTTTGTTCTGTTCACTGTCAGAAGCAACAGCCCCTAATGCTGAGGAATCCGAAGAGAGATTGAGACCAAAAGTTCTACTGGGAGAATTTTGATTGGAAGCCATTCCATCATCTAACTCGGCAAGAGAATCCACATCAACAGTAAGAGATATCAGATCACTGTCACTGGAGAAGCCTAGAAATATGATCACAATAGTAAACATATTAAATTGAGCATCAGCCAAAAGAATACAAATCACTCTAGCTGTTCATTTTTTCATACAATCCAATTCAATTAGGAAGGCTGTAATTTACTGATGGAAGTCAGTGTCTAGCAATTTATTTGAGCGTAGTTCATTCACTTTTATACCATCTCTTTATAACCCTGGAAAACAATTTGCTTACCTTAATCACCAAACTAAAATTGAAGACAAGCCTTGATCTAGCCTTGTTATCAAAACCAAGATCTTGAAAACTGTTGCTTGCACACATAGCTGCTGTAAACAACAGCATTATCATAAGGCACAAAGGGTAAGAGTTTTGGAGTCATACCAAAAAAGTACTTCAATACCAGTTCTTAAAATGTACTGTGTGACTAAGAGGAAGTTCCTTAAATTTTAATTATTGGGCAAATTTCTAAATGAGAAACTGCTAATGCATATGAGCCATAATAGACTATCATGAAATTATAACCACTATGACAATTAAATAAAAATTATATAATGATTAAATAATGCATCTTTTAGGTATGCCTTCAGGTACCCATGCACATCTGGAAAATGTACGCTATTAAGATTTTTAAAAGAATTGAAATTTGGGCTGGGGTTGTGCCTTAGCAGTAGAGCGCTTGCCTAGCACGTATGAGGCCCTGGATTCAATCCTCAGCACCACATAAAAATAAATAAATAAAACAAAGGTATTGTGTTCAACTACAACTAAAAAAATATAATTTTTTATATTTATTTAATTGTAAATGAACACACAGTATCTTTATTTATTTTTATGTGGTGCTGAGGATTGAACCCAGTACCTCACACATGCGAGGCAAGCACTTTACCACTGAGCTACAGCCTCAGCCCCCTAAAAAATAAATATTTTTAAAAAAATAATTAAAATTTTAGACAATTTTGTTTTGGTCTGTTTTAGAAACAAAGCTGGACTATATATGTACCTTAGTTTTCAGACCAAAAGATAAAAAATAAATAATAAATTCTACTTAACTATTTAATATTTAAATGCAAGAATTTCTTCTCCCATGTAATTAATTTCATAGTAAATTAAGCATCTTCTACAAGAACAGACAGCAAACTTTCTGGCCTTGGAACTTCCTTTCACATTCTTAAAAATGGTGATTCCAAAAAGCTTTTGGGTAATGTGAATTATATCTCTAAATACTTACTAACATTGTATTGATACTAAGAAAGACTGAGAAATATTTTTAAATAAAACATTAAAGACTACTGATAAATTCTATGAAAAATAACTTCTATGTGACAAAACAAAAATATCTATTGAGAGAAGATTTTGGAAAATCTTGTTAATGTCCAGCTTAAGAGAAGATGAATAGATTCTCATATCTGATTCTACATACCATCTATTGTCATATTTTTTTTGGTCAAAAGATATGAAGAAAATGTCACATAGATATACCATTGAAAAAGAAACAAGTGTTTTCGTACTCTTTTCAGATTACTGTGTATATTGTTCTTTAATTTAAAGACATCAAAACTCCACAAGCAATAGTTTCTTAAATCTAGCTGTACTGTGAAATATAAGATTCTATCAATGAAATGTCCATTTTTATTACATTCAAATCCATTCGACTATCTTGTATACTGAATGAATCTTTTACCCATGCTTAAGTTTGTGACAACAAATTGAAAATACTGGTTTACTGAGTTACACAGATCTTCCAAATGTTTTCCCCACATTTCATTATTACAACATCCAAAATAATCATAATTGTTAATACCATCACCAATCTCATCAGAAAATCCTTTAAGTATATGGAAGTTGTCAAACTCAAAAGTAGCAAACAGAAATGATCCAAAACTCTTACTTTGGGGTTGAAAATTCTAATTTTATCACTGGCAGTAAACACTATCAGTTGTTTGCCTTGAAGTGTCAGCTTTCAATCACTTTCAAGAAAAACTTTGCCAAGTATACAAGTTTGAATAACAATAGTTTATCAATTGTTGTTTCAAGCAAAATGGTGTCCCATTAAAAAATAAATAAATAAACAAGTGGTTTGGCTCATAACTTCAAAAACTACACAAATCATTTTCCTCACTACATACTGATAGTTCAGTATGCAAAGGGCTTTATATGTATCTTTCCTCTTTTGTCACGCAGAATATTCAAGAAGACATGTACCCAAAGGCTGATATTTAATAAAATTAACAGTTTTCACTGCTTTATCAAAAACATTCTTAAGAAAAATCAGCATTGGTTTTACTACAAGTATATGCAATGTTTACTGCTGAGTCAGGCATCACTGTCCTGATTCATGCCTAGACATAGCAGTCTCACCCCCACTGCTTTTGCATAATCAGTTCAAATGTCAACACAGTGGAAAGGCAAAGAATGTCCTAATACTATTATCTCTTCTATATTTTTGCCTGTGGAGCCCCTGAAAAGACCTTAAGAATACCCAGAGGTCTGAAGACCACATTTTGAGAGCCTCAGATCTACAGCATTATATAGGAGTTACAATTGTGTTTTATAAAAAAAAGAATTTAGGAACACCTATGAGACCTGCATCACAATTGAATATTAACTGCTAAGTTTCTCTGAAAAGAAAATACATTTAAAAAAATTATTTCCTTAGGGTTAAATGCTAAATCAAAACTAAAGATGGAAATCCAAAACTGAAGTCTCTGCACTTTTCCTCCTATTATTTCAAATAAACCACTCTGTAAATTGGGAATTCTCTATATCCAGAGACTAGGATAGGTATTCTCATGTAAGCAATATATTAAGGACCTTCCATAAAAAAAATTATGAATACATAAAAAAACTGAAGGTGGATTAGACTTTACAAATGTAAGATCAGAGATCAGTAAACTTTTTTTCTATAAAGGGTCTAAGAGAAAATATTTTAGGCTTTTCCAACCATATGATCTCTGTTGTAGCTATTCAACTTTGCTGTTGAAGCACAAAAGCAGCCATCATCTACATATAAATGAATAAGCATGGCTTTATTCCAATAAAACTTTATTTATGGATACTGAAATTTTAATTCCATATAATTTTACATCACAAAATAATATGTTCAGGTGTTTATTCAACCAAAAATGTAAAAAACATTCATAGCTCATAGGCCATAGGAAAATATGGGCCATTGTTTGCCAACCTCTATTATAAACTCAAATTGCTTACTTAACATCAAATAAAGTAAGTTAGAGTAAAAACATATAACTGGCAGCTAAGCTAAATTTTCAAATCAGTTTTAGACACTACTTTGGCACCCTGTCAATATATCCTTGTTTTCATTTTTTTTTCCAGAAAACCTTAGAATCCGCACTAAGTATTAATTCTGTTCCCCAAAAGCAACAGATTCCATTAAGCCCACAATCTCAACTGGAATTCACTGGACCTAGTGAAAATCATTTCAGTTCCCTGACATTTCAGTTATACAGGCAGTACTCCATAACCAAAATCTTTTATAGCAATCTTAAAAGTTATTCATATTACTAGGCTTTTTAATGTTTTATGTATTTCAATGCAAATTTATTTCCTTTAATGATACCAAGTGGACTAGATAATCTACTAATACACAATTTAGTTGAAAACAAACGTTCTGGTTTATACAACTAATCACAAAAGAAAGGAAATGCTGTGTTACAGATCTTTTGTCTGTTCTCTGGTGTCTTGTCACTGTAACCTTCATACCATCTATCACATTGTTTTATTTCATCCTTTGCAGCATTTTCCTTTCTAACAAGAACAATAATACCAAAGGGCAAGGGGGTAAAGTTATGTGTACTCAGTTTCTCGGCTTTTGACCACAAAAATCTAAGAACATAGAAATACTTCCTGTTATCTTTGCAACCTTATTTTATTAGCAAAGGGAATCATAATTAAATGAAATTAGATCAGAAAAGTAAAACATCTAGGGAGAAAGTCAGATAGCAAAACTAAGTAAATAAATATTATACATAAAATGTTTACTTCTCAAATTCTTCCTAGTTTTAAATGAAGAATCTTTAAAGGCAAGCAAACATCAACAAAAATACTAACAGGTTATGAAAAGGTGTTTTGTTTTTCCTTTTCCTTTCCTTTTTTTTTTTTTTTAAGCCAAATTGGGGAAAACAAAGAGAAACAAAAATTTTGATTTCTGGTTTAACCTTTCTGGGAGACAATTTAACAAAGCATATCAAAGACACAAGAACTGCTTATGTTTTTCACCAAAGAAATTTGGCAATTTATGCCAAAATCAATCAGAGATATGCAAAAAGATCCATGTATAAAAATGTTCCTCATAAAAAGTAGTGAAAATTTGGAGATAACAAATTCCTAACAATAGAAGATTATGATACCTCCCTATGATTAACTATTATACAGCTTTAAAATCATGTTGTAGAAGACTTTCAATGTTAATGTTTTCATGATATATAAAAACAAATGGCAAAATAGTATGGATACTATAATTCTAACTGGAAAACAAAGATTAAAAAACAGTCTAGGAAGATACACTAAGTATTAATAGTAATTTTTCTCTGTATGGTAAGATTACAGGGGATTCTATAATACAGAATATCACACAATTCTTTGTGTGCAAAGTCCTTAAGCTTGGTATCTGAAAAATATCAAAAAAAGATGCTGCAAGAGTTAAAAAGTAGGAATTTGGTAATAAGGCTATATGAACTTTATTTATAAAATATGGGTCCTCCAACAACCAGTGGTAAGGAATTCCAAACTTTAAAAAGAAGGCAGATGTGATTACAAAGACAGGTGGGTTTACTCCTGACATTGCTCCTCCTTGCCTACCTTATTCCTTTACTTCTCCTGTTAAGCGGCACCTGACCAAGTTTGAAAAGCATAACCCTACCACATCTCCTTGATCACTCACTGCCACTATTCATCTTGCACTACTTGTGGACATCTCTCTTTTCCATATTTGAGCAATTCCTAAATTCCATTCTTACCAATGAAATATTCCCCAACCTGCTCACAGAGATGATTTGTTTGTTTGTTTGTTTGTTTTCAGTGCTGAGGATGAAACACAAGGCCTTAAACATGCTAGGCAAACACTCTACCACTAAGGAAGTTAGGTCACTGAGGGTGTATCTTTGGAAAGGATACTGGGATCCTAGCCCCTTCCCATCTCTTTGCTTCCTGGCCTCTATGAGGTAAACACTTTCCTCCACCATATGCTCTTACCATGTTAAACTGCCTTGACACAGGCCCAAAAGCAACAGAGTTGACTGACCATTGACTAAAGCTTCTGAAACCATGAGCCAAAATAAACCTTTCTTCCTAATAAATTGTTTACATTAGGTATTTTGTCATATTGATAAAAAGTTTATTAAAACACATTTTAAAACTCCCTTTGCTTTTATAGCTATGTCATGTATATGTGTGTGTATATATATGTATACACACTCATATATGAATATACACATATATGTATTCAGTACCTAGTTTATTCACCTTATATCCTAAATACATAAGCTTAATACAGTGTTTGTTCAATTCTTAGAAACTGTGGTCCTATAGCTTAACTTGTTTTACATAAAGCCATACATAAATTTCACACAGAGACTAAAACCCACAAAGAAAGTTAACAAGTAAGATATGGGGAGCAACAAGCAAATAATAAGGTCTCTATTTAGATAAGTAAAAGAAACATGCAAGATTAGGCAGGGCAACCACTGATACTTGATATAATACAGAGAATATATGTCAAAGTTAAACCAACCTGAAGTCAATCCATCCTTACAGGGGCCCTCTAGGCCACCACAAGAGTAAAAGGTGCCTCCTTCACCAACATCATCAAGTCAGAAACCTAGGCCTTTGGGGGAAGTGATGCAAGCGGGGGAAGTCAAAGGTTCTATGAAAGCGTTCTGCCTCCAGGTTCATATCACAGAGATTCCAGTCACAGGGCTATTAGAGGGCCCCAGGTGACTTGTTAAAAAGCAGCTACAGACAACGTGGGGTTTATTTAGCATCCCAGTTCACCTACCTACCCTCACCTCTGTGCTTTGAACTGCTTAGAGTAGGGCAGTATAGCGAAATCTGTCTAGGACACCAACTCTGAAAGACAGGCCCCAGGGGGAAAGGTTGAGCTGTCACAGGAAAAAAATCTTTATACTATAAGCTATCAGAAATCCGCATTTGAAGACCATCTGTAAAAAGAGATCAGTCTCCTTTAGTACAACAGGTGGGCTCTCATGGGTGACTATATATAAAATACATGGCCTCATTACTATTAGCTGATAACCTTCACTAAACTCTGAGGTTCAAATATTGCCATAGTCAACCAAAGGGAATTTCTACTTGTCCTAGTAGCAATCACTCATGCTTCACACACAAAGCAAGACATCTAACCAGAAGAACAGAAGTTACCTGGAGGTAGAAAACACAGAGATCAGTTTCCATTAAGAAGCCCTAACAAATATGATTTTAAGTGATAACCTACATGTAAAGCTTAATCTAGTTGAGATTCTTGCATTTGTTGCCACATTCATCACTTAGTAATAGCTACTATTACTAACAAGAACCATTTCCTTAATGTTTCACATGTTTAAAAACATCCTTGGGATATGTCTATGCCTCACCCTTGAAAATTTATGAAAAGAGCATCAATATCTGATGTGCATTTGGTGAAAAACTAAGTTCACAAAACAACGTATGAATCATAATTACAACCTAATACTGTTATCATAAACAATAAAGCTCTATCACTTGGCTTCACTTTCTACCCAAAGAACTTTCATTCTGCTACTCTTCATAACCTTCTCTGAACTCTAGCATTTCAAAACTGCTCCCAGTGGTCATGGAGGTCACACTGCACTTTCTATACCACATATGTATCCTCCCTGCCATAAAATTAAATCTGAATTGCAAAATTTAGTTCTGAGAGTGTTATCAAATACCTGTAATGCTTTAGATACATGGTTTAAACCCTTTGAAATTCCAAATTTTTAGTAGTAAAGTAAGGGATTTATATCATCTCTAATGTTTCTTGTACTCTAAAACTCTGATTCCTTCAACATTTTATGAACTTTTTATTATTTAATCCATATGACCCCTAACAATCTAATATCCAATAGTATTCTAAACAGCCTTGGGTTTTTGAAAGTCAGTACTTATGATTTGCATCATCTGTTTGTTCTTATATACTTACACATACTGACATATTCTCTCTCATTTGTGCTTACCATTAGAAAAAGGAACTATTCTTTTTCCCTATTTAAGCTTTCCCACTAAAGAAAATTCAATTAATAAGGGGCAATGAATAAAATAAAGATGGGTAAAGAAGCACTTAAAAGGAAAAAGAATGTCTTTAAGCTGAGTAAACCAATATTAACAATATAACCAATATAACAGAAGGGTCTAGAATGATGTTAGCTGTAAGACAGAATTCTCATGGTGCCACCTTGTGGACATTTGTTGAATAAAACTCTACTTTAACTTTTCATTCGACTTTCTATATTTTGTCATATTGTATTAACACCCTGTACTGCACAGACTTTAAGTTAAACTATTTTTCTTTTCTTTTTCTCCATGTACTGAGGGACTGAACCCATCAGGCACTTTAACCCTTTAAACTACATCCCTTTTTATTTATTTTTTAAACAGTTGGAACAGGGTCTAGCTAAATTGCAGAGGCTGGCCTTGAATTTGGTATCCTCCTGACTCACCTTGGTCTTCTAAGTCACTAGGATTACAGATGGGCACCACCACACCTGGCTTAAAATTTATCTTAAAAGCAGCCTTAATCGATCTATTTAAGAATACCCCTCGGGGCTGGGGATGTGGCTCAAGCGGTAGCGCGCTCGCCTGGCATGCGTGCGGCCCGGGTTCGATCCTCAGCACCACATACAGACAAAGATGTTGTGTCCGCCAAATACTAAAAAATAAATATTAAAATTCTCTCTCTCTCCCTCTTTCTCACTCTCTCTCACTCTTTCTTTAAAAAAAAAAAAAAAAGAATACCCCTCTTTAAAAATGATTCTGCCTCAAAGCATAAGCTTTTAAATCCATTAAATAAAAACAGTACATGTAATCAAAATATAAAATAAATAAGATTTCTATAAAGAAAGTTTTGATCAAATTAAATAATTATATACTTTCTGTTATGGTTTGGATGATAGGTGTCCCCTGAAAGCTCACGTGTGAGATAATTCAAGAAAGCTTAGAGGTGAAATGACTAGGCTATGAGAATCTTACCTAATCAGTGTGTTAGTCCACTGGTAGGGATTAACTGAGTGATGACTATGGGCTGGTGGGGTATGGCCGTAGGGGTTGGGTCATTGGGGGTGTGCATCTATAGTACATACTTTGTCTGTGATGAGGAGAGTCTCTCTCTGCTTCCTAGCCAGGTCCTGACCTGCTTTCTTTTGCCACACTCTTCCACAGTGATATTCTTACTCACCTTGAGCCACAAGAAATGGAGCCAGCTGTCAATGGATTGAGACCTCTGAAACCGTGAGCCCCCAAATAAACTTTTCCTCTTTAAAAATTGTTCTTGTCAGGTCTTTTGATCACAACAGCAACAAAGCTAACAAATAGAAAATGGTACTGGAAGTGGGGCTGTTGCTGTGACTAACCTGACTATGTTGTTCAGAAGCTTTTGGAGTTTTTTGAAACTTGTGGGAAGAATTTTGGGAAAGCTTTAGATTGTAAGTGGACATAAGGATGGCCTTAGGCCTTAGGCCTTAGCCCAAGCTTCTCCATTTTAAAAACTCCACTTTGAAACCTGTAGTCTCACGCCTATGGAGCCCTCCAATATGATCATCAGGCATAGCCCTGACATAAACAAGTCAATTCTCCCCACCCTGGCAAGCTCAGAGTGAAGTCTCTGTCATATGCTCCTTGCCCAATAAAAGGGAGAGGCAAGAAAATCAGGGTGGGTACCACAAGACCAAATGCTTTAACCCCAGGGCAAATGATGTCACTGAGAAATCCGGTGGCAGCAGATAGGGATGAAAGGGTGGTCAGAAGCTCCAAGATTTAGTGTAATTGATGGAGCAAATGAACAGACATCCAGCCGGCCGACACGGAGCCCTCATGCTGGAGAGCCTAATGAAGACCTGGACTGACATCCTAACTCTTCTCATAATTTGCCTGATCTTCTGCATCTTCCTCACCGCTCTCAAACTCTACAGCCACATCTTGGCCCTGGTGAGAACTGCAACTTCTCCCTATGACCCTCTCCTCAACCGGCCATCAGCTCCTCCCCAGGAGAAGCCTGCCTTGGTTCCTGATCTGATCACCATAGTCTGAGTAAGTGTGCATCTGCTGGACTTAAAGCCTAAGGCTTGAGACTTTTGATCTAAAACTTGAGCTTAGCATGTAGAGGGAAATATCTGTCATGAGCCTATCAGATTAAGTGTGTCTGCAGTGCTCAGAATTAATCTAGAATTGTTTTCTGTGAATTGATTATGCCTAGCATTAAGGATTGTCATTTTCTTGATTAAGAACCTATAGAAGGGGGAGCTTGAGAGAAATAGATGAATTCTAGATGGGGCAGAGGGGTGGGAGGGGGCATGGGGTTGGAAATGATAATGGAATGTGATGGACATCATTATCCAGAGTACATGTATGAAGACACGAATTGGTGTGAATATACTTTGTATATAACCAGAGATATAAAAAATTTGTGCTCTATATGTATAAGGTGTAATGCATTCTGTGTCATTTATAAATAAAAAATTAATACAAAAAAGAACCTATAGAGTGAAATTGTATTTAGTGATTTGAGTGATTAAGCATTGAAAAGGGCAGAAGCGCATGGACATTCTTTATTTCTCCCCCTGACAACATAAGTCACACCTTTTGCCCATCCCAACAGTGGAATATAATGGGCCACTCTACTGTGAGTTCAAAAGACCAGAATGCCAGTATCACAATGGACTGTAAAAATTGTTCTGATGAGAACTGAGAAGGAAAGGAGTCAAGGAAATTTGACCAGAGGCTATTCGTATTACATTCTGGCTAAGAAGTTGTATTTTGCCCATGTTCTGAGACTTTCTTTGAAGCTGATTTTAAATGCCATGGACTTCTTAATTTGGTGGGGAAAATGTCTAGGCATCATAGCATTCAGTTGGTGGCATGATTATTGCCGTTAGCATTTAGCCAAATTTACTGTGATAACTGGGAGCATGAAGATTTGAAAAAGCTTCACTTTGGTCAGAAAACTGCCAGTAAAACTAGTGCTAAAGAATATGTGGTAGTTACAGATATTACAGCCACTAAAGAAAAGATAAATACTTTGACCAGAAACAATAGGAGACATGGCTTGAGGGCATCTCACGAACTGGCAAGACCATACCCATCTCAGGATGAAGGGTATAAAAGTAAAAATTCCTTTGAGAAAAGACCATGGGGGCACCCTACTTGCACAGGAGGGCCTAGGAAGATGTTTCACCATGCTCAGCCAGGCAGGCAATCAGAGGCTGCAGCAGCCAAGATCCTAAGAGGTTTGGCTACTGCTGAGGTGGCAGAAGACCTGGCATCAATCAGGTAGTACTGGTTCTACAGGAGAGTGGGATGCTAGAGTTAGGGGGTCATGGAGGCTTTCACTGAGATTTCAAAGGCAGGCCTGGAAAGCCAGGCAAAGTGCAGCAGAGTGGGAGTTCCTGGGGGCAGCTCCTGATAGGGTGATATATGAGTTTTGAGAAGGAAGGCAAAGCTGCAGGGGAGACCCCCAAGATTAAGAAATGACAGTACTAGGGAATATCTGCCAATGAAAGCTGCAGGAATTGAGCACAGACAAACCAACAGAGAAGCCATGTAGGCTGCAACCAGCAAAGCCACAGGGGCGGAGCTACACAAGCCCTTTGGAGAGAATATCACAATGCCAGCAGATACCAGCAGATGCCAGCAGATTCCAGACATGGAACTACAGGACTTGTTTGCCAGCTAGATTTCAGTCTTGTTTTGATCCCATCCCTTCTTTCTATGTCCCTATTTCTCCCTGGTAGAATGGAAGTGTTTATTTTGTACCTTTATATACTGGATACATGTAACCTGCTTTTGATTTTTACAGGAGCTCACAATGAGAGTTTGCTTTAAGTCTCCAAGGAGACTTTAGAGTTGGACTTTTGGGCAACGCTAATGCGATGGATACTCTTGAAAATGGATTAAATACACTTTGCAAATGTGAAATAAGCAAGAGCTTTTGGGGGCCTGGGGTAGAAATGTTACAGTTTAGATGTGAGGTGTCCCCCAAAAGCTTATGTATGAGACAATACAAGAAGGATTAGAGGTGAAATGACTGGGTTATGAGAGCTTTAACCCAAAAAGTTAATTAATTCCCAGACAGGGATTAACTGAATGGTAAATGAAGGCAGACAGGGTGAGGCTAGAGGAGGTAGGTCCCTAGGAGCATACCTTACCCATCCTCTTCCTCTCTTCTCCTCTCCTCTCTTCTTCTCTCTCCCCACCCCCCTTCCAGCTGCCCTGTTCCTAGCTGTTTTCCTCTGCCACACTCTTCCACCATGATGCCTGCCTTACCTCAGCCCCAAAGAATGGAGTCAGCTGTCTGTGAACTAAAAGGTCTGGAATCATGAGCCCCAAAATAAACTTTTTCTTTTAAAACTATTCTTGTCAGGTCTTTTGGTCACAACAGCAAAAAAGGTGACTAAAACACTTTCCCCAATTAGTCCTCCAATATTTTAATTATAATCAACACTTCAGTGTAACAGTTTAACCACAATCTTTGTGCTTGTTTACATACAGAAAAGAATTGCCTTTTCATCAAATAAACACATAAATCTTGAGCTAAATGTCATTTTAGGGAATCCCTTATAAAAATCAGCAATATATGCTATCCTTCAAAAATATCTGCAATATATTATATAATATATATGTGTGTATATATATAATATATTCTATACCTCATTTAATCTAAAATGGCTAGTTAGTTGGGTACCATGATATATGCCTATAATCATGATTCAAGAGATTAAGACAGGAAGATTGCAAGTTCAAGGCCAGCCTTAGCAAATTTAGTAGCCCTAAGCAACTTAGCCAAGACCCTGTCTGAAAAAAGAAAGCAAAAAGGGTTAGAAATATAGTTCAATGGTACAGTGCTCCTGAGCTCAATTCTCAGCACTAAATAAATAAGTAAATACATGGACGGTTTAAGACTGCTTAATAGATCCTTTCTTATCTCCATCAGTGTTACGATGAGTACTTGTGAATTCTTAGTTCATAATTCACAGACATCCTCCCCACTGAATACCCCCCCCTAAAAACTTGGTAGATTTTGCTATTCCAAGACACATCTAAAAATCATAAGATCTGGGCTGGGGGATATAGCTCAATTGATAGAGTGCATGCCTTATATGCACAAGGCCTCAGGTTCGATCCTCAGCACCACCCAAAAAAAAAAAAAAAAATCTTAAGATCTGCTACATATAATAAGCCAATCTCTCATATTCTGCTTGTGGTTATGATCACCTAATTATTTTCCCTTATTTGCTGCATGAAGCTGGATAACATCCCTCCTAAAACTGCAAAGGAAGTCAAGTAATGTATTAGGAAAAGGAAATGACACAGGTTACCAGATGAGACTAAATCAACATCAAAGGCACCAATATCAAGGCCAGCATGGCAGTAAAGCCACCTGCATCCTTCAAATAGGCCAACAGATGAGAGAAACATGTCAAGATGCTCAGTTCCCATGCACCATCTGGGCAGGTTTCCACAAATGTCATAGTAACTTCATGGCTAAGTTTAATTCAAATAAAACATAGAAGCCTAAAATGGAAATAAAATGTTAACTATCAATTATATCTCCTCTCACCTTTGAGAAAATATAGTTTAATTGCTTTGGACAAAGGAGATACAGAATAACCAACATTTCTTTTTAAAAATGTAAAACAATGTCAACCTTTTGTCTAAAAATCTACAGAATAAGTTCATAATGTTCAGCCTCATGCTAAATAAAATACAGTTGCCAGCTTATCACAAAGTTATTGATTTCATGACATCTCAAAGGGGTTTCTCTGTTCTGCTGTACTATAAAACAACTGTAATTTTAACACAAAAGGAGATATCCCAGATTTTCATGTTTCCATCACTACTTTGATTCCATAGTAAATCAGGATTTGTTGATTACATTGTTAATGTGATAAACTTGCTATGTGGCATGATTTATATATGGTTTGTCCCAAAAAAGGCGTGTGTGCTGGAAGCTTGGTCCTCAGTGTGACAGTGTTAGGTGATATAACAGTTAAAAGGACTTAGTGAGAGGTAATGAAGTCAATGGGGACATCATCCTCAGAATAAATTAATGTAGGTCTCATGGGACCCCAATTAGTTTCCAAGTGGGTTGTTGTAAAAAGAACTAGACTGACCCTTCCCCAGTCTCTGGGTTCCTGTCTCACCATAGGATTGCCTCTTCATGAAGCTATTTCCCCTCCTTTAGGCTTTTCCACCACGTTATGACATAGCCATGAGGGCATTTACCAGAGGCTGAACAAATGTGCTGCCCGACCTTGGACTTTCAGCCTCCAAAACCATAAACAAAATAAGCCTCACTTCTTTATAAAGTACCCAGTCTCTGGTATATTGTTACAGCAACAGAAAACAAACTGCTATGTCTTGTCTTTCTAACTGCAATTAAACAATCTTGAAAACAGCAGGCTGTATTAAGATTTACCACTCTGGCTTATTCCACCAAGAAACAAATTCTTAAGTATGTAAAATGACAATCTATTTTTAAGACATCATTTGAAATACTATACTCAAAGAAACTGTTATGGAGTAAATCACCTCACATTTCGGCTCTAAATCCAAACTACAAGCATTTGTCAATACGATCTCTTTACGATCCTCCATTTCACTGCATACCTATGGGGCTTCGTTGGATGTCACCTTTCTTGCTCTGTTGCTACTGAATCCCCTTTCCTGCGGTTGTCTCTATATTTTCCAGACTTTTTACAAAGTAAATCTTCCACTTTCCTATTATATCAGACAATCTCATGATATTTACTACTCATTTTCCCTCTGAAATAACAATGAATTTGTAAGCTGTTTGACAATGCTATCTATCTGTATTTGTCAACTTAGGTGTCTTGTTCATCAGGATTAAGTAGCCAGAAAAAAAAGGCTTTTAAAGGGGATGGGGAAGGAGACATAAGCATTAACATCATTTTCAGTTTCATGCTCTTCGGTCTCATGAACCACAGATGTTTTAGAGTTAGTACTGCAGTTGAAAAACTAAACTTTAGTGATAGGATAAAATGTCAATATTAGTTTTAGGTGCATAAGTCTTTTTCTGTGTTTTTAACAAAAATGTTGTCCCCATTTCTCTCATAAAAGAAATTACACATTCCTAAGAAATAAATTCTTCCAAAGAAAATACATCTTTTTGAAAATTTAGAGGTAAACTCTAAAACAAGTGCTTTGGGAGGGTTATGGGGTAGTCCTGTGTTATGCCTGTGGTCTTGGTGTAATTACTAATACAGCACTGGCTTTAATTCTCAGAAGTATCTCAATTTGAACAATAAATTGTAGGTTCACCCTAGCTTTAGTTTGTCTCTCCTTTAGCATTAATACAACCACCTGTTCACTTGAACAGCCTCAATATTTAGCCACACCATCCCATGAAAAATTATTCCTAATAATAATGCTCCTCCCTCTCCTTCTCTCCCAGACTGCAAAAATGAACAAAAAGATCGTTGCACTGCTCCCATTATGACTACCTTAAACTAAAATAGACTCCTAATACCCTTTCCTCATCACGGTAGACTCCCATCTAGTTAACAAAGGCTATCAAAAGAACATAATCGGGCTGGGGATGTGGCTCAAGCAGTAGCGCGCTCCCCTGGCATGCGTGCAGCCTGGGTTCGATCCTCAGCACCACATACAAACGCAGACGTTGTGTCCGCCAAGAACTTAAATAAATAAATGAATGTTAAAATTCTCTCTCTCTCTCCCTCTCTCTTAAAAAAAAAATACTTAAAAAAAAAAAAAAGAACATAATCACTCCCATATCACACAACCTTTGATTCTTGCATAAAAAAATTAAAAGAGAGGAAAGAAACAGTCTACATTTTCAAGAACAACACTCCTCATTAATAAATATGTAACTTCAAATCTTTCTAACTTTCCTACTTGTCTGATATTGGACATCATAAAGAATCAGTATATTTTGCAGGTGAAAAAACCTACTCCTCTTCCTGATGAGTGAGGAATCTGAGGCAACAGAATGATAAGGTTATCCCAGAGAAGTCACCTTTCAAGGAAACCAGTTCTAGAATTAGGATCACACTAGCATCCCAAGCAAGGGCTAGACTTTTTTCAAATCTTTGCAAAGGGTCTGTGTCTACCAGGTCATGGAGAATAGATTTTTTTTTTTTTCTAAAAAGCATGACAGGTTGTGGAGAAAAATTACTATCAACAATGTTTGTCTATAACTCTGGCAAAACCAAGATGAAGTCAAAGATACTGAGGGCTAAATGGAGAGCCCTAGAAGCCTGTGTCATGCTCGTGGCCTCCATGCATGTAAACAGAAAAATGTAAACAGAAGGTTTACATAAATGGACTTTACTTTTAAGTCAATGGGAGGCACAAGGTAAGAATAAAAGCTAACCACTTCTCAAATGGTAGCATTAAAAGAAAAAAAAAAGTAAGTACATTATTCCACATAACTGATAATAACATATCTGCTCTTACAAATCAAGAGGCAAATATCCTGCAATAGATATGTCAATGTGGCTGGCGATGTCTGACATCAGTGCATAGCCTCACAAACCCAGCACTACAGTAGTGAGACTGCAACTACCTCCTATATGACAGTCATAAAGCATCGTCCTCCACCACAAACTCAACTCATGAAAGAGATCAAGAAATATTACTCTATTATCTTACCTTTAATAAACTAAATCTAAGCTACACCTCAAATAACTCTATTTTAAAAAACCTACCCCCACCTGTCCCCTATCTTTCTTTCTTTTTTTTTAGTATTTATTCTTAAGGGATTGGGGTTGTGGCTCAGTGGTAGAAGCACTCGCCTAGCATAGGCAAGGCCCTGGGTTTGATCCTCAGCACCACATAAAAATAAATTAATTAATGATATGGTATCCAACTACAACTAAAAAATAAATATTTTAAAAATATATTCATTCTTAAGTTTTCGGTGGACGCATATCTTTAACATTTACATGATGCTGAGGATCAAACCCAGTGCCTCGTGCATGCTAGGCAAGCACTCTACCACTGAGCCACAACCCCAGTGCCCCCCATCTTTCTTTTTAATTCCATTATCTTCTTGAAAAAAAACTAGTTACAGAAATCCAAAAGCTAAAATATATGTATGAAAATTTCCATATAAATTCAAGTATGGCTTAATAAAGGAATCAAACTAAAGAGTAAACATTCTTGAATTAAAGTGATTAAAAGTACAAATATTGCTTTGGTTTAGACTCATTTTACTAGAAAACATATCAAAAAGATTGAAACTACCTTAGTCTTATTCTTTTTAGGCAATTAAAATAAGTAAACTTTTTAAAGCCAGACTTGAAATTGTCTAAAAGTAAGATACTGCTAAATAAACTTTAGTAAAGCATTCTTATATCACAAATTATACTGTCTAGTATATAAGAACACCTTACTAAACCCTAAACTACACAATATACCATTTCATCAAATTTAAGATGCCATTAATTTGAGGATGAATCACTATTTTATAAACCACTAAGAAAAAAACTTCTAATTAAATGTGAGATACTAACAACCCAATACCAACACACCCAATATCAGAGACAATTAAATATAAAAAAAATATATAAAAAAATCAGTAAAATCCCCTCAAATTCCTAAATACATCTATTTTTTACAATATAGATATAATTTACAGTCTTCTACAAGAAAAACCTCTAAATGCAAAAAAAAAAAAAATTAAAGTCTCTTACCTTCTGTACTATACTCAGGAAAGGTATCAGTGAGGGAGTCTGAGTGAGCTTCAGCAGGACCAATTAATTCAGAACCATCATTAATTATTCCACCCTAAAAAGATCAGAGTAATTGTTTTCTTGTCATTAAGAACATTTTAAAATGGTAGTATATATTAGTTATTTTGACTGAGTATATATAAGAAATATAGGAGCTATTAATCTATTAAACTAGTTCACAATTACATTCCAAGAATCACTAAGTATATCAATATTGGTTCATCAATTATATAAATGTACCACACCAATGCAAGTTGTTAATAATAGAAAAACCTGAGGTGTGAAAATGCACAAGAAGAAAAAACTCACCAGCTTAAGAATATTTTTTCTTAAGGACCGGTAATTTTAATTAGTGATAAATGATGAAATGCATCAGGAAGTCATTGAATTTTATCAAATTATAAACTACAACATATTACACAACATCTCAAGTGATCTGAGAAGCCATTCAGGTTGAGACTCACATGTAACTTAGGTAAAAGTAAAAAAATTTAAGATATTTCTAGTGAAGAGAGAGTTTTTTAAAGATGTAAAAACAAATATAAGATTGATTTCTCAGTGTGACCATCATTTTAATCAAATATCTAGATTTGCAAATTCAGACCTCAAAAGATATTTTCACTTCCTGGACATGCAACTAGAGAATGCTATGATCAGACAAGAAGTGGTGGCGCAATTCTGTGCTGTGACTTTATGGACCAAAGGCTCCAATCATAGATAAAAGGACTTATGATCCTTAAGACATTATAAATAATTAAAACAGTAATCCTTCTGCTTCTCAACATCCTTCTTTCTGCCTCCCACCAGCAAGTTCTATGTCCCAAACACTACTAACCAAGAGAGTAAATTCCCAGCGAAATACAGACCCCATTAGCTCTCTAGCACAGCAAAAAGAACTGTCTTTATCTAGTTAGAAAAATTTCACCTGACAACAAAATATGTATCCCTTTTAAGTACCCATAGAATATTCTCAAGGACATAGCTAATGCTAGTGAATAAACCAAGTCTCCCTAAATTTTAAAGAACTGAAATCACACAAAATACATTCTCTAATCATAATTAAACAAAATTAGAAACCAACAATAAAAGAAACTTCAGGAAATCCACAAATATTTAGAAATTAAAGAATCAATTTCTAAATGACCAATGGGTCAACAGAGAAATTACACAACAGGATATACAATGAGCTGAATTTTAAAAATTTTTAAAAAAGAGAAATTTATGGGTTGAGGCTCAAACAGTGCTCAGGGACATTTATTGCTGTAAATCCTATATTATACAAAGAACATTCTCAAACCAATAACTTAAGTTTTCACTTTAAGGAATTAGATAAACAGCAAAATAATTCCAAAGCAAGTAAAAGGAAGGAAAGTTTAGAGCAAAATTTAACAAAATGAAATAGAAAACAAAATCAATAAACAAAAACTGAATCAAAAGTTGTATCTCTGAAAAGATTAACAAAAACTGCAAATTTTTCGCTAAGATGACCCACAAAAAAAACAGACAAGATACAAAATTACCAAAAGGAAAATGAAAGAGGAGACATCACTAACACCTATAAAAATCAGAAACATTGTTCTTTTTTTGTGGCAGTGATCAGCTGCTTCAGGATGAAGCTCCATTATTGCCTTCCCAGCCACTAGCCGCCAGAAACACATTAACATGGATGATGAGCTCAAACTTTATGCTTTTTATAAGGAAAATATGCCACAGAGGTTGCTGCTCACATTCTGGGATAATAGAAGGGTTATGTGGTCTGTCTCAGTAGTAGAAATGACAAACAAGGTCTCCCCACGAAATAGGGTGTCTTGATCCCCAACTACCTCCATCTGCTATTGAGTAGGGGGCATTTCTGCTATCGACCACAGAGAACTGGAGAAAGCAAGCATAAATCCGGGCATTGTGGATGTCAATGTATTCATTCTCAACTTGGTTAACGATACTGCCAAAGGCTGACAGATACTACAGTGCCTCATCACCTGAGGCACAAAATGAGGAGAATCCCCAAACTATATGATCTCTCTAGAAAAGACAATGTCTGCCAATTATTACCAGGTAGCTGAGCTGACAACCTGGTTCACAAGAGCTGGCTGCACCAATAACCTAGAAGACGACGAAAGAAACATTCAGAAATACCTTTTGCTTTCAGGAATCAGAGACTGCTCTCAACCTTAAGGGTCTGTTGGAAAGAAAAAGAGAGAGCACGCCTGAGACCCTATTTATTGAGGGGAAGACACTTAAGAAAGTTATTCCCAAATGAGGCAAAGGGATTGAGTTTCAGGGGGTGCAGCCCAGTCTCACTGGGTGACACCCACTCCCAGAGCTTCATTCTCCTACTGAGCAGAGGTGAGATCCACCTGTTTCCTGGAGCAGCTGAAACCATTCTCACACCTGTCACTCAAGACTAAGGGTCCATGCTCACTTCTGTGTTGCAGCTCCTGACAGCCAATAGTTTTAAGAAAGTCCTTTAATAAAGAAGACAAGCCCCCTAAGATTAAGTATCTTATTCCTCCACATGTCCTGCAGGACAAACACTGGTACATTGCTCTGAAAAACTGGCCCACTAAAGAAAACAGGAAGCTGCACAATATGCTAAACTTTTAGCCAAGAAAATGAAGGCCAAAGAAAAATGCCAGCAACAGACTGAAAAGAAACTCAGGTTGTCCTCTCTGAGAGCTCCTACTTCTAAATTTGAGTTAAGTAAAAAAAAAATAATAATAAGGCTTTTTAAGAGCAATAAATAAGATCAGACTTTAAAAATTAAAAATGTTTTATGAGAATTCTGTGAACAACTTTATACCAACAAATTATACAATTTTGGTGAAAATTCCTAGAAAGACATGTTACCAATGCTGACACAAAAAGAAGAAAAAAAAAATCAGAACAAAGAATAAGTAAATAAATTAAATTAAAATTAAAAATCTTCCCACAACAATTCTGCTCCTCCCAGGCCTAAGAGAAACAAAATTTTCACAATCCATATAAAAACTATACACTGATATTCGTAATAACATTATTCATAAATAGCCAAAATGTACAGAATCTAAATTTTAACTAGTAAACAAAAACAAACCTAAAGTGGCATATCCATAACCATATGAATGAATATCATACAGGCATAAAAAAAAAATAAAGTACTACGCTACAACACAGATTAATCTTTAACGCATCATACTAAGTGAATTCCATTCACTACTAGATTCCAAGAATAAGAAGCTGAGTAATAAAAGTAACACAAGAAATACCAGACTTACACCTTGAAAATTAAAAAATGCTACTGAGAGACATTAAAAACATCTGAATAAATGGAGAGTCATTTCATGTTCATGGATTAGAATAGTCAAGATGACAATTCTCCCCAAATTGAACTACAAAGTTAATGTACTTTCAAATTAAATTTTATGAAAATTTTTGTTCATATGAACAAGCTGATGCCAAACTTTTTTATGTAAATTCAACAGGTTCAAAATTTCTATAACAATTTGGGCAAAAAGTAGGCAAACTTATACTATCTGACTTCAAAACCTATAAAGCTATAGTAATCTAAGCAGTATGGTCCTAGCATAAGAATAAGCACAAATTAATAGGACATATCAACAGTCCAAAAATAAGCCATCATATTTACAGTCAATTTATTTTCAATAATAGTGTCAATTCACTGGAGAAAGGAATCTTTTCAATAAATGGTGCCAAGACTATTAGATCTCATGTCCCAAAAGATGAATTTACACTGTTGCTTTAATCCATACATAAAAATTAACTTAAAACAGATCACAGACCTAAACGTAAAACTAAACCATCTAGGGAGGAAATCTTCTAAGCCTTGGGTAAATCAAAAAGCTCTAGAAATGCCAAAAATAGCATAATCCATGAAAAATGGAAAACCTGATAAATTATACTTTATTAAAAACTGGAAGTTTTTATTCTTCAAATAGCACCCATTAAGAAAATGAAAAGACAAAGCCACAGATTCAAAGAAAATATTTACAATCCCATATTGGACAGGGATAATAATACAGTACTGTTCTGAGGATTGTATCCTATATCTAATAGAAGACTTTTATCCAGAATATATTCAGAGCCACTCAATCAAAAACCAAGCATATTTTTAACAGACATTTCACCAAAGAAGTTGTATGAATAAGCACAGGAAAACATTAAACATCGTTACACCATTAGGAAAGCAAAATCAGACAATACCAAGTGTTGGTGAGGTTGTAAGAGAACTGGGACTTCCACACATTGTTGGGAAATATAAATGGTAAGTTAATTCAGGAAACAGTTTGGCTGTTTCTTTAATACATAAACTTAAGATTCAGAAATTCCAGTCCTCACAATCTACCCAAGTAAAATAAAAACATATATCCACACAAAGATATGTAAATAAATGTTCACAGTAGCCTAAGTTGTAAGAGCCAAATGCTAGAATAACTCAATGTCCATCAACTTGTCAACAAATAAACAAGATATGGTATAATCCATATACAGAAGTCCCTCCTTACCTACAACTTTGCTTTGCATCTACCATCAAGTGCAGATTGAAAACATTTTATGAAAAAAAATCTAGAAATAAACAATTCATAAGTTTTAACAACTTTTATCATAGGATATTGCTATAATTTTTGTATTTTACTATTATTGTTGCTAATCATTTATTGCCTAATTCATAAATTGAACTTTATAGGTATAAACAAGAAAAAACATAGCTTATACAGGGTTTGGTACTCCCACAGTTTCAAGCATCCATAAAGCAGCTTGGAACTAATAAGAGGGAAACTACTAACAGAAAACTATCCAGCAATATACAGTGAATAATATACAGAATGACATAGTGATACAAGATATAACATGGATGAAGCTCAAAAACATGCTAAGTGAAAGGAACTAGAACAAAAGACTACTTATCATATGATTCAATGTATCTGAAACACTGAAAAAAGGCAAATCTATAGTCAGAAACAGTGGCTGTGCAGGGCTGGGAATGGGAAAGGGGAACACTGGCAAGAAGACATGGGGAAACTTCTTTGATGTAATGGAAATGATCTAAAACTGATCGGTGGCAATAGCTCCACAAGTCTGTAAACGAAAGTCAGTGCATTCATTGCATACTTATTATAACTCGTAAATTTTAAGTTACGTCAATAAAGCTATAATAAATAACCATTAAATAATATGTGATGGAAAAACATAAGTCAAACAAGATTGGCAATATACTGTTAAATTTTTTTAATGTCTGGTAACATTTTATAAATTATAAATTATATAATTTATAATTTATGTAGTTGTAGATGGACAGCATACATTTATTTAATTTGTTTATTTTTATGTGGTGCTGAGGATCGAACCCAGTGACTCACATGCACTAGACAATTGCTCTGCCACTGAGCTACAGCCTTAGCCCCTATACTATTAATTTTTGAAGGTAAATGAGGAGTAATACACAGATCCATTATTTTATTCCTTCAACTCTTAAGAATGTTTTAAAGAAAAGTCAGGCTGGGCACAGTGGCACACACCTATAATCCCATCAACTCAGGAGGCTGAGGCAGGAGGATCATGAGTTCAAAGCTAGCCTCAGCAAAAGCAAGGCACTAACCAATCCAGTAAAGTGAGACCCTGTCTCTAAATAAAATACAAAATAGGGGTAGAGATGTGGCTCAGTGGTGGAGAGCCCTGAGTTCAACCCCAGGTACCCAAAAAACAAAAAATTCAGCCTAAACAAGTGGCTACATGGTCATTTGTGTGTGATATCATCAGTGTTCCTACAAACAGAAAAAAAAAATGTTATTGAGGCACATACCCTACAGACTGGCTAACCCAAAACCTCTCCTCACTACCCCATCTTCAACCATGATCAGAATCAGAAAGCTAAAAATCATCTTCCGGTGATCTCCTTCAAATTAAGGATAGTCATGTGACCCAAGTTCTGGTCAAAGAGATGTAAGAACTACCTCTAGACATTCTTTCTGTAAAAGCTAGCATGTTTCTTTTGACACTTTGCTTTTCATACTCAAACCCAGAAATCTAGATACTTGATAACATTCCTAAACTCTATACCAGCCTGTAACTACCTTCCTCACTCAGACCTCTTGGATAAGACAAGAGGCAAGCTTTTTTTTTTTCTTTGCTTGTAGCTAAATAACCTTAAGGACCATATTTTCTCTATTTCAAAAGACTAAAACTACTGTCATATCCTGCTCCTGTCCAGCACTGCTTAAAATAGTTCCAAGATATTTTCCAAAATTACTATCAATTTTTAAAACTGTCAATTTTTTCATGAACCCGAAAAATAAGGTCTCATTTCCTAAAGTGTAAAAATTCTTCTTCCAGAAGCAATTATAATCAGGCATTCCAAATCCAAAAGAAATGGAACAAACAGGAAACTTTTATTTAAACTGTTTAGAACCTATAATTTGACTTCTATTAATTCCCAAACTGATTTTTTTAATTCTATACCTTTCACCACCTCTATAAAGAAAAAAATCTTCTTGCTTAATAGTAACAGCCTTTTTCTGTAAGTACTGATTCTCTGTCAGATAGTGGGGGGAAAAAAACTATAACAGAGAATAGCAAAGAGTCAAATACTGTATCAATTTGACTTGGCCTTTCATCCCAAAGATCTGCACTGGGGAATTAGCAGAAACCAAATTTATGATCTCAGTCTAGTTTGCAGAGTAATGAAAAAGCAAGCAACAAGGTCAATCATAAGGAATTTAGTTAATACAAACCTACCTACCTCTCTCTCTCTCTCTCTCTCTCTCAGATACTGGTGATTGAACCCAGGGGCACTCTACCACTGAGTCATATCCCCACCCCCTTTCATTTTTTGTGACAGCGTTTCACTAAGTTGCCCAAGCCGGCCTCAAACTTGTGATCCTCCTGCCTCAGCAAATTGCTGGGATTACAGGTCTGCACCACTACACCTAGTCATTACAAATTTTTCTATTACTATTTCTATTACTCTAAGTCATAGGTCTGCAATGTCTTTCAAAAGATCAAATTTCTTCAGTAAACTAAATTAGGTCATAAAAAAAATGAATTCCCTGTGTAGAGATTCACTAGCACCAGTAAAATTAAATACCCCACTACTGATATATCATGATAGTTATGTATTCTAAGAAATTTAATTTATACAAACCAGTGTATTTTCAGCTAAAATAAAAAAAGGAAAAAAACAATGATAAAACCATCACCTAGCTTTTTTTCTAAAAGGCTAACTAAATGCAATAGGAAAACTGTGGGGGTAAAAACAGTGAAAGAAACTGACAACCTGCACAGGTTAAGTTGAAAATATATTAGAAAATAATTATTAAAAATGATAAATAACTCAGAATTAAAGCATTATTTTAAAAAACTCAAAACATTAATATTCAATGATCTCAGATAATACTACGTGCAATGGCCTACCTCTCTAAAACTGTGCAAAGACTAATTTTTTATATCTTTACACAAACCAACATAATTACAACAAATGTAACATGGACTTGTAGGATTTTATATCTCAAAGAGAAGTCTGCCACTGAAATATACCTCAAAAAGAAAAAGAGTTTCATGATACCAAATTTTAATATATTCCAATTGTGGTTGAATTCGAAAATCCCTAAGCCCTTTGCATCAATTTTTTAAGATCTTTCAATCAAAAATTGTATAGCTCTTTATGCTAAAAGCAAGATATGCCACAGACATGGTTATTTAGAAATTAACTTCTACGTTTTTAGTGAACAATGAAATTCAAAAGGAAATGAATTTTCTACTTGAATTTACTACAAATTAGAAAATAAAAATATTCAATATGATATAAAATATTCCAGAAGACTGTCAAACCTTAAAAAAATCTTCAAGCTGTTTACTGTTGTAAAGAGCTGGAATATTGGCAGAGAACTGTAGCAGGTCTTCAGCACACTGTCTTCTCTCTTCAATAACAGTTTCATCAAATCGCCCTAGAATTAAATAAGAATCAACACTTACAGAAAGAACAACCAAATGCTGCTTCATGACAGTTTGTGTCCAGAGATTAGAACACAGCAGCTGGCCTACTACTGCCTATTTGCTTATTATGAAAATTTCTGGAGTCACATCTAGCCTCTATAGTGAAAATAAGCAAGAAAAGAACGTTTTTGATAAAACAAGAGGCAGAGGTATCAGTTGATAAATAAAGGCGTGCTCATAATCTAGAACTTGTCAATGTAAGAATTTTACTATATAAGAAGCTGGTGATTTGAAAAGAGAATTTTAAAGGACTCAAATGGTTTTCCATAGTAATTTAATACTATAATTACTCATAATTTTCCCTTTTCTACTCTTTTTTGTTCATAAAGGGGCTGAAGAGAGAAAATTATGAGAATGCCTGTATTATCAATGGGGTCAAAAACCTCAGCTTAAAGCAAAAAGCTTTTATGTTCAAGTACATGTGTGATGCCGTCTGCATCCATGACAGCACGCTTGGGAGAAAAAAGAACCCACAGCAACAGTGAGTTCCACTTTACAAGGTGATGAAATGTTGGTTTTCACAGAATGTTTTAATGATATATACAATTTGAATGCTGAGAAGACATTTTTAAATATGATCATTTTGTATGGCTCTTAGTTTAGATAGCTGGTTGGCATTTGTCACATGCCTTGTTTCTTACTGATTGCAATATAGGTTTAAAAAATACAAAATCAGAAGAGTAGCATTATCATATACTTCAACAATTTAAGTGGTTTTGCAAAGCAGTAATAAAAAACTAAGACACAAAGAGACTCCTAGTTATATAAATCAAGGCAAGAATTTGAAACTGAACCATTAAAAATCCTTCTACTCAATGTATCTAATGCTTATAGTAAAGTGTCTATTTCATGATAACTAAAAAAGGATACTGATGTTAGACCTGGGTTCAAATATAAGCTCCAGCATTCACTAGCTGTAAATCCTAAGGTTGATTATTTTCACACTATAAAACGGAGAGAAGTAATAATGTACTTAAGGCTTACAGTTCCATGTCAGGTACATGGTAAGCACTTAATAGATTATCATGGTGTCCTTTAATCTTTAAAAGCTGTTGTATTTACTGGATAACAGAGCACACTAGCAACTTGTGAGTGAATAAACAGAAAAATTTTCTCAAAAAAAAAAAAAAAACTCTTATAGTGGAATACTCTAATAGGAAATCTTAACAGTGGGTTCATTTAAAAAAAAAAAAAAAAAAAACAGGCCACAGTTCATGGATAGATTTCAGAGATAACAATCCTAATAAAATCCATGCATGTATACACAGGTACAGTTTTATAAAAAAAGGGGGGGGTATAATGTTCTTTAGTGTCCTCTAAGAGCCCAGGGATTGGGTAAAGGTTAGCAGGAAAGTAGCAGTCAATTAGAGAATTTCTAATATCTAGGGTTGCTTTATTTACTATGAAACAAGATGCCAGTTGCTATTCAAATATTCACTTTCCTACTTAGCAAAATAATCCTTAATTTTTAACTAGATATACGAAGCACAGGGGAAAAAAGGCTATAACTGTCATATTATCTTGTAGTTAGGAGTGGACATGGACTATATATGTTCTGGTCTAAAGCAGGTAAACAAAAGTTATATTGTAGCTTTCCAGAAAGTCTTTTAAAAAACAGAGCTGATATAAACCCTCTCCCAGATTTTCTTCATTGTTCCTTCCTACAAATGCTGCAGTCTGGCTGGGCACAAAATAACCGAGCCGCCACGAGGCACTTGTAGGTTCAAACAGGAACTACTTTATTGCCCAAACTCCACCAGCACTCCACACGCACTTCCCGGGAACCCTCTCACCCTCCACCGGGCTCTCAGAACCCCTCAAGAACTCAATGGGAACTCCAAAGTAGTGGGCACCAGAGGCAGCAGGAGCCGCCCTATTGCCGGACAGCAAAGGTCTATATACAACTGAATACACAGCTTAACTTAACCATCATCATCTCAATGGCTCGCTTCACTCCCTCTGGCAAAATGCCAGGTGCCACCCCAACTGGCTGTGGCCCTCAACACCAGGAAATACTGTGAAATGGAAAGCTAAAAAAAATGACATGACACTATGCATGGTAGCACATGCCTGTAATCCCAGCAACTCAGGAGGCTGAAGCAAGAGACTTGCAAATTCAAGGGCAGCCTGGGCCATTTGGTGAGACTCTTAGAGTGACCCTGAGTTCAATCCTTAGTACACACACACACAAAAAAAAGACAAAAGAGCAAGAAAACAGGAGCTGGATTCCTAATCACTGAGATGCCATGAGGCTATCTCCAAATCTTTGACCATAAGAAAAAAATTGGCTCCTATTTCATTGTAAATTTTGTCACAAGTAACCAAACCTAATATAATCCACTGTGCTAAATCTATGTTTCTATTAGTTCTCAGTTCATATGCAACAATTAGATAACACTCAATTCTCTCATGACAATAGCACACATAAAGTGTCTCTACTAGCTTACCTATCGACAATATTATCCAGAAACAACCTTCCAAAATCTTCAATAAATAAATTCTCCAGCCTGAAAACAATCTTGGAGAAAATGTAGTAGCTAAATAAAAATATTATTATTAATATTTATTTTTTGTTGCCTACAAAGTATAAAACTGTGCATGATTATAATTCAACATATTTATCCTTTAAAAATTGCTAATTCTAGTGCTTGTGAATTAATGTTAGTAATTTTGTAAACATCTCTCATCTTGAAACAGAAACCTAGAAAATACACACTTTTTATGCTTCAACCCCTAAGGCCACCTGATATTATTTTTAAAAATATTAATTACTTGTTGAGAAATTTCAATGAAAGACTTCTTAATAGTTTATGAAACCCTAAAAAGATCTTATTTCTATGTGAAACAATAAAAATATGAAAATCTGAAACATAAAAATTTGAGGGCCCTAATCTTAGTATAACTCACTTCACCTCCCTACTAAGCTAAGCTACAACACTTCAGGATTGGAATGCATATGTAGAAAGCTCATCTTTGATCTATGCATTTCTATTCCACTAAACTTGGGTAAGCAAGAATGAATTAAAACATTTTTATAAAGTAGAGTACAACAAAAAAAATAGCTTATAATTCAATCCTATCACCAGAATACAATGACAGAACAAACTCACTTCTTTGTTCCTAAGATATTTCAGAATAAAAACAAAAAAAAAAAATAGTAAGCATAACAAAAATACAAAACAATAGTAAGGACTGGGGTTGTAGCTCAGCAATAGAGCACTTGCCTAGCTTGTGTGAGGCACTGGATTTGATCCTCAGCACCACATATAAATAAATAAAATAAAGGCCCATCAACAACTAAAAAATTTTTTTAAAAAAATATTAAGCAGGGCTGGGGATATAGCTTAGTTGGTAGAGTGCTTGCCTTGCATGCATAAGGCCCTGGGTTTAATAGTAAAATAAAAATAGTAAGCATAAATGAAGAACACAGATGAATTTTAATGAAATAACTACTGGTCCCAATACATACAAGAAAGTTGCTTAATTTTTAAATACTTTTTAAAGTAGCAATATTCAGATCTTGGGACACTGCAGCCACTACCATAGCCCCCTCAATGTGGTAGCCTCCACCTTGGGACACAAGACAGAGCCTGGAGGCAGCCACTTGCCACAGCACCACCTGCCACAGTGCTGTATCTCTGAATGGGCCAGACAATGCCACCACAGGGTCCGCATTCGCTACCCCATCTCTGAAAGCAGTCACCTCCATCTTGGGACACCTCTGCCGCCATCTTGGGTTGCCTCCACTGTCGCCATCGCCATCTTTACTTGGGACAGCTTTCATCTTGGGACATTGGCCAGTATCTGGAAGCCCAACATCAAGGTACCCCCAGCCACTAACCCAGCCCAGTGCTTGCAGCTACAAGGACAGACAATAGCCCTCAATGCCTGGTCCTGATCTGCCTGACACAGAACAGGTCTCCGTGACAGGCACAGAGATCCTGGCACTCAGCCCTCAGGACCTCTAGAGAGAAAGATTCCTGATTGGGAAGTCTAAAGTATGGGGGTGGAAGAGATACAGGTTAGACACTAAATTTGAGACTAGGAATTGTAGGGTCCACAGATGATGTAAGGGGCTAAGACCAGGATACCATGTCACACAACCGGACCCCAAAGGAGCTATCCCAAAGGAGAGTCCTGGGGTGCAATCTTCCAATGGGGACTGGCAATTGCTATACTCTGCCTCCAGGAGTTCCACCTCCATGTCTGACCCTCCCACTCTAATAACCTTCACCATCTTGAGGGTGGAGATTCCAGCAAACTCCAGAAAACCCCATCTATCAATAAGGAAAGCAGGGAAAATACTGAACTCCAACAGAAACAATTGTTCAATTTTACTTAGTGATTTTTTTCTTTTCCTGTCCTCACAGCCCCAACATTTGTGAAACCAAGTACTTTTCATGCATCAGGCTACTGAGAACTGGGATATCTAAATAGTATATTACAATTTATTGTATATTCTTTTATTTTTACATTTTTCCCTTTTCTTTTTATTTTTTAACTCACTCTTTATGTTTGCCTCATTTATGTGTTTCCCCAGAGTCTCTTTCTCTCTCTTCTCCTGTTAAGAACCAACTTCTTTAGATTCCTCTTTCATGCTTCCTATGATTTAATGCCTCTATATTATCACTCCCTACCTCATTAACATCTCATCCTACACCTGCCATTCTCTCTTTGTCCAACATTAGAATCTATAGATTCTTATGCAAACGTACTGTTTATATTGTAGACAATGATAGAATACATCATTTCTGTTTATTGCAACAAAACTGTAAACGTCTTAATAGAGATATTGTGTTTAACACTGCATAGTATTTGCACTGGATGCTGTTAATATTGCTCTCCCCTTTAAGGGTAAGGTATTGGAAACCTGCAGGGACACCATAAGTCTACGGGGTCGAAATTATAACACCTTGGATCCATACTGTTAGAGAGGAACACACACAAACAACATGAAAAAACAAGGAAAGAAAATGCCCTCAAATAAACCAAGATGCTACTACAGCACAGTAGAAGAAGTGTTAGAGAAAGAGTTCATAATGCACATGATTAAAATGATCTGCAAAGTAAAGAATGATATAAGAGAGCAAATGCAGGCAGCAAATGATCAATTCAATAAAGAGATAAGAAAGCAAATGTGGGTAGCAAAAGATTACTTCAAAAAAGAGACAGAAATTCTGGGGAAAAAAAACAAACAGAAATCCTTGAAATGAAGGAAATAATAAACCAAATAAAAACTCAAAAGAAAGCATCACCAATAGACTAGACCCCTTGAAGACAGAACCTCAGACAATGAAGACAAAATATATATAATCTTGAAAATGAAGTTAACCACACAATGAAGATGGTAAGAAAACATGAACAGAACTTCCAAGAATTATGGGATAATTTGAAAAGATAATTTAAGAATTATTGGGATAGAGGAAGGCATAGAGATACAAATGAAAGAAATGCACAATCTTCTAAATGAAATAACATCAGAAAATTTCCTAAAACTAAAGAGTGAAATGGAAAATCAAATACAAGAGGTTTACAGGACACCAAATGTACAAAATTACAACAGATCCACACCAACGCACATTCTAATGAAATTGTTTAGCATACAGGATAAAGACAGAATTTTAAAGGCCGCAAGAGAAAAGTATCAGTTATACATAAAGGGGAAAACCAATTCAGATCTAAGAAGATTTCTTAATCCATACCCTCAAAGGTAGGATACCTAGGAACAACATATACCAATATCTGAAAGAAAATGGATGCCAACCAAGAATCTTATATCCAGCAAAATTAAGCTTCAGATTTGATGGCAAAATAAAAACCTTCCATGATAAAGAAAAGTTAAATGAATTTACAACTAGAAAGCCTGCACTACAGAATATGCTCATAAAAATATTCTATGAGGAGGAAATGAAAAACAACAATGAAAATCTGCAAAGGGAGGAACTACACTAAAGGAAAAGCCAGTCAAAGGAGAAATCAAGTCAAGTTAAAAACCAAAAATAAACCAAAGTGACCAGTAATATAAATCATATCTCAATAATGTTAATGGCCTAAATTCATCAATCAAAAGACACAGACTGGCAGATTGGTTTTTAAAAAAGACCCAACAATATACTGCCTTCAAGAGTCTGATCTCATAGGAAAAGACACCCACAGAATGAAGGTGAAAGGATGGGAAAAAACATCAATCACATGGACTTTGTAAATAAGCAGGGGATTCTATCCTCATATCAGATAGAGTGTGCTATAAGCCAAAGTTTGTCAGAAGGGATAAAGAAGGACATTTCATACTGCTTAAGGAAACCATAAATCAACAAGACATAACAATTGTGAAGATTTATGCCCCCAACAATGGAGCATCTACATACATCAAACAGACCCTCTCAATTTCACGAATCAAATAGACCACAACACAATAATACTGGGTGACTTTAACACACCTCTGTTACCACTGGATAGATCTTCCAAACAAAAACTAAACAAAGAAACTATAAAATTCAATAATACATCAATAATTTAGACTTAACAGTAATAGACAGGATATTTCATCCATCATCAAGTGAATACACTTTCTTTTCAGCAGCATATGGATCCTTCTCTAAAATAAACCATATGTTGTATCACAAAGAACTTCCTAGCAAAAAAAAAAAAAAAAATGCTATCCTGGATCCTATCAGACCATAATGAAATAAAATTAGAAACCAATGACAAAATAAAAAATAGAAGTTACTCCAATACCTGGAGACTAAATAACATGCTACTGAATGAAAATGGATAGTAGAAGACATCACGGAAGACAGAAATAAATTCTTAGAGGTAAATGAGAACACTGATACAATATATCAAAATCTCTGGGAAACTATGAAAGCAGTACTAAGAGAAAAGTTCACTGCGTTGAGCTCATTGATTAAAAGAAAAAATTCAACAAATAAATGACCTAACATTACATCTCAAGCCCTAGAAAAAGAAAAACAAACCAACACCAAAAGTAGTAGAAGACAGGAAATAATTAAAATCAGAATTGAAATTAATGAAATTGAAACAAAAGAAACAATTGAAAAATTTGACAAAATTAAAAGTTGGTTCTTTGAAAAAATAAATAAAATAGATAAACCCTCATCCACAGTAATGAAGAGAAAGAGAGAAAACTCAAATTACTAAAATATAAGATAAAGAAGGAAATGTCACAACAGACACTATTGAATTACAGAAGATAATTAACACTATTTTTGAAAATTTATACTCCAATGAATTAGAAAATCTCAAAGACATCAACAAATTTCTATAGACATATGATCTACTCAACCTGAATCAGGAGGATATACCCAATTTAAACAGATCAATTTAAAGCAATGAAATAGAAGATGCCATCAAAAGCCTACCAACCAAGAAAAGGCCAGGACCAGACAGATTCTCAGCTGAGGTCTATAAGACCTTCAAAGAAGAACTAATACCAATACTCCTCAAATTATCACATGAAATAGAAAAGGAGGGAACCCTTCCAAACTCATCTATGAGGCTAATATCACCCTGATACCAAAACCAGACAAAGACACATCAAGGAATGAAAATTTCAGACCAATATCCCTGATGAACATAGATACAAAAATTCTCAATAAAATTTTGGAAAATCACATGCAAAAACATATTAAAAAGATAGTGCACCATGATCAAGTGGGGGTCATCTCAGAGATGCAAGGTTGGTTTAACATATGGAAATCAATAAACATAATTCATCACATCAATAGACTTAAAGATAAGAACCATATGATCATCTCAATAGGTGCTGGAAAAGCATTTAACAAAATACAGCACACCTTCCTGTTTAAAACACCAGAAAAAGTAGGGATAATAGGAACATACCTCAACATTGTAAAAGCTATCTATGCTAAACCCAAAGCCAACATCATTCTAAATGGAAAAACAATTGAATGCATTCCCTCTAAAAACTGGAACAAGACAAAGAGGCCCTCTTTCACCATTTTTATATAACATACATTGAAACTCTAGCCAGAGCAATCAGACAGACAAAAAAAAGGGATACGCATAGGAAAAGAAGAACTCAAACTCTATTTGCCGATAACATGATTCTATACTTAGAGGATCCAAAGAGTTCCACCAGAAAACTTCTAGAATTAATAAATGAATTCAGCAAAGTAGCAGGATATAAAGTCAACACCCGCTTTCTCTGGGCATGACCAGTGCTACCTCTGAATACTACCTCCGAGGTTGCTGCCACTGACTCCTGGAGGTCTCTTCTCCCATCCACTGCTGCCTACACCACTACTGCCAATGCTGCTGCCTCTGATATTGCTGCTGCCACCCAGAGTCACCTGAAGGTCTTCTTTCTGGGTGCTGCTGCCCATGCAGCTGCAGCCATCTGCTGCTGCTTCTGACACAGCTGTCGCTGACAACGCTGCTGCCCCATGGAGATCATCTGGGTGACACTGCCCCCACAGCCACACTTGCAGCCACCGGTGCTGCAGCCACTGCTGATTCACAGCCTGCTGCCACCAACCACTGCTACTACCACTGCTACTGACCCGCGGCCTGCTGTCAACAGCCACCAGCCATCACCATTACTGCTACTACCACCACCTAGAGGTCTGCTATGAGGGAAACTCCAGGTTTGGTTGCCTGTAGCCACATCCACCTTGGGACACCAGCCAGGGGCTGGGGCCCAAGTGCCATCAGGTTTACTACCACAAGAGTCTCTGTCTGGGGACCCTGGCCAGGACCTGCAGGTCCACTGTTGGGGTACCTGCATGTTTGGAGGCATCAGGGGTCTTCCTTATGGGAATGCTGGTGGCCCCTCTCTTGCTGCTGCAACTCAGGGTCGCTCCTTTACATGAGCATATACCTGGTAGTCTCTCTGCAAGTAGGAAAGCATGGCTGAGCCTGAGGTATCTGAAGCCCAGATGGGTGGGATAGTGACTGTGTCTGCGAGAGTTGATCTGGGCCTGGTGATCCCAGGAGAATAAGAGACAGGGCTGAGAAACTATTGAATGCTAACAGAGACAGTTCAACTTTCCATTGAGATTTATTTTATTTGTATTTTTCAATTCACTAATGCCTCTACCATATTTGGAACAGGGTATTTTGTATGCACAGTCTGTAGAGGACAATGATATATGAATGGTGTTTTGCATTTTTGTTGTATTCTTATGTCTTTTAATTTTTTCTCTTTATTCGTATTCATCCCCTCACTTGTCTTTTTCTTGGATTTTCTTTCCAACTTTTCTCCAACCAACAACCAATCTCTGTCAGTTCCTCAACCACTCTTTCTGTGAATTTTTGCTTCTAGCTTCTCTCTTCCTCCCTCTCAAACATCACATACTACGCTACTTCAATTCTCTCGTCCACCATCTTGAAACTGTAAATCATTTTAGCAAAGTTTCTGTTTATACTTTAGATAGTTATTCAACTCATCATTTTGGTTTAATGCAAGAAAGCACTAGATGCCTTACTGGAAGCTGATGGGTTTAAGGATATCTATTGTTTATACTGGATGTTGTTGATATTAGTCTCACCATTAAAGGTGAGGTGCTGTAAACCTTCAGGGCGACACTACAGATCTATAGGGTAGAATGTGTGCTGCCTTAGATCCATACTGCTACTGCTAGATGGGAAAACATATGAACAACATGAAAAAACAAGGGAGTAAAGCACCCCAAACAAACCAAGATGCTCCAACAACAGAATCCACTGATAACACAGTAGAAGAAATGTCCAAGAAAAGTTCAGAATGTACACAAATTGATCTGTGAAGCAAAGGATAGTATAAGGAGTGAAATCAAAGAAAAAATACAGGAAGTGAAAGATCACTTTAATAAAGAGAGATTGTGAGAAAAAAAAGCAGAAATCCTTGAAATGAAGGAATCAATAAACCAAATTATAAATTCATGAAAAGCATCACCAACAGACTAGACCACTTGGAAGACAGAACCTCAGACAATAAAGACAAAATATATATTCTTGAAATTAGAGTTGACCATGCAGAGAAGATGGTAAAAAACCATGAACAGAACATCCAAGAATTATAGGATAACATGAAAAGACCAAATTTAAGAGTTATCAGAATAGATGAAGAAGTAGAGATACAATCCAAAGGAATGCACAACATTTTCAATGATATGATAGCAGAAAATTTCCCAAACCTAAAGAATGGAATGGAAAATCAAATACAAGAGGCTTACAGGAACCCAAATGTAAAAAATTAGAGCAGACCCATACCAAGACACATTATAATGAGAATGACTATCACAGAGAATAAAGATAAAATCTTAAAGGCCATGAGAGAAAAAAATCAAATAATGTATTGGGGGAAACCATTTTGGATTTCAACTGATTTTCAACCCAGATCCTCAAAGCTAGGAGGTCCTGGAATAATATATTTCAAGTTCTGAAGGAAAATGGATGCCAACCAAGAATTTTTTATCCAGCAAAATTAAGTTTCAGATTTAAAGATGAAGTTAAAACTTTCCATGATAAACAAAAATTAAAAGAATACACAACTAGAAAGCCTACCCTATAGAACATCCTCAACAAAATATTCCATGAAGATGAAATGAAAACCAGTAAACGGAGGACCTACACTTAAGAAATATACAACCAAAGGAGAAACTAAGTCAAATTAAAAACCAGAAATAAGTCAAAAAGACAGGGAATACAAATAATATCTCAATCATAACTTTGAATGATAATGGTCTAAACTCATTAATCAAAAGACACAGGCTGGCAGATGGGATTAAAAAGCAAGACCCAGCAATATGCTGTCATCAAGAGACTCACCTCATGGGCAAAGACATCCACAGGCTGAAGGTGAAAGGATGGGAAAAAACGTATCAATCATATGGACTATGTAAACAAGCAGGGGTTTCCATCCTCATCTCAGATAAAGTAGACTTCAAGTCAAAGTTACCAGGAAGCGACAAAGACGGACATTTCATACTTCTTAAGGTAAGAACATATGAGCAGGACATAACAATTATATATATTTATGCCCCCAACAATGGAGCATCTATGTCATCAAACAAACCCTTCTCAATTTCAAGAATCAAATAGGCCACAACACAATAATACTGGGTGACTTTAACACACCTTTTTCACTACTGGACAGATCTTCCAAACAAAAACTATAATAAACTATATAACTAAACAATACAATCAATAATTTAGACTTAACAGACATATCTACAGAATACTTCATCTATCATCAGGCAAATATACATTCTTCTTAGCAGCACAAGGCTCCTTCTCTAAAACAGACCATATCTTATGCCACAAAACAACTAAGTAAATATTTAAAAACAGAGATAATACCCTGCATTCCATCAGATCACAATGGAATGAAGCTAGAAATCAAGGATTAAATAAAAAATAGAAGCTACCCTAAAGAGACTAAATAATACACTACTGAATGATGAATGGATAGTAGAATAAATAAAGGATGAAATAAATTCTTGGAGCTAAGTGAGAACACTGATACAACATATCAAAATCTCTAAGACACTATGAGGCAGTACTAAGGAAAGTTTATTGCATTGAGTGCATTCATAAAAAAAATAAAATGTCGACAAATAAATGACCTAACACTGTATCTCAAAGCCCTAGAAAAAGAAGAACAAATCAACCCCAAAAGCAGAAGACAGGAAATAATTAAAATCAGAACTTAAATCCAGGAAATCAAGACAAAACAAACAAATTTAAAAATTGACAAAACAAAAAGTTGATTCTTTGAAAAAATAAATAAAATAGATAAACCCCTAGTCATGCTAACAAAGAGAAAACTCAAATTACTAAAATACAAGATAAATAAGGAAATATCACAACGGACACTACTGAATTACAGAAGATAATTAGACAGTATTTTGAAAATTTACACTCCAATAAAATAGAAAATATCAAAGACATCAACAAACTTCTAGAGACATATGACCTACCCAAACTGAATGAGGAGGTCATATAAATTTTAAACAGATCAATTTCAAGTAATGAAATAGAAAACGTCATCAAAAGCCTACCAAACAAAAAAAGCCCAGGACCAGATGAATTCTCTGCCAAGTTCTACAAGACTTTCAAAGACGAATTAACACCAATACTCCTCAAAGTATTCCATGAAACAAAAAAGGAGGGAACCCTTCCAAACTCATTCTATCAGGCTAATATCACCCTGATACCAAAACCAAACAAAGACACATCAAGGAATGAAAATTTCAGACCAATAACCGTGATGAAAATAGATGTAAAAAATTCTCAATAAAATTCTGGTAAATCACATGCAAAACATATTAAAAAGATAGTGCACCATGATCAAGTGGAATTCATCCCAAGGATGCAGGATTTCTTCACATATGGAAATTAATAAACATAATCCATCATATTAACAGACTTAAAAACAAGAATCATATGGCTATATCAACAGGTGCAGAAAAAGCATTTGATAAAATACAGCATACCTTCATGTTTAAAACACTAGAAAAATTAGAGAAAATAGGTACATACCTCAACATTGTAAAAGCTATCTATGCTAAGACCCAAGCCAGCATCATTCTAAACAGAGAAAAATTGAAACTATTTCCTCTAAAAACTGGCACAAGACAAATATGTCCTCTCTCACCACTTCTATTCAACATCATCCTTAAAATTCTAGCCAGAGAAATTAGAAGAAAGAAATTAAAGGAATGCAAATAGGTAAAGAAGAACTCAAACTATCACTATTAGCTGATGAGATGATTCTATATATAGAAGATCCAAAATAGTCCACCAGAAAACTCTTAGAACTAATCAATGAATTCAGCAAAATTGCAAGATATAAAAATCAACACCTATAAATCAAACACAGTCCTATACATCAGTGATGAATCCACTGAAAGAGAAATTAGGAAAACTAGTCCATTCACAATAGCCTCAAAAATAATAAAATACTTGGGAATCAACCTAACAAAAGAGGTAAGACTTTACAGTGAAAACTTCAGAACACTAAAGAAAGAAATTGAAGAAGATCTTAGAAGATGGAAAGACCCTCACATGCTCCTCAATAGGCAGAATTAATATTGTCAAAATAACCAGACTACCATAAGTGTTATACAGTCTTAATGCAATTCCTATTAAAATCTCAATGACATTCCTCATAGAAATAGAAAAGGCAATCATGAAATTCATTTGGAAAAATAAGAGACCTAGAAGAGCCAATGCAATGCTTAACAAGAAGAGTGAAATAGGAGATATATCACAATATCAGACCTTAAACTATACAACAGAGCTATAGTAACAAAAATGGCATGGTATTGGCACCAAAGTAGACATGTACACCAATGATACAGAATAGAAGATACAGAGACAGACCAGTTATCTAATAGTAGACAAAAGTACCAAAAACACACATTGGAGAAAGACAGCCTCTTCAACAAATGGTGCTAGGAAAACTGGAAATCCATATGCAGCAAAATAAAATTCAATCCCTCTCTCTCACCTTGCACAAAATTCAACTCAGGGGATGGAGTTGTGGCTCAGTAGTAGAGTGCTTGCCTAGCATGTGTGAGGCACTGGGTTCGATTCTCAGCACTGCATATAAATAAATTAATAAAGGTCCATCAACAACAACAACAAAAAAAAAAATTCAACTCAAAGTGTATCAGGGACCTGGGAATTAAACCAGGGACTCCGCACATAACAGAAGAAAAAGTAGGCCCAAATCTTCATCATTTTGGCTTAGAACCTGACTTCCTGAACAAGACTGCTAAAGTGCAAGAAATAAAATCAAGAATCAACAAATGGGATGGATTAAAACTAAAAGCTTCTCAGCAAAAGAAACAATCAATAACGTGATGAGAGAGCCTACAGAATGGGAGAAAATCTTTACCACATGCACTTCAGAGCACTAATCTCCAATACATATAAAGAACTCAAAAAAACTTAACACCAAAAATAAATAAATAAACCAATCAATAAATGGGCTAAGAAACTGAACAGACACTTCACAGAAGAATATAAACAATCAATCAACAAACATATGAAAAAATGTTCATCATATAGCAATTAGAGAAATGCAAATCAAAACAACTCTAACATTTCATCTCACTCCAGCAGAATGGCAATTATCAATAATACAGGCAACGGTAAATGTTGGCGAGGGTGTAGGGGGAAAGATACACTCATTCATTGTTGGTGGGACTGCAAATTGGTATAACCACTATGGAAAGTATGAAGATTCCTCAGAAAACTTGGAATGGAACCACCATTTGACCCAGCTATCCCACTCCTCTGTCTACCCAAAGGACTTAAAATTAGCATACTACAGAGACACAACCACATCAATGCTTATAGCAGCTCAATTCACAACAGCTAAACAGTGGACCCAACCTACATTGCCTTCAATAGATGAATGGTTAAATAAACTGTGGTATATCTCACAATAGAACATTACTCAGGCTTAAAGAAGAATGAAATTATGGCATTTGTCAGTAAATAAATGGAGCTGGAGAATATCATGCTAAGTGAAATAAGCCAATCCCCCCAAAACCAAAGGCCAAATGTTTTCTCTGATAAGTTAATGCTGATCCACAATGGGGGCAGGGAGGTGGCAGGGGGGACCACAAGAGGAGAACAGAGAACTTGGGTATGGGCAGATGGGAGTGAGGGGAAGGGAGGGGAGTAGGTATGGGGGTGGGAAAGACGGTGGAATGAGATGGACATTATTGCCCTATGTACCCGTATGACTGCACGAATGGTGTGACTATTGTGTACAACCAGAGGGGAAAAAAAGCTGTGTTCCATTTGTGTATAATTAGTCAAAATGCATTCTGCTGTCATGTATAACTAATTAGAACAAATCTTTTTAAAAGCAGCAATATTCAATCCTAATGGTAGACAATATCCTTGTGGCTATTCTCTGGTTGTTTATCCTTTTAATATAATCAAAATTTCACTTAAAAGGCAGTAACAATATGAGAAATCATTAATTGGCACCTTTCTCGTTGCTCCTTAAAATTTGCATTCACAGTGCCAATGTTTATTTTTCTGTGAACAGAGTAGAAAAATTATAGATAATAATAAAAAATGTAAAACCAATTATCCTTAGGAAGATTTACTGTGTAATATTATATATCATGTTTATTATATGTATGTACAATATATATAAGCTACTGCCCCACTTCAAATTATCCAACAGTGGTTTGTTTATTAAAAGCTGTGGGAGAAAAATTAAATTCAAACAATCTAACTAAGCTGGTTAGTTAAAATAAAGCCTTTGTCTTGATTTATAAACTGAGTTTGGGATTTTTTTTTTTCTACTTTTATTGTGATTATTTAGGACAACTCCTAGATAGTAGAGTTTACAGACTTTTTAAGAAAGCAAATGTCAATGATCAAAAATTAGTTAAATGGAATAAAAACTTACCCTTAACCAGTACAGTACTAGCCAGAAATGCCTGGTTCTAATGCTTCTTAACTCTATCAAAAATTCATTCACAAAGGATAAAGAAAACAAGAGAGTCCAAGATTTTCAAGTGTGAATTATCTCTAGCCAAACATCAACAGGAACAAATCTCTAGCCAACAAGTTGGATTCATTACTCCCTACAAGTAGGAAGAACGTACGTCACTGAGAATGCTGAGGCCTTGCACTATGAGGGTGTGAGAAAGTACTCACAGGTTCTGAGCTTGTTTAAGAAGCTTTCAGGAAAGGTTCAAGAATGTAGTTCTGCCCTGGACTGGAGGCTGCCAGAAAAGTGGGATAATTCTACGAATCTATAAATTCTATCTAATCCTATAAGTCCATAATTCTTAATAAATGCTACTATCCAGTAGGAAGAATAAAGCAAAGCTAAAGTTGTAATTTTTAAAGAGGCAGTAGTCACTCATTGGAGCCAGGATGAGAATAGGTTTATCATTTTTGTGGCTTGAACAACGTTCTTGTATATGTCTATATTCAAGCCTGTTTACAAGGTGGGCTTTTTTTACTTGATCCAAGGACATGGAGTGAGTTTATCTAATGTTTAGCTTCTGTGAAACAGTTCATGTTCAATGGAAGAATAACACAGCATAGCAGTGAATGCCAAGCCAACTCCAAAAAATGTAGGAGATTGAACTAATAATTATTTCAGGCCACTTCTTAACTGTCCAGAGCTGCTCGTCTCTTTTTCACAGAAAATCATAGTCTGATAAAAGGTACAATAAACAAACAAAACAAAACAAAAAAGATCTAATCATAAGAAAAAAAAATCCTTCTACAAAATGTAACCTAGCGTCATGGGGCTGGGTAGAGCTCAGTGGTAGAGCACTTGCCTACCTAGTACAAAGCCCTGGATTCAATCACCAGCACTACAAAAAAGATTTTAAAAAAAACTGTGAAAACAATGGTCCTACATACTTTAAAAATGTGTCAGAAAAGGAAAAAAATACATAAGGACTATTATACATGAGAGAAACCAAAAGAGGCAAGATTATGGATCTTTAAAAAAAAAAAAGCAAAACGACATTTACAAAACAAATGGGAAACTTGAATACTGACTGCCCATTTCAGAATATTACTGCATCGTTGTCAAATTTCATGGGTATGATATGGCATTGTGGTCATAGGGGAAAAATGGGAAGTAGGAGTGAAATGTCATAATATCTGCAACTTATTCTAAAATAATTCAGGGGAGGGAAATGAGAGATACAAAGGAAGAAATACAGAAAACAATCTCAGGGAAATTAACAAGCTTAGGGAAAAGGCATACAGTTGTTCATTACACTATTCTTTTGGGTTCTTCTCTATGAATTTCAAAACTCTGAAAATTAAAGAAGTTGATAAAAAAATAAGTGAAGTACTATATTGATAAGCTGTAGAACTGGGAGTGGAGAACAACTAACTCAGCATAAAGGAAACATAATTAACTTGCTAAACAAGGATATATCTTAAGTCTAAAGGCTAACAAGAAACTTCACAGTGGAAGAGTACAAAACTAAAAGGAGAGAAGAGAAGACGGAATGGTAGGGGAATGGTAAACTATCCAAGCCACTGACAATAGCTAATGCTAGCTGAGCTAGACACTCTACAGACATAATCATCAGAGCAATATGGTATTATCCCTATCTTACCAATAAGGAAACCAGGCATGGATGTTAATTTGTGTAAAATCAGTGAAAAGTGGACAGAAGATTTGAGTGTATCTGATTTCAAAAGGTAGATTCTTTTCACTATACCCTAGAATCAGAACAACATCTCTGAAGATGATGCAGATTAAAGTAAGTCCCCTCTACTGTTGATTTTATTTCCTAAAAATGTAAGAGGAGCTAAAAAGATAGAGGATTAATCATTATTTCCCTCCACACAACCACAGCTGTTGCCTATAGGGTTCACTACAGTTATCAAGTATTACAAATGAACTGTACCATTTATTGAAAGAGATAAATTGATTACTTATTAAGATTAATAAGAAACTTCCAACTTATAACATGGAAACATGTGGAGATATGTTGAAGATAATCCATTAGGAACAGTAAGAACTAAGAACCTCAACCAATTTAGAAAACATTCCTTTTCACCCAGAGACTAGCTTATTGTTTAAGAAGCCAAGTTGTATATCTTCCAACACTGAAAATAAAGATGTATGTGTTTTAAATTCCACATTATAGCAAGGATAAGATAAAAACTAAAAATATCCCTCCTCCCACTGACTCAGAAGTGACATACACTATACAAATGAGTATGGGTATGTCTTCATATAAACATGTATGTCTATTTACACACAAATTAGATCTTACTAAACACCTTGCCATGTAATATTTGCTCGTTTTCTTTAACTTAAAATAGATCTTGGACATCTTTGCATGCCAGTATCTCAAATAGCTTTAGAATTCTATTAATGGCTAAATCATGGCTCTATACACTATATATCACAAAATATTCTGTTTATATTCCATTTATTATATAATGAAATACCCATGCATATGTGTACATGTAAATGTACATACAAGGAGTGTCTGTCTGTACATACATATATGTATGTGGGCATTCTCAAAATATGGTCCACAATATAGGTTGTCCCCTAAAGGCTTTTCAGAAAATCTAAACTCAGGGCCCTGTGTTTGCTAAACACACGCTCTACCACTGAGCTATACCTCAGGCCCTACTGTCAAGTTTTTAGGAGTTTGGTACCCTTTTTTAAAAAATATATTTTCTTTCTAATTTTAGGTGGACACAATATCTTTATTTTATTTTTATGTGGTGCTGAGAATCGAACCCAATGCCTCACGCATACCACATCCTGAAGCATCCCCCCCCCCCAATTCTGGATCGTAGTGCTCACATATTCAAGGAGAAACTCTAAGTTCCTTAAAGGACGGAGGCTGTGTGAATCATCATGTCTCTAGGGACAATTTTTTAAATGTTTATTGAATTAAATGTGTCATACAATTTTCAGATAATTAGTAGTTGGGATAAAATTTATCAAAGAAAACACTATTAGTAACAGATTTCTGGCATGCATCCATGCTTGCTGGGCACAGTAGCAGCACAACAATAGTAGAACAGAAAGTAGTTGTGATGGCAAAGTGTAACTATAATTTTAAATAGTGTCAAGAAAAAAGTAAAGCATAGTTAACTCCATGAACAGAAGGCAATAAAAATACGAAACACTATGCAGTCTGAGCTCAAAGGCCAAAAGCAAGCAATCAAAGGTTAACAACATACAACAGAATCATAAACCCCTAATGCCTAAAAGAGGAAGAGAATGAATTAAAGGCTCCATCAAAACTAACTTTCCTAAGTACACATCTCAATACACCACAGAGAATCTCCACATCATGTACAACTCCAAAACTGGGATCCTAATTAGAATAAGATGTATTCCATGTTTATATAAATACTTCTAAATATACTCTACTGCTTGTATAACTAAAAAGAACAAATAAAAATTTAAAAATGGTACTAGTATTTTCTTTGATAAATTTTATCCCAACTACTAATTATCTGAAAATTGTATGACACATTTAATTCAATAATTAACATTTAAAAAACTGTCCCTAGAGACATGATGGTTCAAACAGCCTCCATCCTTTAAGGGCCAAAGTTGATGGGCAAGGAATCACAAGTTGGGTCTGGCAAGCAGAAAATCGCTGTGATACCAGAAGGCCCAAGCTGGGAGACAGGAAGCAACTGTCAGCAATCAACAAGAAAATTTGGTATATGAGTGCCACTAAGTATTCCACATTCATCACTGGTTCAGAAGTACATCAGAACCCCACTTCCCACAGTGTCCAACCAACACCCTCTACTAACTAAGCTCACCTATGATAAATGGAAAAGCAGGTCCCAGAAGGCAATGAAGGACAGATTTGGAGCTAAAATGCAGTAAATTAATAAGTAACACAGTCTCTGATACCAATCCCCACAAAAAGCAATCCAGCTCCTTAAAGAAATGGCAGATTCTAAGAGTAGAGCAGAATAAATTCAAGATGAACATTAAACATCTTGTTATGCCTAAAAATAAAAACTACTAAAATAAAAAAGGAAAGAAAAACGTGATAGGAGCAAGTTACAAGGACATATAAGCCAGATTTAAAAGGCGTTGAAAGAGGACAATTTGAACATCAAAATAATTAAGCATATTAATGAATTCTAAGTTTCTAGGGGAAAAAGGAGCATATACATCCAAATCAATAAGGGAGAGGTGGACAGATACAAAGATAAAATACATAAACATTCAGATACAGATACACAGATGCAGAGATGTAGAAATATAAAGATTCAAGCTACCTAGATAAAAGCTACCAGATAAAAGGAGAAAGGAAGATAATGACAAATTTGAAGGAGATGTGGCAATTGGGGAATCATTAGTTTGTAACCTGCAAATTTTCAGGGGTAATTTTGCAGAAGAGTAAGTTATTTTCCTGACTAAAAGCTTCTCCCCAAAAGTTACTCATTAGCAGCTGCAAGAAAGGAAAAGAAACATACACACATATATACACACACAATGTGGGAAAGCCTGAAAAATGCCTCCCCACAAGTATCAGATCCAAATCCCTGGATGCGATAAATATTATCTTATTTGGAAAAAGGAAGGGTCTTTGCAGATGTGATTAAGGATCTTGAAATGGGGAGATCATCCTGGATTACAGAACAGGTATTAAATACCAACACAAGTGTCCAAATGAGAGGCAGAGAGAGAATCCTTAGAAAAGGCAATATGAAGACAGCAGAGCAAGGTTTGAAGATGAGGTCTTGAAAATTAATACGCTGTAGCCATAAGCCAAGGAAAGTGGGCAGCCACCAAAATTTAAAAGCAAAGAACAGATTATTCCTTTCAGCTTCTGAAAGGAACATGGCCCTACTGACAACTTCATTTCAGCCTAGTGAAATCCATTTCTAACTTCTGGCCTCCAGAATAGTATATGAAAACAAATTTCTGATGTTTTAAGCCTATATTAACCTGCTTTTCATGGTTGTTTGCTGTGATCAAATGACTTAACATGACTTAAAGGAGGGAAGATTTGGCTTACAGTTTCAGGGGTGTCAGCCCATGGTTGGCTAGTTCCATTGTTCTAGGCCTGGAATGAAGCCAAACATGGCAGAAAGGTATAGCAGAGGACAGCTGCTCAGTTCATGGCAGTTAGAAAGCAGAGAAAGAAAGGGGCCAGGAACAAGATGTAGTCCCTAGCAGGCATGGTTCCAGTCATCTACTTCTTCCAATCACTTCCAATCATCTGCCTATAGTTTCTGCTTCCTCCAGACAATCCATTGAAATTATTAATCCATTAAATGGATTAATCCACCGATGACGTTAAAATCCTCATGATCCAATTACTTCCCAAAAGCTCCACCCTAGACAATGCTGCACTGGGGACCATGTCTTTTACATAGGTGCTTTGGGGCAACTTTCTAGATCTAAACCACAGCAGCCAAGTTTGTAATAATCTGGTTTCTGGCAGTGACAGAAACTAATACACAGTGGAACAGTCAGGCAATAATTTGACCCAGTGACACAAATTCATACCACTAATGAGGGGCAGACAGACATCATGCACCTTCAGATGTGATAGTCTACAAAGAAACCTACATAGTATACAGACAGCAATAATTCAAAACCTACAACTGGACATGAGGAAACTCAGAGAACGTAAAATGAAGACCTCTCTCTTAAAAAATGGTGAAGAAGAGGGTAGGGGGAGATTGTACTCTCCAAATATGCCAATGTAATAAAAAACAAACAAAAGGGCTATACAAATGTTCCAGATTAAAGGAAACTAAAGAGAAACAACTAAATGAAATACCAACCCTATAATGAATCCTATTTTAAAAAGACATTTTTAGTCAATGAACAAAATTGGGAGACAGATGGTAGATTAGATCAAAATATTGTTATCAATGTTAAATTTGCTCAAATCAATCATTAAAGTCTCTTGTTATTAAAGAATATTCTGCTTAAGAAATTCACACTGAAGTGCTTAGGAATAAAGGGCCATGAAATTTGAAATTTATTCTCAGATGGCTCAGGAAAAAAACTGATATACATCTGTTTCATATATGTATATAGACAGAGAAAGAGAATACTCAGCAAATGGAATGAAATCTCAGTAGATGAACCTGGTTCTAAAGGAATACAGGTTTTCTTGTACTATTTTTATTCTTCCAATTTTCTGTAAGTCTGAAACATTCTCACCTCCACAGGCTGCCTGAGTGGTCTCACAACATGGCAACTGGCCTCTCCCAAAACACTTGATGACAGAGAAAGGTGGGCAAGGGAGAGAGGTTGAACCCAAGACAGAAGCTACAGTCTTTTTCTGTAACCAAGCCTTGAAAGTGCCATACCATCTCTTCTGGCATATGCTAGTCATATAGACTAATCCTAGTTCAATGTGGGATGGAAAAAGGTAAGGACATGAACATCAGGAGACAGGGACCACTGGGAACCATCTTAGAAGCTAGACACCAAAGACCACATTTTAGCACCCAATGATTCACATCCCTCCCACATACAAGATGCACTCAGCTCCTCCTAAGGTCTCCAAAAGCCTCATCCCATTACAGCAGCAGTTCAAAGTCCAGAATCTCATCATTTCAATCATATCCAGGTATGAATAAGGTTCATCAAATAAAGATCCTAAGGCAAGCTCTCTAAGTACAATTCTTCCCAACCTGTGAGACAAACTACCTGCCCTCTCTACACACTCAATGCACAATAGTGGGATGGGCACAAGATAACTGATATAGACATTTCTATACAAAAAAAGGGAGAAGCAGGAGACCCAAAGGAGTCAACTGTTCCACAGTAATTCTAAAATCCATTAGGGCAAATGTTAAAAGTTCTATGATTAAGTCTCACAGCCTGGGAATAATTCCCCAAGGGCTTGACTCTGCTCCTGAACTACTGATTCCCCGGTTCTGAGTAAGACCTCCTTTTCAATGAAAGATAGTAGGGTCTGTAGCTCTGTAGTTGTTGCTTTGGGGTGGGGGGTTGTTGTGGTGGTGATGGTTGTTTTAAACCTACTTTCAGATAGTAGATTTTTTGTGATAAATCTCTTATCATTCTGCACTACTTCTTATCAGTCCATGCTAGCAATGTTTCTACTATATAGTTTAAGAATTTTGTGGGTCGGGGTTGGGGTTGTAGCTCAGTTGGTAAAGTGTTTGCCTTGCATGTATGAGGCACTGAGTTTGATCCTCAGCACCACATAAAAACAAATAAATAAAATAAAGATATTGTGTCTGTCTACAACTAAAAAAAACTTAAATAAAAAGAATATTGTGGGTCTAATGTGACTCTTTTGGGAGTCCACTCAATTTGACAAAGTCACACCCACAAATCTCCTCAATTTAAGTCTTCTCCTTCTCTAACTTTGGCTTCTGCTGAGCTTGCCTCAGTAGAACTTTTTTGTAACTGTGGCTTCCAGTCGAGGCTTACCTTTCACGACACCCTATTATTTGAAAGGCTCTGTAAGGCACATCTTAATTTCTTTAGAGAGCATGCTGTTTGACTCAAACTTTCTGAAGTCTTAAAAAAGACTTTAATTCACACTGGGGATTTTTCTTTAGACAATGTTTGCCTGGCAGTGTCCTAGATTTGATCTTTGCTCAAGTCATTTCTTCTTTTTAGTCATTTCTTCTTTTAAGTACTGTTTGTTATCTGGAAAAAAACATTTTCAAAACAAGTCCCACATTAAAGCACAGAGGCACACACCTGTAACCCTAGCTACTTTAAGGGCTGAAGCAAGAGGATCTCAAGTTCAAGGTCAGCCTGGACAACTTATTAAGATATTGAAAAATAAATAAAAATATTGAAATATTATAAAAAATATTGAAAAGGCTGGGGATGCAGCTCAGTAGTAAAGTACCCCTGGGTTCAATCCCCTGTACCATAAAAAAAAAAAAAAAGGAAGAAGAAGAAGAAGAAGGAGAAGGAGAAGGAGAAGGAGAAGAAGAAGAAGAAGAAGAAGAAGAAGAAGAAGAAGTAGTAGTAGTAGTAGTAGTAGTAGTAGTAGTCCTGGATGTTTTTTGTTTAATAACATTCCTTTAGTCACTCTCTATTCTTTCACATTTTACTATTAGCAGCAGCAAGAAGCAATCACTGGGCCGGGGTTGTGGATCAGTGGTAGAGCGCTTGCCTAGCATGCATGAGGCACTGGGTTCGATCCCCAGCACCACACACAAATAAAATAAAGATATTGTGTCCAACTACGACTAAAAAAATTATGTAAAAAAAAACGAAGCAATCACATCATACTTTCAAAACTGGCTGAAAATCTCCTGAGCTAGATTACTAGTTCAATTGGTACATTTTCTACTTTCCACAGAACTGTGTAACAGTGTTGCTAAACTTTCTGCAACTACATAAGAAAGATCCTCCCTTCCTCTAGTTTCTAGTAATATTTACCTAACTTTACTGCAAATCCTCACCTGCAGTTTTACCAAAGACTATGTGGCTACTATCAATCCCTTCTTGCAGGCCCTCCAGGCACTCGCTAACACTGTCCTCAAGCTCCTTCCAAAACCACTCTCCACTTCTGTGGTTTTCATTAGGACAGCACCCCACTTCCAGAAAATAAAATCTATTAAGTAGATATTGCTATATAACAAATTACCCCAAAATGTAGTAGCCAGCAATCACAAACATGTACTATCTCACATAGCCTTTAAGATGTTAGGAATATAAAAGCTCAGGGACACGCATGAGTTTGCTATTATCTGTCACCCAAGACTATAGTCAGCTCAAAGCTCCACCAGAACTGAAGAACAAGCTCCTAAGTTCATTCACAATGTTGCAGCAGGTTTCATGCTTTCTGGCTGTTGGCTCAAGGTCCCTATTTCTCATCATGCTGACCTCTTCATAGGTTGCCAGTGTCCTTACAATCAGTTCAAATTAGAGAGAGATGGGAGAGAGGTACAGAGAGAAACATCCTCAAGAGAGAAGCCAGGATCTTTTGTAACCAAATCTCAGAAATGACATACCATCATTTTTGCTATTGGTCACACTGACCAACCGCAATACAATCCAGGATAGGAAATCACAAAGATGTTTATACCAGGAAAAAGAATCATATGTGTTCATCTTGGATGGCGGCTACCACAAAAGGCATAACCCAAATATTTAAGATAACTGAAATGTGACATGATTTGATTAATGATGTGTATAAGGAAAAAAAATATTTCACTTAAACATTTTTCTCACATTGGCACAGTAGCTATCATAACTAAACCTTGGGAAACAATATGTAAGTGTAATACACTACTTGACACTATAGTGAATAATACATAATCCTAATAATATAAATGTTATAAATGATGCCTTGAGAATTTCAGCTTTGAGAATCATCCTATATATTAAGCTTAATTAAAATTTCAGCTTTGAGAATCATCCTATATATTAAGCTTAATTATAATTACTGAACAAATTGACAAATGTTAGAATATGTGTACAGATTTCAAAAGTTAAGTGGTTAAAAGGGGCTGAACAAATTAAAGGAAGGAGAAAAATGCTATTAGAGACTTCTTACAAAAATAAATGATGTTAATCTTACTTATGCAATAATAAATAGAAAAGTAGTCAACAGAGAAACTAATAATATTATGTTATGTACTAATACAAGAAAACAAGATTAGTAAGCTAAATATCCATCAGAATAGCAGGTCAAGAGTATGTCCAAACCTGTTAAATCAAGAAAACATGGCATAAACTTATCAAAATAGATAAGGAAATAAGCATTTCAAAAACAAAACACAGAAAGGAATAAAATTCAGTTATTCCTAGAAATAAAAGTGAGAAACCATTGTCATTTTTATCGTACATTCTTCTATACTAGCTTTGTTTTGTCTTAGTTTTCATTTTTCTTAGCTATATGTCTGTATTACTTTAATTTTTAAAGAAATTCCAACATAAAAGGATATTGATATTATAATTATTTGAAAACAATAAGACAATATACCTCAAAAATATACATACTCCTTAACTGTGCAATTCTACTCCCAAGAATTTATAACTGTAGCATTGTTTCTTACAGCAAAGAAACTAAAAATAATATATCAGTAAAAAATTGGTTCAAAATTACAGTACATACAAAAACTGGAATTCTATATATTTAATATATATAGAATTATAATATAGATCATTCTGATGGCCATAAAAGACAATTGTAATATACCATTATTCAAAGAGAAGTTACAAAATCAAACATTGCAAAATTTCTTTTCTAAGGTTTACATGTATAAAGGAAGGAAGCATATACACACTCACATGTACAAAAATACACTTTGCACAGAGTCTAGAATGAAATGCCAAAATATTATACTATCAAGGAAATCATATTAAGTTTGAAATTGTATTCACTTTTTAAGTGTTTTACTTAAGTATTTTTTCAGAGCTATTTGCATATACCACTTTTATAATCTGAAAAATTATTCAGTTTAAAAAATAATGAAATTCACTATGCAGAAATTGATTGTGAAAAAATAATATGATGAAATGTTTATCCACATGAGAAGATTTATGATAGTGTTATAAAAAAATTAAGAAATAATATTTAATACCTACTGGTCAAGTCCAGTCAGGGACAGAAACCACGCCAGTTATTTTAACAGAGAGAATTTAATTTAAAAAATTGTGAATTCAGTGTTTTGAAAATTGATGAGGGAAAAGGGAACGCTAAGGTATCAAAAGGTAGTAGCCAAAAACACCTGCAGATTGAGCATTTCTAATCAGAAAGTATGAAATCCAAAACCTCCAAAATCTAAATTTGGGAGGCATTGTTAGCATGTTAGGATTTTAGAGCACTGCAAATTTCAGATTTTCAGAGCAGGGACATTCAATTGGTGAAGTCTATGTAAAAACTCCAAAATCTGAAAAACTCTGAAATCTGAAACACTTCTAGTCCCAGGCACTTCAGATGAGAAATAGTCAAGATATACCAGAAAGTAATGAGTGTTGCCAAGAACGTGGAGAACTGGAACCCTGTGCACAGCTGGTAAATGTAAAATGGTACAGCCACTATGCAAAACAGTACGGCAACTCCTCAAACAATTAAAAATAAAATTACCATATAATCCAGCACTTTGATTTCTGAATGCATATACCCAAAAGAACTCAAAGTACAGTCTTGAACAAATATCTCTGTATACCCACATTCATGACAGTTTTATTCACAACAGCCAAAAGGGAAAAGCAATCCAAGTGTCCATCAACAGATGAGGGAATGAACAAAATGTAATACACACATACACACACACCCACCCACACACACACACACACACACACAATGGAATATTATTCAGCCTTAAAAGGGAAAGAAATTCTGACACCTGAATCAACATGAATAAACCTAAAGGACATTATGCTAAGGACAAGGCAGTCACAAAAGGTCAGATATTTTATGGTTCTATTTACATAAAGTACCTAGAGTAGTCAAATTCAGGGATAGAAAACAGAAGAGTATTTGCCAGGGGCTAGGGATGAGGGAAATGGGGAGTTATTATTTGATTGGTATAGAGATTCAATTTTGCAAGAAGAAAAGACTTTTGGAGATGAACAGTAGTAATGACAACTATTCACAGTAAACAACAATGTAAAAGTACTTACTGGGGGTTGGGG
>NW_026000016.1:34111108-34117690 GCF_001458135.2 Marmota marmota marmota
GGGGGTGCCTGGGGATATAGCTGAGTTGATAGAGTGCTTGCCTCACATGCACAAGGCCCTGTGTTCAATCCCCAGCACCACCACTGGGGAAAAAAAAAGTACTTACTGCCAATGAGCTATATCCTTACTAATTATTAAAATGGTAAATTTTATGTTATATGTATTTTACTTCAACTTAATTTTTTAATTACATAAAGCTTTAAATTATAAAAGTTTTAATAGCAAACAACCCTGTTAAACTACTAATTCTAATCTTTTTCAATTAAATATCCAATTATAGGGATTTAATTTGAACTACTGTCAGGTCATCAGGCTACTATTTGTGTAACTGATTTCCTAATCTAAATACAGTATTTCAGATTTTTTCCATTAAATTTCATTTTGCTTGTTTCCTAAAAAATGAAAAGCTGCCACAACTACTATCACTGATTCTGGTAAAACAAAGGGAAGAAGACAGAATTAAAGTTAGAAGCTTAGAGGCAGGATCCTACCTTGGAGCTGACACTAAGGCCCCTGAGAAGGGTATGGGGTAATGGGAGGATACCACTCAGGGAAGCAGTGGGATGATGCAAGGACACTACAAGGAACAATCAACTGCTGCTATGGAAACAGCAGCATCTGTCAGGGTAAAGAAGTTTCCTGGGTTCATGCAAACAGGACCAGGAAGTTAAAAAAAAGGCACGTTTCTTCTTCCAAACTTCCAGCCTCTCTCTAGTGCCCCCTATTACCAGAGACTAACAAAAAGCCAGATGTCAAAAAAAGAGACTGAGATAAAAAAAAAAGTATAACCGTGAATTTAAATCAAGGAGAGAAAATATTTATTAATCAGTAAAAATATTAAAATGACAAATAAAGTAACCACCAGTTACTAGATCCTTAGTAGGTACCAGCCACCATTAAATACTTCATACACTTTACTTATTTAATCCATACATTATAATGTCCATTTTAATGATCAGAAAGCAGAGGCTCAAAAAGGATAAGTCCCTTGATTACAGACGCAGTAAATAGCAAAGACAGAATTCAATTTTACATCCAACTGATCCTAAAATCCATACTCTTAACTAATTAAAACCAACCCAAGGGCTGGGGATGTGGCTCAAGCGGTGGCGCGCTCGCCTGGCATGTGTGCGGCCCTGGTTCGATCCTCGACACCACATACAAACAAAGATGTTGTGTTCGCCAAAAAATAAAAAATAAATGTTAAAAAATTATCTCTCTCTCCCTCTCTCTCTCTCACACTCTCTCTTAAAAAAAAAAAAAAAAAAAACCCAAAGGTCTACCCAAAGGAAACTATGATAAATCCATATAAAATTAAAAACATGTTCTAGAAGACTTTTTTCACATAGGAACATATTCCCAATAAATTGATATGTTTTTTAAAAAGGCAACTTTAAAAATAATAAGTATAATGTAACCTTTTTTAAAATTAATATGTACACATAAAAACCACACGGAAAATGATTGATAAGACATGATCCGAATTATTAATCATGTAATCAGAGACTGTTTTTTGGTGGCTTTTACTGTTGTCATTCTGTGTAGGGTAATATGTTTTCCATACTTTCTACCTTTTCTTTTTTTTTTTTAATTTATTTTTTAATTTTCCGTAGACATAACATCTTTGTTTGTATGTGGTGCTGAGGATCAAACCCGGGCTGCACGCATGCCAGGCGAGCGCGCTACCGCTTGAGCCATATCCCCAGCCCCACTTTCTACCTTTTCTATATCAAATATATAAATAAATCCTATCAAATATTTTTTTTGTTTAACTGATCTCAGCAATATTGACAATAACATACCCAGACCACCATCCCAAATTGTTCAACTATTAATTCATATTATGAGAAGAGAAAAATATTCAGGGAAACATAGAGGCTTTATTTTTAAATCAAAGAATTTCAGAACTATAAAAATAATTAATATCTTTTCTTGGGTTTGTAAATGTTTTTTACTCATTTGGTTAAAACTGGAGTTATTATTTCACGCAAGTGAAGAATAAATGTATTCTGCATAAACAAAACTACACCAAGAATACATCAAGAACATGAAGGAGCCGGGCGCAATGGTGCACACCTGTAATCCCAGCAGCAGAGGATGTGAGTCCAGCCTCAACAAAAGTGAGGTGCTAAGCAACTCAGCGAGACCCTGTCTCTAAATAAAAATACAAAAAAGGGCTAGGGGTGTGACTCAGTGGCTGAGTGCCCCTGAGTTCATTCCCCAGTACCAAAAAAAAAGAAAGAAAGAAAGAATATAAAGGAGAAACCTCAAGTTGATTTTGATAAACAAAATGAATTATCTTAATAAATAAAAGGGTTCGTGACTTCAAAGTGTTGTATGTCAGGGTTTGGCATCCACACACAAAACTTAGCTAACCCTCACTCCTAAGCTGTTGCTTTTTTGTTGTTTTGTTTTGGTTTTTTGTTCAACAGTGGAGGTTGAATCCAGGGGTGCTCTACCACTGAGCTATATCCCTCAGACCCCAGACCCTTATTTTTAACTTCTGATTTTGAGAGAGGGCCTAAATTGCCCAGGCTGGCCTCTAACTTGCCATCCTCCTTCCTCAACCTACCAAGTATCTAGAATTACAGGCACTCGCCACAACACAAGACCATTTTTTCAAATTACAGTTTCAAAATAATCACTTACCAAACACTTTTCCTTTAGCAAACGGAGGGAACAATTCTGAATGTCGGAACAAGTTTTTGTGAATTTGCCATAGTTCTTTGTGCAGTTTCTTAAAATCACTATATCGCTTCCATACGATTATCTAAAGAAAAAAAAATTAAGTGTATATTTCATAGCAAAACCATTTGTATTCCTGTATCTGAACAATGAATAATTTTGAAAGTTTTCAAACTCATAATACAAAACAAACATTTGTTCTAATCAACAGAGTTAACTGTCTGAAATTAACTAAAAATATAAAGCAACAATTTCTCTTCAGTGGTCTCCTTGAGTCTTTAAATTTATTTTAAACAAGTACTATTTTATTCAAACTGGAAATATATTCAACCTGAATATTGATATAGCATAAACTTTCTTTGTTGAATCAAATGGCATTTAATCTCTGGAATGGCCTGGAAATGAGTTAAATGTCAAGAATGTTCTCTATCTCAAAAATAATTTGTTTATTAAATACAACATAACTAAGTAAATTTTTAAACACACAAACTCAACCTTTACCTAAAAATATTAATAAACTGAGTAATACTACAGAAGAAATGCCTGTGTAGCAAGTAGTTAACATTAACTTTTTTATTGCAAAATTGTTCTCATAAATCTCAATTTGAGCTAGTAAAAAGGGGGCAAGGTAAATACTGATCAGAATACCATTAAACTACTGTATTTCAAAAGATAAAACACAATCATTAAGATTGGATAACATAAAAATGAGTCTACTTTCATTAATTTGAATTATTTAGCATCACTCTCATTAAATTAGAAGAAAAAGAGAAAACTTTGGAAAAATAAAGTATCTGACATATAACCTTGAAATCACTAAAGCACCCCTTCAGTCTCCACAAATAGGACAAAACTGAGTTTTAAATTTTGTTACACAGTTGACTGGGGTCTGCATTTCTGAAAAGTCTAATCACTTCTCTTCTAACAAATTCTAAGTGTCTTTATGCACAACAGTGTGTGATGCTAATGACAGTAGTTTAGGCAGGCAACCAACATGATTTAAGAGATTCTTGCCAAAAAACCTACTTTATGTTCAAACAAAATTCTTTACCCAACTTTGTCTTACTAGCAAAAGTTCTACCTTAATTATTATATTCCTTATTTAATATAGCTATAATTCTAGGAGGGTAGGCAGCTTTACTATGAATTAATGTAAACAAAGTGCTTCCTCCTGATGCTTCACCTTTATATCTACTCAACAAAAGCAGTCACCAAACAAACATTTTCATGGCCCTATTTAGCACTAGGCACCATATTCCCAAAAAATAGATGAGAAACACAATCCCTGCCTTCAAAGAGTTTACAGTTTAGTTGGGAAGAATAAGCCACACCATAAATACAAGGCAAGATGTCTTCATAAATGCTAAAGGCATGTGTTACAGAGAGGCTCCTAAACCAGCGTGGGTATTTGAGAAGGCTCCTTTGAGAGAGTTGCCTGAAGGGAAGTAGTCATCAGATTAAAAAAAAAAAAAAAAAAGGAGGAGGAGAGGGAAGGGAAGGCGGAGGATGAAGTTCTTAGAAGGAAAGAAGGATGCCAAAGATGACCTAGATTTTTGGCTTTTGTGAGTGGGTAAGTGGAGGTGTCCTTCTCTAAGGTGAGAAGCAAGGAAGAAGCAGGACTGAGGCAAGAAAGGACAACAGTTCTAAATGTCTGGATTAGGGGCATGGGAGTCATCACATTGGAGGTGTTCTACAGGATACATGGGTTTGGGCTTAAGAACAAAATCTATTAATTCAGAAGCCGTGAGCATATTGGAGGTAATCACTCAGGAGATGTTCTCAGTGTTCCTAACAAGATGAACAGTCTAACAGAATGGTAGGACACACTAACAGCAAAGGACCAGGCAGAAAAAAGGAAGAGGAAACTAATACAAAGAGTTTGAGAAGCCTGGCTGTGCTTGGAGAGGGTTACTTGGATAGAAAAAGATTGTATTTTACAATGGAAGTGAACAAGACAAATGCTCATAGCAAAGAACCAGTTGTTCTAGTAACAGGCAGAACAAGAGAAATGAACTGGCAATCAAGCCAACATTCAAAAAGTAAAAAAGTCTCAGGATAATAAAACTACAGGTGATTTTAGCTATCATAGTTTTTGCTTCTCTGTGGTTTCTAATCTGATACATGAACATAATTCTGTCACCAGGAAAAAAGAGTTAATTTTATATTTTAAAAATGTTTTAGCTTATGGTAGTACTACACTGCCAAGGTATTAGAAGGAACTGGGTGATGGCTTATGAAAGGAATGTCTTATGTGAGGTAAACACCATCATGAACTGGGTATTAAATAAGATTAAGGGTATTATAAGTCTTTTTCCCCCCTTTTCTTTTTTTGGTACCAAGGATTGAACCCAGGGGTACTTAACCACTGAGCTACATTCCCAGCCCTCTTCAATTTTTATTTTGAGACAAGGTCCCACTAAGTTGCTGGGGGCTCACTAAATTGTTGAAGGTGGCCTCAAATTTGCAATCCTCCTGCCTCAGCCTCCCAAGTCCCTGGGATTATAGGCAAGCACCTATTACAAGTCTTAAGGGGGAAAATTTAACAATTTTATCATAATAATGATTAAAGTATCAGGGTATATAAGCCAATATATAATATTTTAGAGCAATAATAAGAACTGCCGACATGAGGCAACATAAAGATCTGTGTTTCTTCACCAGGCCTTTATTATTCATTTACGCATTCCTTATTTTCAATACTGGGAATGCAAAACCAAAATACCTAAGAGCATTATAAAACATCACATCCACTGCCTCCTTTTCTTCTTATCCCTTTTAAACTTAGAATGTTTCCATAAATCTTCAAAATGGATAATTGAACAAAAGTACACTTGCAATACATCAGCAAGTACTGATACTTATATGTGGACTACAAAAAGTCCCCAAAGACATATGTGAAAATTATTTTCTCTAACAAACATCTGATACTTTCCCACTGGAAAATATAATCATATAACATCTATTGCTTTGTTGAATCACACATGCACAGATTGCTTATTCATTAATAATAATTGCTTATTATTATTTATTCACCAAAAATGGCTTTCTTTCATAAGTCATCACATTGAAGAAAATTTATCAATGAATTTGACAACCACACATAGACTACAAATTTAATAAAAGTTTGATCTTTATCATTAAAAATATTTCCTTAGCTATTTTTAACATACAATAAATATTTTCTTTCCAGGTAATTATATTTAGTGACACCAAAAATTTTTAGATCCCTATATTTTACAAAATCATCTAATTCAATAAATTTTGTCATTTTTACTCTCATATAGTACTTAAAACTGGCTGGATTATCATTTCTTGCAACCAACATCACTACCATATTATTTGCATATGGATTTTCTTATTCCTCTTTTCAAGAACCTTTTCTATCAAGATACAATTCTAAATGAACCTATTTTCTAAAACCATTTTATTTATGAAAAGACATAAGATTTACAAATTTTTGATGGCATATACAATGTTCTATTTTAGTTCTTTTCACCAATAACATGTGCTATCTGTACAGAAACAACTATAGGTTGCTATTTTAAAAGGGAAAGGATGGAGGGTGCAACACCATCTCCTTCTTTACCCTTTTGGAGGGAGGATGCTCATGTTCAAGACAATCTAGTGAATGACAGGCCACAGATTAAACATTCCTATAGTGCTGCAATTTCATTCATGTTTTTCTTTCTTTTTTTTTTTTTTTGTTATAAACTGAGAATTGAACCTAAGACCTCACTTATGCAAGCCAAGTGCTCTACCACTAAGTAACAACTCCAGTCCTTTCTTAAGTTTTATTTTGAGATGGGGTCTCATTAAGTTGCACAGACTGGCCTTAAACTTAAACTGCCTCAGCCTCCTGAGTAGCTGGGATTATCTTTTTTTTTTTTTTTTTTTTTT
>NW_026000016.1:34118288-34150223 GCF_001458135.2 Marmota marmota marmota
CACAACATCTTTGTTTGTATGTGGTGCTGAGGATCGAACCCGGGCCGCACGCATGCCAGGCGAGCGCGCTACCGCTTGAGCCACATCCCCAGCCCCATTATTCTATATTTTAAGAAGTCAATTAGATAGAAGACTTTTTTAAAAAATTATACCATTTCTAACAAAGGATCATGCAATTGTCTCACTAAAGGACACTTACAAGAGTTTTCTGATGAATGGTTCACCAACAGTTGTTATTATAAAAGAGTTTCCCCCAAAAAGGATTAAGAAATAGCAGAGAGTATGTTCATGGATAGGTTGGTTCAGGATTCTCCCTGGAAAAGGGGAACATCAAGCTACAAACTACAGCATAGCAATCAGCGAATTCAAAGGAATCACAACTCATTTTCAATTTTAACAGAGCTGTAAATTTTCAAAAGCAGAACAGACTGGTATTGGCTATTAATTCAACATAATTAATAGAATTCCAAAAAAATTAGTTTATACTAATCAATTGCTATGTAAGTAGAGAGTACTTTAAGTAATTGATGAATGCAAATTATTTTCATTGGCATATGTATCCTTTTCTTCCAAAATAACAATATTATAATACTTTTCCTATTGGGAAACAGAAGATATCTCAAAAACACATGAGGAAATAGTATGAAATCTTTTTAACACATAAACAGATGGTAATGTATAAAATTTAAATATTTTCTAAATTTGGGGGTCATACCCTCAAACCAACCAGTACCAATCAATCAACTTAAATGTATGAATCAAGGCAGGTATGTGCACTGAGAAGTAGTGGGGCCTGTGGCTAAATAGAAAGTTTATACTCCACCTAAACACTGGGAAAGACAGTAATGTGCAGAATCAGTCCTGTAAATTCACAGCTTCTGTTTTAGATACTTCAGGGAAAAAAAAAAATCCCCAAAATATATCCTTCTAGAGTTAGTTAAAATGAGCAGAAATTAAAATAAAAGTAAATCAAAAAACTTTCAAAGAAGCAAGCTCCTCACAGGAGCTGGGAATATAGCTCAGTTGGTAAAGTGCTTGCCTCACATGCACAAGGCCCTGGGTACCACAGGGGAAAAAAAAAAAAAGAAGAAGAAGCAAGCTCCTCAGTTAGGATATCCTAAAGATATGCAGCAAGCACAAAGTAATTACAAATGGAGAAGTCCACAGTTTTAAGCAAAACAACAGGCAGGTTATCTTCCTAAAGAGAGAAAAGGGGGAGGGGATAAAAATGCAAAGAGTTTGCAAAAGAACTATTAACTTTAAAAAGTTAAAAAGAAACATCTTATTTAAAGTCATCTTCCCAGAATGTGAACATACCAATTCAACATAAAAGAAGGTGAAATTCTACTTTTATTATTTATCATTATAATATTTAAATATATAACTCTTATTTTTTATTAAACAAGCACAATTTTGAAATGAGTAAAGAGATACCCTTAACTATAATGACATCTTATAGTATTAGTTACCAGAATAGCAATTTTTTAAATTCCGATTTATATAACTTAACACCTAATAAAGCTGAACACCTACTTAATATGTTCTAAAATAGGATACTTCAGCTGCAGTTTTGAAAGCTAAAAATAATCTCCATACAAAGACTAACATACAAATAATTCAGATAGTTTCCTCAATAAAACATTTAATTAAATTTTTATCAAATACATATAATGGAATTTTCATATGGATAAACATGTTACCTCCTGGACATCCTCTGGATTTCTTCGTGAAACAACCTAAAATAAAGCATATGCAGAAATACCTAATCATTATCAGAACTTGACTGCACATTTGTATAATTACTTTCAACAGAATTTGTATACAAAACTTGATTTGCTTAAAAGAAAATAAATATCACCTCTAAAAATTCAGCCATATAATAATTTCATTACCTAAAATTCAATAAAATTTAAGGAAAAAAGTAACTAAAATTAAGCCCAAGTATATTACAATTCATAAGAGAATGACTCCAGCCTTCATTCTTTTTTTTTTTGGTGTGTGTGTGTGTGTGTGTGTGTGTGTGTATGTGTGGTGCTAGGGATTGAACCCAGGGCCTTCTCATTCTTAATATAATTCTCAGAAGCTTGTCCACCCCACTTCCCAGCCTACACATTATAAGTATAAGCAGCAGCAAACGTAGTTAAAGTATACAAAGGATTTCTGTATAATTTCTTACAACTGTACAAGAATCTTTGATTCCAGCTCAGGAGGCTAAGGCAGGAAAATCACGAGTTCAAAACCAGCCTCAGCAAAAGCGGGGCACAAAGCAATTCAGTGAGACCCTGTCTCTACATTAATTACATAAAAGGGCTGGGGATGTGGCTCAGGGATCCAGTGCCCCAAATTCAATCCCTGGTACCAAAAAAAAAAAAAAAAGAAAGAAAGAAAGAAAAAGAAAATCAACGAACTTGAAGCTACAATGATATATTCTACAAAGTCAAACCAAAAAATACATCAAACACATTAAAAGAGTTACCTATGGGTGGGAGGAAGAAAATAGTCCCTGATGACCAATAACAATATACCAATAATGGGATTAACTTAACATTACTCCTAACATCCAAAAGCAAAACAAAATATGGGACTTGACAGCAGATAAAGCTTGATTCAAAATTACAGTTCTTCTTAAGACTTGATTTCAGCTATAAAATGAGGACAAAACCACCTGCCTGGCCTGACTACTACAAACATCAAATATCAGCAAGAACATCATAATTTAAAATTAGTTCCCTCTCTCCTCTACCAGAGAGTTTAACTATCTTCACAGGTTCCACCTAAGAATCCCAGAGAGCACTAGTTTCCAATTTCTAGCCATTCTAGTCTCCAACTTTCAGCATATATAAATTTGGTGAAATCTCTCAGCAATTTTCATTAACTTAGAACAGGGCTATCCAATAAAACTTTCTGTGATGATACAAAGGAATGTTTCTTATCTGTATTGTTCAACACAGTAGCCACAGCCATGTGTAAAGGCTATTGAGCCCTTGAAATATAGCTATTTTAATAAACCAACTTAACTTTTAACTTTACTTCATTTTAAATAATTTAAATTTAAACAAAAATAGTCATGTGTCTAATGACTACCATATTATACAACATAAATTTATTAGAGACTAAAATAGGTTAACAACTACACATTACTCAAATATTTCATTTTAACTATTACTTTCAAACATTAGCCTATCCCCCAACACACACACACTCTTCCACACAATTAAATGTGGACATATTTTAGTTAATTAGTATTTCACAGAACTAAATTACTTAATATTCCCTGATACGAGATTTTCTTACATTTTTGTAAATTGTACTAATGCAGAGAAAAGTCACAGGAAATCTATCCACTAATACACAAAATACCAAAAACAGTCAATACACAGAAGGCTTACTCTGATATATCTTACATTTTATAATTTATTCATAGAAAAAAATCAATAATCTCCTGAATTTATAAATATACTAAAGTATCTTTCTATTTTAGATAATTTTTCCTTAACATACACAAATGATCTTTTTGTGACAGAGGAAATTCTTTCCTAGCTTGGTATACATATTAGAATTATCACATTTTGGATTTTCTTTAAGTACACCACTCATGGAAAACAAATACATGTGTTCTACATATGCAAAATACACTAGCCATCCCCTAACAATATCTACTTATTAGAAATTGCTGATTTGATTGTGCTGTCTCAGCTATCTTCTTAATGGCTCAAATACTTCTGCCATGCAGCAGGGCTACAATAGCCAGCACTGCCTCATAGAGCTCACAGTCTAGTAAAACACAAGTGACTAGGGGAAGAGGTTGCAGGGTAGAGGGGGGTATGTATTTCCCAAACATTTTCATATCTCAGAGAAGAGCACTATGTTAAACAACAGACTAGGAAGCATTTCATCCTAGACCCTTACTCTGATGTTGAAACTTCACTGTCTAGAACAGAGCACGGTGACATCCTGAAAGTCAGAGTTTAAGCTGGGCAAGGTAGTGCATGCCTATAATTCCAGCTACTCGAGAGACTGAGGTAGGAGAATCACAAGTACAAGACCAGCTTGGACATCTTAGCAAGACCCTGTGTCAAAAAGAAAAGCAGATCTGGGGATTTAGTTCAGTAATGGAATATTTGCCTAGCAATTGCAAAGCCCTGGATCCCACCCCCAGCACCACCAAGAAAAAATGGTTTTGTGATTTAAGAATGTTAAAAGTTTTCATGATAATAAGAGTAACTCATAATCACTACCAAAAATAGAGTCAAAGTTAAAATTATTCCCAAAATTCCTTCACTCTAATTTTAGGTTTATAAGAGTAACTATCCTTCATCCTCCAAATAGTTCCCAAATGAAGGGGAAATTTTACTTAGGGTTCAGAAAATTAAATCAAAAGCTATTTGTTGGGTGGACATGTACCTCAAGTAGAGCACTTACTTAGCATGCAAGAGGCCCTGGGTTTGATCCCTAGCACCTCAAGCAAACAAACAAACAAAACCAGGCTACTTTTGTTAAGTATTAAGGATCCCTTTCCCCAACAGCATTCTTTTTCCTTTTTCTATCCATCCACCCCAATACTCTGTAAACAAAAGAAGCAAAAATACCAAAAGAGGAAAGAGTAGAATTCTGAAAATACAGCCCTATACTTTCCAGACATGATTGTCTCCATTTTAAATATAATTTACAATAATAAAAAAGATAAAATACTAAGGAATAAATCTAATAAAACACATATAGAATCTGTATAATGAAAACTACAAAATGCTAATGGGAGAAATCAAAGAACCATTAAATAAATGGCAAAAAAAAATACTCTGTTAATAAATTTGAAAATTCAACCCATTGAAGACATCAATTCTCCCCCAAATTAGTCTAGACTTACTGCACTCCTAATCAAAATCCAATCAGGAAATTTTTTATAAACATAGACAAACTGATTTTAAAATTCATGGAAAAAGTTCCTTTTTTAAAATTAAGAGTTAAGTTGCAGAAATCATACTACCTAATTTTGAGACCGTATAAAGCTACAATAATCAAGACAGTGTGATATGGAATAAACAAGAGAACAGAGAAACAGAACCACATATATATGGACAATATTTTTTTTTTCTTTTGCAGTACTGAGGATTGTAAACCCTGGGCATCTGGCATGCAAGGCAAGTACTCTGCCACTGAGCTACCTTCCTAGCCCTTTATTATTTTCATACAGAGTCTAGCTAAGTTGCCCAGACTGGCCTTGAACTTGAGATCATCCTGCCTCAGCCTCTCAAGGTTACCTGGGATTGCAAGTGTGTGCCACCACACCTGCTGGACAGATGGTTTTTGACAAAGATGAAAAGGCAATTCAATGAAGCCTAGTCTCTTAAACAAACGGTGTTTGGTTACAATTGGACATTCACATGTTTAAAAAAAAAAAAGGAACCTTCTTCTAAAACTCACACCTTATACAAAAATAAATTCAAACAAAAAGCATCATAGACCTAAGTATAACATGCAAAAAAATAAGATTTCTAGTAAATATTGGGGAAAATATTTGCATCCTGGTGTTAGGCAAAGACATTAAAAATGTGCTCCATAAAAGAAAAAGCTGATAATTGGTCTTTACCAAATTCAAAACTGTTTGCTTTTCAAAAGACATAGTTAAGGTGATGAAAAAAATATGACTACACAATGGGAAATAATATTAGCAAAGGACATATCAAAAAAAATATATCCAGAACATAAAGAATTATCAAAACTTTAGAACAAGAAAATAACCCAAACAAAAAATGGGCAAGATTGTCTCAAAAGGTTAAATAATGATTATTTTATGATATATTTATATCATATATTATATGATTCTATTTATATGGCATTCTCAAAAAAATAAAAGTACAGTGATGGAGAGTACATCAGTGCTTGCCAGGGGCTAAAGAGTGAAGCAAAGAGTGTGAAAAAGGGACAACCTGAAGAAACTTTTTTAGGAGATGGAATTATTCTGTTTCCTGATTATGGGGATGGATACAATCTATCTATACATGTGTTAAGATTCATAGAATTATATAACAAAATTAATTTTAATATGCTACTTTTTAAAATGATACTTAAGAAGGAAAGTGCTGCCTCCTTCCACTCTTCTCTCAAAGAAACACAGTCCAGGCTCTGCACAAGGCACTAAGAATACACCATTAACAAAGCATCTCCTCTCAAAAAAGAAATCCAAGTACATTACCATAAAGGCTTTGATGAAGGAGTTTATACTACACTGAGATCCATGCTTTAAGAGGCATCAAGGAGAACATAGGGCATAGCTGACAATAGAAATAAGCAGGGATTGCAAAGACAGAAAGAAAAACTTCTTAGAGAAGAAAGCATCTAAGAGAAAGAAGCACATAGTGTGCTAACATAACCTGGAAAACTACAAATAATTCCTTCTCAAACAAGGGCTACTCAAGAATATGATCAAGAATTGAGGGCTGGGGATAGGGCTCACTTGGTAGAGTGCTTGCCTCACATGCATAAGACCCTGGGTTCAATCCCAAACACCACCAAAAAATAAATAAATAAATAATTGAAAGTAGGTTGCCTCTAAGCAATACAGTGTTTCAATGGGAAGTTTTGCTAATGACAGTTTTCAAAGTATTTCAAGTCTTTGTTCCCCTTTATTCATATCACACAGTCATTGTATTATCTATGTGTCCATTTTGGTCAAATGACAATAAGACTCTTGTGGGGACACATAGGTATTCCCATATGTATACGTATACCTACAGCACCTAACAAAATGTGTTTTGAACAGGTATTCCACAGAACAGCACTGGGATTAAAAAGTACTGCTCAAACTGGGGAGATTTACATATTCATTTACATATTCATTCACACACCAGAAGAGTCAATGCTGTAAAGACATTAATTCTTCTGAAACTGATCTCCAATCTCAATGTAATCCCAATCAAAATCTGGGCAGGCATTTTTGTAGAACTTGACAAAATGATTCTTAATCATATGAAAATGTTAGCAATATAGAATAGCCAAAATACAAATATTGAAAAGCAAGAGTACTCAAACCACCTGATTTCAAGGATTAGTATAAAGTCATAGTAAATGAGGCTGTTTGGTAGAGTAAGAGAAATGAAACCAAATGTACATACAATGACTTGTATATGAATGTTCATATTTCAAATAATTGGAAGAAGCCAGATCAAAAGAAAGCATATATTATATGATCCCTTTTATATAAAATTCTAGGAAAATGCAACCTAATCTATAATGATAGAAAGCAAACCAGTGGTTGCTTAGAAACAGGGTTGGGGAGGAAACTGACTGCAAAAGTACATAAAGGAATTTGTACAGACCTGACTATGGTGGTGGTTACACAACTATATACATGTGTCAAAATTCATCAAACTGTGCACTTGAAATTGGCAAATTTAATTGTATATAAACTGTGCCTCAATGTAAACAAAATTAAATCATAAGGCAGTACTGTCTTTTAATAATGAAAACATACACTTTACATTCCACACTGATAAAAAGAATACAGACAAGAATTACCATTCATTTAATGTTATTGAGAAATCTATATTACAATATGAAAATTTTGCAAACTTAATATGCTGAAACAAGCAAAAACCACTGCTGATGATTCTTTTATATGTGCCTCCTTCAACTAACAAGAAAACTTACACAAGAATTTTCCAACTCTGAATAAGAATATCTATTAGAGATAAAAATTAAGAAGCAATAGAGAGTTTAACTAGGGAATTTGGTTTTGTTTTTTTGTTTTTGTTTGTTTGTTTTGTGGTGTTGGGGATTGAACCTAGGGCATTGTGTATGTAAGGCACGAACTCTACCAACTGAGCTACATGCCCAGCTTAACTAGGGAATTTGTTAGCATGCTTGTAACTAGCCACAAAGTTATCTAAACCTGCCAGGTGCCAGAGAATTGCAAAGGAATTTTAAGAAGATGAAAGATCTCTTTTGCAATCCAAAATTTAACAAAGAGTTATTTCAACAATTCTAATTCTACTCCTATAGAAATAACCCTGCAAAGATCAAAAATACAGAAACTGTTTAACCTAGGATTAAATCAATAATAGGAAATATACAGAGAACATTCTTAATTTTTATCTCAAGAAGTTCTCAGGGGAGCACTACTTACCTAATTAATTCTCCTGAGCAAAGATGTTTTTCTCCTTAAGTATCAAAAAATAATATTTTGTTTTATAATAGTAAATACAGTTATTTTTAAGTATATTTCCATGTTGACCCTCAAATCTTAAATTTAAAAGATAAATCTGTAATATAAATAATAAATGAGATAGGATGAAAGAAGGCAATGTAAGCAATTTTCAGATTCAAATAACTATAGCAATATGCAGCACGAATATTTTACCCATTTGTTAAGACAATGTGCTACGTCATCTTCTAATTTATATTGTCAAAAAAGTTCATTCAGGCTGGGCACAGTGGCACACGCCTGTAATCCCAGTGGCTCAGGAGGCTGAGACAGGGGGATTACAAAATCAAAGCCAGACTCAGCAATTTAGCCCTAAACAACTCAGTGAGACCCTGTCTCTTAATAAAATAGAAAAAAAGTGCTGGGGAGACTGAGGATACAGCTCAGTTGGTAGAGTACTTGCCTCGCATGTACTGAGGCCCTGGGTTCAATTCTCAGCACCATGAAAAAAAAAAAAATGTGCTGGGGATGTGGCTCAGTGGTTAAGTGCCCCTGAGTTCAATCCCCAGTAACCCCGTCCCCCAAAAAAAGTTCATTCAGTAAGTAGTTCACAGCATAAGACACTTATAATCTGAATTCAGTTAAGCTTTCCTTCAGTAAAGAAGGAATAATTATCAGCAATAACTATCAAACTCAGCAATAACTATCAAACTATTATCAGCAATAACTATCAAACTCAGTGCTTCCAATTCAAGTAATTCACACATTCACACCTCCAGGTCTTACGTGCATAGAGTTAAACCTTTCTTTTACCTTCTATGCCCTCTTCTTTTCTGGATTTTTCCCATCTTTCACCACATATCTTAATTGGTACATATTCCCCTGAGCCACAGGCATCTCTTTGTCTTCTGAATTCCCACAGCTCCTCTCTGTAGAGTCTTATGGCCCTTGACACTATCCTACTATACTTCTTTAAGTACAGTAAACTCTGTTCTTCTAAGTATCCTTGAAAGGAATGTCCATGCTATATTCAGCCTTGTACTCTCCATAGGGCCTCATGCCTAGAACCAAACATTCGCTGAATGTGCTACTTAGAATGGAGAGGAAAACATTCAACAATGTGTTTTAAGCACTGTGCACCATGAACTTAGTTGACACAAGAAAAAAATACCAATGATAGAGACCTACTCTAAATCTACCAAGAGACACAGTCAAGTCAGCAAATTAATACAATATAATTTTGGTAAGTGTAATGGGGACACCATGCCAGTTGAACATTGCTCTAATTCTATAAACTACATGTTAGAAAACTTAAGTCTAGATTTTTGAAGGTCCCAATGACCAAAAATGTTTTTATTTTTTATCTTTATTTTGTTTATTTATATTTATGTGGTGCTGAGGATGGAACCCAGTGCCTCACATGTGGGAGGCAAGGACTCTGGCATTGAGCCACAACCCCAGCCCTGAAAAAATGTTTTAAAGTGAGATAACAGGGGCTTCTTGATGTTATAAAAATTTTCTTAAGACAACCTAAAATTAACACTCCACCAATATAACAACCTTATTTAAAAACACAGAGCAGCAAATTTCTCCCTATTCTCAGCAATCAGCAATAAACCAGACCCCGGCGTCTCTTCTCTTTAAACAAATTTGCTCATCCCACCATTTCACATTTGTCTGTACACCATTTCCATTTACCACGTGCCACTCACATGCCCCAAACTCTGCTTATATAGATATACTTCAGGTTCTTCTCAAGGTCTATTTTCTGAGCTCTCTATCACATATGAGTACTGTATTTTACAAATGCATATTGTACTATGGTGACTTAATCTGTACTTCTCTTCTTTAAGAATTAATAATAAGTCATAACATTTTACGGATCTTGGAGTTAAGGAAAACTGGTTCCATACACCAGATCTGCTACTGTCTTGCAATGTAAAGCTGGGCAAGGTACTAAACTTTCTTGGGCCTGGCATGGTGACACTGGCCTGTAATCCCAGCAACTCAGAAGGCTGAGCCAGTGGGATTCAAAATATCAGAACAGCCTCAGTAACTCAGTGAGGCCCTAAGCAACTTAGTAAGATCCTTTTTCAAAATAAAAAATAAAAAGGTTCAGGGATGTAATCTCAATGGTAAAGCCTCCCTAGGTTCAATTTCCAGTATTTCCCCTACACTCCCCCAAAAAAAATTCCTTAAATTTCAGTTTCCTCATCATTAAAATGAAGATTAAATTGTGTAACGTTTACAAAATGCCCAATATACACACATCCCTTACATAGATAAAAGTTTATTCAATGTTGTTATTTTCGCTTTCCTAGAAGGGAGATGCTGACTCTCTTTAAAATTTACTCATGATGCAAAAGGAAATATAAACAAAATGGGTACAAAATTTTGGGTCAGTTAATTTTAATGCAAAGTAGCCTCACAACTTTTAAATCTACCCTCACATAAGATAACTTCAGTTACATTTTCTCACATGTCTCCTCTGGAAAACCTCAGAGGCAAAGACACCCCAGACACAGAGGTCCAAAACTAGCCTTACACTGACATCTTTCCCAAGCGTCTACCTGCCTCAGAGCAAACCTCACTCTGAATAAAAGGTTAAAAGAAGAAATATCTTCCATTACATAAGCCAGACAATACGTAAATTAACATTTTTTAAGTGTACATTATTCCTCTGGAGCAAGCAAAGACCAATTCTGCATATCTGGTTCTAAGAGAAAGTCCAAATGGGACGGAGGCTGAGTCATCAATGTAAAACCATCCCCTGCTCCACCCCAGAATGGGGACTCTCCGGAGACCTGCTTCAGTGGAGCCCCGAACATCCCCATTCAGCCACTACCTCAGTGTCGCTGAAGTACCCATTTCTGACGCTTGTCTTGCGACTAGGCGCACCCAGTCCCACTGGTGGCTCTGACCCAGAGTTAGCTACTCCCACACCAGGGTCTCCAGTCCAGACCCTCAGGTCCCAGTCCAGGCTCCCTCCCCTGCCCAACACCAGCACTCACCCGGGCGGTGACCTTATACACCGTGTAGCCCCTCGGGTGTCGCTGGGGTTCTGTGACAGTGTAGAAACGAGCCAGGTCGGCACTCCGCTCCCGGGGAGCGGTCATCCTCCCTCCGCTTCGGCCGCCGCCGCCAGCTGGGGATCATCAGGGTAACCCGGAGCCGCCGCGGTCCGGGTCCCCACGCAGCGGCCAAGCGGCGAGGGGGCGGTGGCTCCAGGGCGGCGCGTCCGCCGCAAGGCTCCGCTTCCGGGTCGGCGGAGACGATTCCGGGTCAGGCTGTGCCACCCGCATGCCCGAGGCGGGGCGAGTGCGCTTTGGATTTGGGGCCCCTTGGGGACCTGGAGCCAACCTGAGACGTCTGTGCTAAGTCTCCTTGGGCGCTAGTGCCACCTTCTTGATTTCGTGAGGTGTGTGGTAGCGACGGGTGCGAGAGTTGGTCCTCCGCACTCTCGCTCTGCCCTTTACAGACTTGTGTCGACTGGGGAAAGGATGGAGGGAGATCCCAGCCAGGCTGCTTTCCTTCCCTACTCGGTCTGTAAGTTCAAACACCCACAGCGACATCTCAATACTTTTGCAGAAGTGTTCCTTTCTTCTAACACGAATTCGCTTCGCCTGCGCACCTGTCTTTTCATCCCACCCCTGCACAGCAAGCCCCTAGCCCTGTGTCAGGCTTTTTAAAAATCCCCTCCCCTTCTGGAATCTGGAGCCTGCATCTCTCAAGGAGGCGTGGTGAGTCTTACTTTTAAAAGCCACTACACAGAGTTTCTAGTTCCCTCTGGTTGAATATCTGCTACTTGCCCATTCCTTTATCTTTTCCTAATCAGAGTTCTTTCTCATTCTTCCAAATAATCATTCCAAGTCTTGGTCATTCTCCTCAATTCTCTGGTCTTATTTGTCTTACCTCCTTGCTCTCTGTGCCCTCCCACTTAGAGGAAAAAGAAGAAAGGAGGAGGGGAGCCCTTGTACCAATTCCTTTATCTGACAGTTCCATTCCAATAAGACGATCTTCCACGTTTTTAAAAGTAACCACTTGTGTACTGAGTCTCATCCTCTGACAGATGTAAAGCATTGCTTCGTCGATGACATTTCAGCTCTCCTTTCTGTATATTTCACCATCAGCCTCTTTTTTTCAGCCACATATCCCTAAATCTGTCCATCGTTCACTCATTTGGCCTAAATTCACAACCTAGTGCCAGACATCATGCTAATTAGGCACTGGAATTACAAAAATAGTCCCTCCTCTCAAGTACCATCTAGTAGGAAAAATAAATAATTAAAATATATTGTGATAAGTACCATGAAAGATTTATGTATGGAGTGCTATTAAACATATTTAAATTAGAATGGAAAGTTACCTAGACATTCTGATAGAGGAGAACTGTGGCTGGATCATGAAAGAGAGAAGGGGGTTAGCCAGACAAAGAAGGGGCAAAAGGACATCATGTTATCTTCTTATTCCTGAGTTTCCTTCCTTCATTGTCACAGTAATCTTCAGTTTATTCCCATCTTCACTTCAATCTGGCTTGATAGCTATATTGTTATTCTGACACTTCTCTGAAAAAAAAAAAGGTTTCTAATAACATAATCTTATTCAATATTTTCAGCTTTGAAAGCATCTGACCATTTCCATCTTTTCAGAACTCTTCAGTGTCCTTAGTATATGAGTCAACATTATCTCTCTTCTTTTCTTTTACACTCAGATCACTCATTTTTTTCAATCTCTTTGGCTGGTTTCTCCTCCTTCCTAGAATCTTCAATGTTCTCATCAGAATTTTACCATTGATCCTTTGTTCATTATTTCCTATTGACTCACAAATCTGTATCTCCATGCATCTCTCTCTTTAGGGACATGGCCTATATTTATCAATAGACCAATTAACACAGAAAACATAAGAGATCAAAATCCAGACTTTTTCCTAATAAGCTTGTTCCTATTTTTATGGCTGGGTTTACTCTCTTTAATTGTGTTTGGGAGTTATCTTTACCAACTGTCTCTTCCACTTTCTCCAAGTTTCTTTGATTTCCCATATGCATGCCATTATTTAAAAAATAAAAGAATGGGATAAGATATGCCTTGAAAACACCTCTGAGAAGAGTTTAAAATAATATTTTTTCTTAAGTTCTGGGGATTACATTTCCTAGGCAAATGCTCTATCCCTGAGCTACTTCTTCAGCCCAAGAAGAAATATTATTAGGAATGAAGTAGGGCAAAATTTAATGATGAAGAAGAGTTCAATTCAGGCCCCAAAGAATAAGTGATTCTAGAAAGGAGAGGAAAGGGTGAACAGCCTCTGTAAGTGACAGTGCTGACAAGAAGACTCAGAGTCCCAAAGGTGGTGGCATTGTAATAAAGGTCAGACATTCTCTGTGAAAAACATGGCAAAATCATGGAAGCCATGGAAAAGTTAAAGTCTAGAATGAGATTCAATGACATGGCCACAATATAAATATAATTTATTTATATATACATATATATGTATATATAAATAAAAATAAAGCCTGACAAAGTGGCAATTTGGGTTGGATTACCAGAGAGTCCACTGTGTAACTATTTTAAAAAGCAGCATTTGCCTTACCTCTAAGTGGGATGAAATAAGCCTATGTTTACAGACCCCCACTTAAGACAAAATATGGATATCATATTGTCATGATTGAAGATTGAAGAGAAAAAATAAAATCATATGAAAGACTGCAAAAAAAAAAAGAGTTCATTAAGCCAGGCATGGTGGCACACACCTGTAAACCCAGCGGCTCAGGAGGCTGAGACAGGAGGATCGAGAATTCAAAGCCAGTCTCAGCAAAAGCAAGGCGCTAAGCAACTCAATGTGACCCTGTCTCTAAATAAAATACAAAATAGGACTAGGGATGTGACTCAGTGGTTGAGTGCCACTGAGTTCAATCCCTGGTATCCCCCACACACAAAAAAAGAGTTCATTGAGAAGACATAACAGGGCCGGGGTTGTGGCTCAGTGGTAGAGCGCTTGCCTAGCATGTGTGAGGCACCGAGTTCGAACCCCAGCACCACATAAAAATAAACAAATAAAATAAAGGTATTGTGTCCATCTACAACTAAAAAAAATATATTTTAAAAAAAGACATAACAAACTAAATGTGTTTATACCTAATAAAACTCTAAAATGTATAAAGCAAAAGCCACTGGAATTAAAGGAAAAAATATTAAAATCCACAATTATAGTTAAGATTTGAACACTCCTTTCTCAATAATGGATTTTTTAAAAAGTTAAATAAGCTAATAAGGATATAGAATATGAAAATGCTGTTTCTGTAAAGGTGCTTCCTGCTTGAAACCATGTATCATTAAACTAGAAAATTTATGACACTAAGTAGCATATAAATGTGAAAAACTGGTGCTGGGCACTCAGAATTTGGAGTCTGATCTCCTCTGGGCTCACCAGCAAAAAATAAAGTTTGAGTTCTCCTGCTCTTTGAGTGCCTTTGCCACTTCTTGCTTGATTCCTACAACAAATAGACCTATCACAAGTATTAAACTAAAACTCTTGAGACTTAAAAATCTCTGAAATTAAAAGGGTATATTCAGCTATTACATGTGCTAACCAAAAACTGGACCAGGTGCTAAATAGACGTTCTCTCAACCAGCAGCAGGGATACACAGCAAGTAGCAACATGCCTTCTGGATCAGTACTGAAAGTAAGTTTTTGTTTTGTTTCGTTTTCTGATACCTGGGATTGAACCGAGGGGTGCTTAGCCACTGAGCCACATCTTTAGCCTTTTTTATTTTTTTATTTTGTGACAGAGTCTCACTAAATTGCTTAGGGGCTGCTAAGTTGCTGAGGCTATCTGTGAACTTGGCAGTCCTCCTGCCTCAGCCTCCCAAATCACTGAGATTGCAGTCATGTACCACCACGCCTACCTGGCTAAAAAATATTGTTTAGTAACAAAAATTCAGGAAAGGAAAGCATAAATTGCAGGATTATACAAAGTGGGCACATCTTTGGGATACTAGTACAGTCCTTAAGGAGAATTAATTGTTGCTTCTGGACTGATTTGGGGCTTGACAGTCCAGAAATTTATACACAAATGGGACACAGTAGCCCTGGTGGTCAAATATCATGGAATTTAAGTTAAAATGTGAAACAGTCTTTTTGTTGGTTTTGTCCACAGTTATTAACTGATTAATTCACCTTATCTCTTTCTACCTCCATCCTTTGGCCCTTGTAATTAAATTTAAAACATCTTGGAACCTTTTTTATCAGAAGTAAAATATTCAATAATTTTTAAATTTCATACAAACTCCTCCAAAAAATAGAATATAAGGAAACACTTCCTAACTCATTTTACAAAACCAGTATTACTTGAATACCAAAGGAAGAAGGATACATCACGAGGAAAAAAAAAAAAAAACTTTGGACCAGTATCCCTTATGAAAAAGGGATGTAAAAATGTAAAAATCCCCAATTGAAAACTAAACAACTTCGGGGTGTGGTGGCACGTGCCTGTAATAACAGTGGCTCAGGAGGCTGAGGCAGGTGGGTCACAAGTTCAAAGCTAGCAAGGCCCTAAGCAACTCATCGAGATTCTGTCTCAAAATATAAAAGGGCTGCGGATGCAGTTCTGTGGTTAAGCACCCTTGGGTTGAATCCCTGGGACAAAAAAAAAAAAAAACTAGCAAACTAAATCCAGCAGCATATTAGAATAAGTATATGCTATAACCAAATGGGATTTATCCCCAAAATGCAAAGTTGGTTCAACATGAAAATAAATCAATGTAACACACCAAATTAATAATATAAAGAAGAAATATGTAATCATCTCAATAAATGAAGAAAGGGCACTTAACAAAATTCAACAGTGTTTCATGATAAAGTCACATGGCAAACTAGGAATACAAGAGAATCTTTTCAACCTAATAAAGAGCATTGATGAAAAACCTACAACCAACATCATAATAGTAAAAGACAAATCTTTCTCCCCAAGATCAGGAACAAACAAGAGTGTCCACTCTTTCCGAATCTACTCAACATTGCATTAGAAGTTCTAGCCAGAGCAGTGAGACAAGAAAAGAAAAGTACTGGGAAGCCAAAAATATTGGAAAGGCAGAAGTAAAAATATTTTTATTTGAAGGTGACCATATGAAAAAGAATTCTTTTAACCCCCCCAAAAAATTAGTAGAGCTAATAAATTCAGCAATGTTATAGAATATAAGAGCTATATATAAAAATTATTTATATTTCTATACACTAGTAATGAATAATCTAAAAGTGAAATTAAGAAAATAATTCCATTTATAATATCATTAAACTAATAAAATATTTAGGAATAAATTTAATTAAGGAAATGCCATGCTTTTACATTAAAAACTACAAACTATTGAGATAAATTAAAGAAAATTAAATTAAATAGAAAGTCATCACATGTTTGTGGATTGGAATATTGTTAAGATGCAATACTCTGCGAATTCATCTACAAAATTCCAATTAAATTTTCAGCCACTTTTTTTTTCGGAAATGGACAAGTCAATTCTAAAATTCATATGGAAATGCAAACATCTCTAAATAACAAAAAAAAAACTTGAAAAAGATTGAAGGATTTGCACTTTCTGATTTTTAAATGTACTACAAAGCTATAGTAATCAAGGAAGTGTGGTACTGGCATAAAGATAAATGCATAAATAAATGACATATGGTTGAGAGATCAGAAATACACCCAAACATTAATAGTTGAGTGATTTCCAATAAGGATGCCAAAACCATTTGAAAGAAGAGAGGTGGGGAGAAATAGTCTTTTTAACAATGCTGAGAAAACTGGATACCCACATGCCAAAGAATGACCTTGGACTCCTATGTAGTACCACATGCTAAAATTAACTCAAAATAGATCAAAGACTTGAAGGGAAGATCTAAAAGTATAATGCTTTTAGAAGGAAACATCTTCATGACCTTGTATTAGAAAATGGGTTTGCCAAGACATCAAAAGTACAAGCAATGTATATCTAAAAACAACAAATAAAAAATAAACAACAAAAAACACAAGCAACCAAAGTAAGAGTAGGTAAACTGGAGTTCACCAAAATAAAAGTTTTTGTGTGTCAAAAGATACTATCAAAGTGAAAATTGTACCCATGAAAAGGGAGAGAATAGATACAGATCATGTGCCTGATAAAGGTCCAGCACATAAAAGAACTCTCCTAACTCAACAATAAAGCGACAACCCAATTTTAAATGGGCAAAGGATCTAAATATACTTTTTTCCCAAAGAAGTTATACAAATGATCAATAAGCATATGAAAAGATGCATCATTAATTATCAAAGAAAATGTACATCAAAACCGCAATAAAATCAGGTACAGTGGTATGAACCTGTTTTCCCCACTACTTGGGAGGCTGGTGAAAGAGGATCATTTGAGCTCAGGAATTTGTGGACAGCCTGGGCAGCATAGCAGTACCTCATCTCAAGAAAGACACACACACACTTAAATAAAACTTCATATTCACCTTGACGGTGTTATTGACTAAATGGTGCCTCCCTGAATACATATGCTTAAGTTCTTACCTCCAGTAATGTGACTACATTTGGAGATGGGGACTTTAAAGAGGTAATTAAGATAAAATGAGGTAAAATGGATGAGCCTTAACAGAATACAACTAATGTCCTTATCAGAAGAGATCAGGATACAGGTACACACAGAGGAAAGATCATATGAAGATACAGACAAGATGGGCATCTACAAGTGAAGGAGAAATCAATCCTACTAATACAGATTGTTATTATTTTTTAAGGCAATATCAATTATGGACAAAAATGTGACAAAATTGTAATTTCATACCTAGCTTGTGGGAAGTTGGTGAGCTCCTGTGGAAAATAATTTGGCAATTCTTCAAACATTTAGAGTTATCATATGACCCAATAATTCTGCACCTAAATATATACCCAAAGAATTGAAAACACCTCCACACAGAAATGTGTTCACAGCAACATTATACATAATAGGAAAATTATACTAATGTCTTTCTGAATCTCTCTTTCACACTCTCCATCTTCCCTTCAAGGAGAAAGGAGGACTTCTTCCTCTAAGGCACCACATTTCTGCTGTGGCACTCATTACAGGATAGTGGTATGTTGAGAGGCCCTAAATTCAATCCCCAGTACTGTGAGCCCTAAAGGCTAAATTGTGAGCCCTTTAAAGGCAGAGGCCAATGTTCCTTTACCCTTGTATCACCATTATTTGTAGCAGTGGCTACCGAAGTCAATTAAATATATTAAGTTATCATTATTTGTTTTTCTCTACAAAGTTATCAACATAGAATTACTGATCTGAGTTTCTGACCAGAATCAGACAACAAATGTAACCCTATTAAATTCACATAATATCAATAAAAAACAAAGACACTTGAGGTTTTAGTGAAGCTCTACTTTCTTGTGGACTTTAATTCCTAATATATTTCTCAAACTTATAAAAACTCAGTTTTCCTTAAATGTTTTTTTATCTCCAGTATCCCAGATATCCCAGATTTAGATATCAAGAAACAAAAATTCCTTAAAATAGAGGAAAAAATATGCCCATCTACTGTAGTTTGTATTTTGAATGTCCCTCAGTGTCCTGTGTATTAAACAGTTAGGCCCCAGCCTATGGCATTATTGGGAGTGGTAAAGTCTTTAATAAGTAGAGACTAGTGGGAGGTTTTAGATCTTTGGGAGTGTGTCCTTGAAGGTGATTGTGACATCAGTATCTTCCTCTGTGCTTCCCCACTGCCATTAGGTGAGCAGCTTGTTCTACTATGTACTCCCCACCATGATGTGCTGCCTCACTACAGGCCCAAAAGCAATGGGATCAACCAACTACCGACTGAAACCTCCAAAGCTATGAATCAAAATGAAACTTTTGTCTTTATAAACTGATTATCTTGGGTATTCTTTTTTTTACAGTTAATGCATAGTTGCATTACATAGTACTCTATGCCTGCTATTAGCCACCATGAGGGATGTATACTGTTTTCAAATGTCTAGTTTGGGCATGCACCAGACTATATGGGAAAGTTACCACTAAATATTCACTTACTTAGTCACTATTTTACAAACAAAAGATGATTTCTGTTTTTAAAAAGTTATGGGAAAACTACAGAAAGCATTTTTGCTCTTCCTTACATGCAGCTTTCTCATCTTCTCTTCTGACATTCCAATAGTATTTTCCCAGAAAGATAACAGTAAGAGCCCCAAGACAGACCAGGCAGGCAACATGGCCATCTGTCACAGGCAAGCTTAATTCCATAGCATCCACAACTCTCTGCAATCTAGGTTCCCAAATGTACAAACACCATTTGGGGACTGAGAGATGCAAATAAAAAAGGGTTTAGGGTTGGGATTGTGGCTCAGTGGTAGAGCTCTTGCCTAGCATGTGTGAGGCACTGGAAATTCAATTCTCAGCACCACATATAAATAAATGGATAAATAAAGATCCATCAACACCTAAAAAATTTTTTTTAAGGGTTTAAGGGTGGAAGGAAGAGAGAGCTAACCTGAATTTTATATCCTAACTACCAAGTTCCTATACTTGTACTTCTGTTTCAAAAGTCTGAACACCAAGAAGATTATTGTTCTGTTTTTGCAGTGCTGGGAATTGAACTCAGGGCCTTGCTACACTAAGGAAGTACTTTACCACTCGGCTACAATCCTAGCCCAAGAACTCTTAATTTAACTAGTCCATACAGGTTAGAGAAAAAATTGGAAATTCTAGTAAGGGCTGAGTGCTGTGAAACTTTAATCAAGGACTACTGCGGAACATATATTCATAGAGGTCTCCATCAGCTTTATAGACTGATTTACTAACTATTCTAAGACCATTAATTAAATCCACCCTGTCTTGATTTAAATTTTTAATTTGATAGCATACCAGTATGCACACATATAACATTAGGATGGGGAAAAATTTTAAATAACAGTGCCAAAAAAAAGTAAGGAAGTATTCTACAACCATGAAGAATCAGGAAACTACTGTACTTGATTTCAAGGTTCCAAAGGGGAAAGAACTGTGTCACCATGACAACCCAGAATATTTTTACTGAGAGGGTTGGTAGGCTCTACAGAAACATTTTCCAGAATTTGGAGGTGGAAAATGAAGTATAAGAACATGTGTGGGAGTTGAGAGACACTTCAAATTGTATTTCATCCTTTTTTTTTTTTTAGCTTTTCCTTACAATCTATATATCTTCAAATCCTATTTTATAAGCAAAAGGGCAAAAATAATTTTATATCCCATAATTTTATATACATATATATATATGTATATATATATAACTTTGCTAATATGGAAGAGTTTCATTTAACATTTCATTTAATGCTTGGTTTCTTAAAGAACAGGAGAGATTTACATCAATCAATAGTTCAAAATACATTATTGGACAATAGCATACTCATCCTTTTCTAGAAACCCTGAAAATATCAGATGGATACTTCCTTTATGTATTGAAAGTGTACTACATTACTTTTCATTTGATTTTATATAATTTATGTCTTCACTTTTTATTTGTTCTGTACTGTTTCTAAAAGTTTTACATAAAGTTCTATTACATGTGGGTTATCTAGTCAGTATCTGCTAGTTCATTAACCAACTTTATGTGTTCAAAATTTTGCATACAAAGTTGGTGAAAAAAAAACATTTTAGCCTTTTCACATCTATAATTTATTTATTCTCAGAGTATTTTATTAAATAAGTATCATTATCCAGTTTTACAGATAACTGTGATCAAAGAGGTGATGTATTTACCCAGTGCCACACTGGGAAGTAGCAGAATCTGTATTGAAACCCAGATCTATTTGACCCTTAGAAGTCTTTTCATTTCACTGTTGTGATATTGTGATCTACAATAAGAAATATATTTTTAGTCTTTAAATCTGTTTCTTGGCAGACATTGCGATTTATAATAGAAAGCATTCATTGATCTTTGTACCCGTCTCCTGGCACACAGCTGATAAAACCACTGGACTCTTTGTTGGTGAGATGGAACACACAGCTGGGGGCTCCTGTGTCGCCAACCTCTTAGGGGGAGCCTGGTTGCCAGGAGAATCAACCATGTGAGTAGAGGACTAGAACTCTCAGTCCCATCCCCAAAGTGGGTGGTGGGAAACATGCTGAAGGTTGAGCTGATAACCAATGACCAATGATATAATCAATCATACCTATATAACGAAGCTGTAGTAGGGCCCCTTTGAGTTAAAAACCCCAGATTATTATTGTTGTTGTTGTTTTTCTTTCATTTTTGGTAATGTGTATTTCTCCACTCAAGCTTCCTCATGCTAAGAATGGAACTGAGAAGCTGTGGCTCCCCTGGCCTGTGTGGGTGCCAGTGAAACAGGAATTGTAACATATCTCTGGCTAACAGAGCCTCACTAAAACTACGTAGGTATAGTTCCTGATTTTGTTCCTATAAATTACAACTGTTCTGTAAGACTAACTCAGGCAGATTAGCTGCCTTCCCAGTTTCAGACAAACTGAATTTATTTTCCTTTTATGTCATTTTCTCTCGCTTCTGATCTGATGGGACACCAAATCCATCTGCCTCTGGCCTAGCCTCTGTGCTGTGTAAAAAAGCCTCCATAAAAAAACAAAGGACAGGGGCTGTAGCTCAGTGGCAGAACGTTTGCCTAGCATGTATGAGGCACTGGGTTCAGTCCTTAGCACCACATAAAAATGAAACAAATAAAATAAAGACATGCTATCCATCTACAACTACAAAAAAAAAAATTAAAAAACAAAAAACAAAACCAAAGGACAGCTTGATGTGGTGGTGCACATCTGTAATCCCAGGCAGCTGAGGCAGAAGGATCACAAGTTCAAAGCCAGCCTCAGCACCTTAGTGAGACTCTGCCTCAAAATAAAAAAATAAAAGTGCCTCAGTGGTTAAGAGCCCCTGGGTTCACCACTTTAATGTATCCCCCCAAGAAAAATGTAAAGTACAAGATTCAGAGAGCTACTGGATTGCTGAAGAGATATCTGTTGGGTGGTAGACAGAGGGTATGGAAGCTTCATGCCCCTTCCTACATACCTTGCTTATGTATCTCTTATAAGGTCCTTGCTTAGCATCTGGACGGCCATCTTAAATGAAAGCTGCCATTTTAAGAAAAATTTTGCTTTCCCGCCCAAGGGCCTTTCTGAGAAAGGCTCACTACTCCCTCATACCAACCCCACCCTTAACCGCCAGCATTAGGACCCACCTAGCCCTAATCCCTGAGCCTGCCCCATAAAAGTCCCGAACCCCAAGCCTGTTTTGCTCTCTCCATCTATGGAGAGATGTGCCTTTATTTGTCAGCTCTGACAAATAAACTCTTGTGTGTATCTTTGCCTGGTCTCTGTCTTTCATTTTTTGCTCACTTGTCTCCCAGTTCCTCACTTTTCCTATCATCTCTTTATGTGGTTATTCATCTGAATCCTTTGTAATATTGAGATCTACTAAGGCCTAGACACAAATTCCTTAAATAACAAAGGACCCAAGTTGTCTCTCCAGGAGTGCCTCCAGAATCCACTCTGGAGTGATTTAAACCCCTCTTTCAGAATGGACATGCAAGGAAGTCAGCTAGGCTGGTCAGTGCCCTTTTGGCATCACAAGCTCAGAATCCCCTGTGCAGAATACAACTCCCCTGAAAAGAAATATGCCACCTGTCAAGAGGAGTAATATGGAGATGGGAACATCTAACTCGCTGATGGTAAAAATGAATTCAAGCCAAGTGTCATGGTCACACAGGCAAGGCTTAAATTGGAGCCTCAGATGAAGGAAGACAGCACCAAGAGGAAACCAGGCTGCTCCCACAAACAAAGGGAGAAATAAGCTCTTATTGATTTTTTTTTTTAGAGTAGGCTAAATCTGGTAATTTTTTTCCAGTAGTGGGAATTGAACCCAGGGTCACTTGACCACTGAGCTACACCCCAGTCTTTTTTTATTTTGAGACAGGGTCCCACTAAATTGCCCAGGCTGGTCTTAAATTTTTCAATCCTTCTGCTTCAGCTTCCTGAGCAGCTGGGATTCCAAGGATGCACCACTGGGCCTGATAATTTTTCATTGGCCAGGGGCATGGTTTGAAAAGCTGTTTGGGGCAGTGTTTTTGTGTTTTTGTTTTGTGCAAGCATCCCATCCTTGAGGAATGAACAGTTAGTTTACCCCAGGAAATGATACATTTCTTCTGTCAGTGCCACCATCCTGCACAAACATCCCGGCCTCCCAAAAGGTTGGGCTGCTGTAGCTTCAGAGAGAGCACCATGTGAGAGTAGAAGAAAACACATATCATGCTTTTATTGAGTAAGAGGTAAGGGCTCCTGTAGTTTGTTTGCCTTTTCTCCTTTTGTGGTAATCCCCAATAGGCTTGTTTTCTCATTTGGTTTATTTTTGGAGCAAAGGTATTCTGGCTCTTCAAAGGCAGCTGGATTCTGTGGTTGATGTGATTGTTTGGAGAGTGAAGGGGTGGGAAGAATACACACCATACTTTTAATGGTAAGGTCCTGAGCTAAAGCCTAGAGAGTTCATCTGTCCTTTGTCCTCATGGTGCTCCCTGACTGTCTCATGATATCCTACTATGTACCCGCATAAAAGAACATTAAAACTGTCCCTTGTCACCATCCAATCAACATACAGCTTCTCCCCTCTGTCTTCCTAGAAATACCATAATACCAACTGATGGAGGGATAGGATTGTGCTTTTTTATTTTGTTCCTGGCCTCTTATTGATTATCCTTTCAATGAAGTTCTTTCTTCTTGCAAAACCTAGTGTCACAGTAAATGCTTCTATGTGTGTTGGGCAGTGGGGCCTTGTTCTGTATCAATATCCTTTATAGTCAGTGGGTAAATGTAAATAGGGCCTTTCCTAGATTCTGTGAGCTGCTTTAGCAAATTAACTGAACCCAGGGAAGGGGTCATGCAATATTCCAATTTGTAGCCAGTTTGTTAGAAGTAAAGGTCATTTTGACTAGCGTCTAAAGTGGAGAGCAGTCCTGTAGGACTGAACATTTAGCCTGTGGGATATGATGTGATTTTCAGGGAGACAGTGTCAGAATTGAATTGAGTTGCAGGACACTCAGTTTTTGTTCACTGGAGAATTGCTATATCTGTGTGGAATCCCCACAACACCCATTTTGGTGACTAGAGGTGTTGTGCAAAATGGTATGGGAAAGTAAGAAAAAAAAGTTGCATTTTCTCCACACTCCCATCTTTACAACTATGCTAACCTGAATCTCAATGTGCTCACAATTCTTGAGGCATAGACTTTGGGCTTATAAAGAAACTGTTTCTGGACATTATATGATATAGTATATTTGTACTTCTCGCTAAGGTACCTTATAAGTAAGTTCTTGCTTTAAAGACGTCTGTACCAAATACATTATGAGATATTATATAAATGGAGGAATTATGACACAAAACAAGCAAATAAATAAAAAACACCACCGTGCTCAGAATCAGTATAAACATCTCTTGAGGTCTAGAAACACCAAAAGTTAGATTGCTATGCTCTTCATCTAGGAATTGCACTCCTTCAGGGAACCAGGAACCAAAAGTCCTCTGAAGAAGGGGAAGGAATAGATTCAGGTCCACCACTGCAGAAACTAAAGGAAAACAAGGCTAAAAAATAAAGCAGTAGTGACTGCTTCTATGGAATTGCCTAGGAAGGCTGAGGAAGTTGACACAGCCTCACACCCAGGCCCTGGGACGGCCACCCACTAGCTCAGTGACTGAATCTACAATATCTCTACAACATATGTAGATGGAGCCAAGCAACTAACACAAGAACTAATTTTGGTCTGGAAGTCCCTGGTGGGGGAAACGGAGGCCACTAACATAGAAAGGTTAACAGAAAAAAAGATAGAGGAGGGAAGAAATCTAATAAGGATGTTTGCACATCAAAATTCCAAAACATGAGGAGCTTCACATTCAGAACAGTGACCGACAGAAAAAAAAAAAGAGGGGAGAAATCTATTTCAGATAACAGAATAATCTGAAAATGAAATTTAAATTTAGTATGTTAAGTATTATCTGATAGTTTTTTTTTAGGTGTAATTGGACACAACTTATTTATTTATTTTTATGTGAAGCTGAGGATCAAACCCAGAGCCTTGCATGTGCTAGGCAAGCGCTCTACCACTGAGCCACAACCCAAGCCCCTCCCCTTTTTTTAAATACTTATTTTTTAGTTGTAGTTGGACATATACCTTTACTTATTTATTTTTTTAATGTGGTGCTGAGGATCGAACCCAGAGCCCCACACGTGCAGGTGAACACTCTACCGCTGAGCCACAACCCCAGCCCTCTGAGAGATTTAAAAGAAAAAAAAAGCAAGGAATTATAAAAAAACAAGGAGAAATGAAACAAAAATGTGGATGTGGGAAAAAAACTAGAATAGTGGGGAATGAAATTCACCAAATTATATTATTATGTTACTATTACTATTATGTGTGCATGAATATAAGAACAAATCCTGCTGTTATGTATAATTATAATGCAGCACTATCAATATAGAAAAAAACTAGAAATCCTAAAAATTAAAAAAAAGTCTTAATAGAAGATTATATATGATACACATCAATCTTTTGGCCTTGATGTTTAACCAATTGTACTGTATATTGGCTATTTTACTGCTGATCAGTTATCTTCATTACTTGTTATATAAATAGTCAATTTAAATTCCTATAATATGGGACTCTTTTCTATTTTTTAAATTATGGTTTTATGGCCCTTAAAAATGTAGTCATTGAAACAACTGTGCAATAGACCAGATACAGTCTAAGATGGTCTGAGTTAAAATAAAAAAAGTAAACTTACTGGACAGATTATTTCACCCAGACCTCAGCAGGGAAAGAGAGAAGAAAGAGAAGAATAAAAAGCACAAAAGGCAGAGGAGGAATGATTAGGAATAGTCAATAGAAAGGAAATTAAAATAATAGATAAAAAAGAACAGTCAAGTGGCAAAAGATTTTAAAAGACTTAATAACAATCTAGCAGGAATTCCAGAAAAAAAATAGTAGAGGAAATATTGGAAAAATAAAACTCAAGGAGATAATCAACCAGTATTTCCCAAACTGAATAAGAAATTAATGTTCAGAATAAAAATACACAGAGTACCAATCAGGATAAATAAAAACAATTCCACGTATACAATATGGATCTTAAAAACCAGAAGGAGCCAGGTGCTGTGGTGCACACCTGTAATCCCAACAGTTTGGGAAGCTGAGGTAGGAGGATCACAAATTCAAAGCTTCAGCAACTTAGAAAGGTACTAAGCAACTTAGCCAGACCTTGTTTCTAAATAAAATATAAAAAGGGCTGGGGATGAGCTCAGTGGTTAAGCACCCCTAGATTCAATTCCTGATACCAAAAAAAAAAAAAAAAACCCAGAAGGAGAACTAGACTTGGTGGTATATGTCTGAAATCCCAGTAATTTGGAAGGCTGAGGCAGGACTGCAAGTTTGAGGCCAGCGTGGGCAACTTAATGAGACACGGTCTCAAAAAAAAAAAAAACAAAAAAAAACAACCAAACAAATGTTGGGGATATAGCTTAGTGATAAAGCACTTGCTTAGCATGCCCAAGACCCAAGGTTCAACCCCTAGAATCACAACACACACACAAAACACACACACACACACACATACAACATACACACACCAAAACAAACAAAAAGTAAAAGACAGTTTGTCTGCCAAGAAATGACATTTAGGCTCATAGCTGACTTTTAATCAGTAATACTAAATGGTAGAACATGATAAGCAATATTTCAAAAACTGTACTGAAAACAACTGTAGGTTACAAAACTAAAGTCTAAATTATCACCCAAAAGAGAAACCAACATAAAGATATTAGCAGTGACACCACATGAAGAGATATTATGCCCTTGGGTTCAATCTCTAGTTTATGGTTTGCATTTGAAATACTATAGAGTACTGAAAAATGTACAAACCAGAATAACAAGTATAAAATGGGTACATTTTAAAATATAATGTTGAGAATACAAAGCATGTTGATAAAAGATACAGAATATGATAGTTTTAAAATGTTACATAAAAACATTATATATATTTGGAATACTTATCTACATAAGAACATATAATGTAATGTGTGAAAATAAAAAGTGCCAAATTTAGTAAAGTAAGTACACCTGGAGAAATGCGGGGATGGAGAAAATGTGGACAGTAAAACACCATGCTCCTGAAATGCCCCTCTCTGTTCCCAAGAACCTCATCAAGTACATGAGTCTGGGCTAGAATGTCCAGACACTTTTCTCTTGAAGGACATTAACTTTCTCTCGTGTACACTGGGAATTAGGGCATGTTCTCGCTACCTGTAGAAAGCTGCTACCTTGCATGCATGCCAAGTTCCCTTGGATGCTGTTCATGCAATGGGACAAAGCAAGCTAAGTCAGTAATATCACTGTTTCTATAGAGTGAATAAATGAATGAGTAAATTAATCTTTCTTGTTTTTCAATGCTGGAGATTGAACATAAGGCCTATAAGTAAGGTTGAGTGAATGAATCTTTTTTATTATAACTTTATTTTACTTATTTTTTATGTAGTGCTGAGGATTGAACCCAGTAATGCTAGCGAATGAGTGACTCTTGACTACAAATGTTATTGGAGGCCACCTGGTATAGAAATGGAACTGTAATATCTAGATTATTTAAATTGGGACTGCAAGTGCTATGCTCTGATATGGCATTACCTTATGATTATTTCCTTCTAGAAACTAATGAAGACATTATGCAAGTATGTCAAAGTTAAATATTTCTGTTTGCATACGCTCTGATTTTTTTTTTTTCTTTTTCTGTCATAATCCTGACTCTGCCTTGTTTGCTGATCCACTCTGGATGTCCCAAACCAGACAACTGAGATGATCACTTTCCTGCTTAGGGATTTGAAAAGCAATTTTCAGGTAAATTGTCTCTCTGGTTTTGCTCAAATTCATATTTTGAGTATTATTTTCTCTTCTGCCACATTCTGATAGCTCCTTAATGAGGTTCTTTGTACTTCTGTCACACTCTGAAAATTGCTTCCCCTAGTGGCTTATCCTTCAAGAAGGGAGACACTGAATTCATTCCACTGCATTTCTCAGTCTCCTCTCTGTTCCATAATCAGCCCTGGAAGTTCTAGGTAAGAGAGGACAGTTTTACCTACTTTAGTTTTTGCCAAGAACAACTCCCACAGGGTATCCAGGATGTCTGTGTTTCATAGAAATCTGAGCTCTGGAATACTTCTATTTCCTTTCAATCGTCAGCCCTTCTGGATGAAAGACACGATGAAGTCTGTTTAACTCATAAGTAGACATATTGGCTACTTATACCCCAGTCCAGTGGACTCAAGTTCATAAACTCTTAAGCAATCTCCTCAATACGAGATGAATCTCTATTTGCTTGTCTAAAACACATAGTTTCCATTTAGTAGAGCTCTGAGGTTTAATTGATGACCCTTCTTCACTGCCTCATTCCCTGGCTGAGTGTGCAATTATGGAGGGATGGTATTCTGAAGTATCAATCTTTCTTCCTAACCCATTTCTTAGTAACATTAAACTATATCAAAAAAGAAATTGCCTGTTTATCAGAGATTGACCTTAGTTATGTGAACTTGGGGTCATAAAACATTTCTGAGCCATTTCTATAAGAATAATATGGTTTTCTTTAAAGTGCATCACACTTAAGCCTGGGTACAGCAGCTCATGTTTATAATTCTACCTACTTGGGAGGCTGAGGCAGGAAGATCACAAGTTCAAGGCCAGTCTGGACAACTTAGTCAGACCCTGTCTCAATAAAATAAAATAAAAACAGCTGAGTGGTAGAATGCTTGCTTACCATGCATGAGGCCCTGGATTCAATCCCCAGGACCACAAAAACAAAATTACATTTAAATTTTACTCCCTTATTTTCAGGTAAGTTTAGGCATTAAATTTATATAAATCCTTATTTATTTCTACAATCAATCAGAACAAACAGAGCTCCTTTAGTAAAATACAGTGTGTAACTTTTTCCAGAGGTATAACAACATCCCACACTCATATAATGAGGGGAAAGTTCTTTATGAATTATAGGCACACACAGATATATGGAGAGTTTATGGCTTCAAGTGTACAATTTCAGCCATGAATCAAGTGTAAAGACAATACACAAAAACTCACCAGTCTAGATATCAAAGACGTGTTCTCTTTCCCAGAAAGCATTAAATTCTTGAGTTGACAAATAAACAAAAACAAACAAACAACCTAATAAGCCAGAGGTTTTAGGATGTACTAAAGGAAAAAAATTCTGGTTATTCACAGGTCTTTTCTAACTCTCACTCAGTGTTCACCATTCATTCAAGAATATTTTGTCTACCATCTTGAGCACTTAGCGCAGCACTAAGTCAGATAAATTTTGAAAATAGCAGGTCATGGCCCTTGCTTAAAATTGATGTTAGCTGGATATGGTGGCATATCCCTATAATCCCACAACACGGGAGGCTAAGGCTGGAGGATCGTGAGTTCAAAGCCAGCCTGAGCAACTTAGTGAGGCTCTAAGCAACTCAGCAAGACCCTGTCTCTAAATAAAATACAAAAAAAAAAAAAAAAAAAGGGCTGGGGATGTCTATACTGAACCGCTACTCAAATGTAATGAACAGCAAAATTGTGGGTACAATTAGAAAATAGGACACTATGAAACAGAAGTACACTTGATCCTCATTATTTGTGGATTCTGTATTTGCAAATGTATACTACCCTAAAATTTATTTGTAATTCTAAAATCAATACTCAAAGTGCTTTTGCACTTATTCTCAGGCATATAAAGATCAGTGAAAAGTGCCTGTTCCTATCTGCGGCTGAAGAGGGCCCACTCTGCCTTCTTGTTTCAGTTCTCATACATAAACAAGTGTCCTATCACAGTCTATCTAGTGCCATTTTTTCACATCTTTTTTTTTAATATTTATTTTTTAGGTATAGATGGACACAACACAATGCCTTTATTTTTATGTGGTGCTGAGGATCGAACCCGGATCCCGCCCGTGCTAGGCGAGCCAGCGCTCTACTGCTGAGCCACAATCCCCGCCCTTTCCACATCTTTATTGATTAAAATATACTGTTAAAAAATGGTCCCCAAAGCTAGTGCTATTGTTACTGGGCATGGGCTTGCTGCCCTACATGCAGAGAAGCCAATGCTGTAGCACCAGGTTTTTGCAAAAAGAAGACACTTTATTGTGCAGCCAACTGGCAAGGAGGTTAGGAGCTGAGAGCTCAAATCTGCCTTCCCTCTATTGGTAATGAGAGGATTTATAGAAAGTTAAAGGGGTAAATCTGCTTGTGGGTTGGATGAAAAGAAGGGGCCAGTTCAGTTTCAGTGGAAGTCATGGTCTGTGCTAGGGATATCACTGATGGCAGAGTTGGCTTTCAGCTCGTCATTCTTGAAAAGCTGCTTCCAAACAATAATCATTAATGAATGGCCTGAAGGCTTTTCCATGAAGACAAGTTAAGGAACTCATGGCCTTGTGTGTGTAGGCCTTAGCAGATTTCACTGTCAAATTTTCCTAAGTGCAAGAAGCCTGTGATATAATTTACAGAGAAAATATTTCTGTTAGATAAACTTTGTTTAGGGGTAAATGCTGTTGGCCTTGAGTTAGTTCAGTGTTAATGAATTAACAATATTAAATAAGGATCTTTAAATAGAAACACAAATAAAACAAGATTAGGTATTGATTAGTTGATGAAAATGTAATTGAAGTCACACAGAAACCTAACCCTGTATTTCCCTAAATAGTAATGGCGTAGTATACATTAATTCAGTGTTTGTGCAAATTGATGATAGAATCTAACTACTATTAATGATGAGAATCAACTATATACTGAGGGAAAATTATTCTTAAAAGTAACACAAGAAGAAAAAAAAAGTTTTCCAAGAAACAACTTCACTCCAACAGCCTATGAAACACCACTGATCTTACCTTCTAGTATGCCTTTCTCCTCCTCTCTCCCCACTTTATTCTCAATCTCTCTTTTCATGTTTTCCAAGAATCTAGAGTCCTACTATATTTGATACAGATGAGCATTCAAGACACACATACACATTTAAAAGTGAGTTCTATAGTTATGTGGGTGGTGTTTCCACAAAATTAGTTGCCAAAAATCTGTGGTACCCTCGTTTCATGGGAACTGAGAGGGTATTTCCTCAACTTGGGCATTCACCTTTTGAATATCTACATTTTAAAAATACGATAAAATAACTTTTATTTTCCTTCTTAGCTCTCATACAGTAACAACGGTGCACCTGCCCACGGGTCTTAATAAAGCGATCCAGTCATTTCTTTCTTTCTGTTTCTTTAAGACGGAGGTCGGGAATTTTGCCCTGTTCGGATATGGCTGGCAAAGCTTCCATCCTCTGCGCATGCTCCTTGAGCACAATTCGTGTGTAAGAATTAAAGGGATTCACTGGGCAGGATGGAGACATGGCCGGCGGCGAGACTGCAGCTCCCAGCATGCATTGCAGCCGGGCCGGGAACCGGGACTTCGAGTGATGGGGGCCCCGTGGTGCCTTAAGCCGCCGAGTAGGTCGTAAAGGTTCAGGTGGAGCCCTGGGCCTGGGAATTGGACGACGGCTGAGGAAGAAGATGGAAGCTTGGCGTTGTATGAGGAGGGGCTACGGCCGCTGTGTGGTGGGGAGAGGCCGGTCAGTAAGGCTGGGTGACCCGAGGGAGGAGGAAGGGGCGGGCGGCCCAGGTTAGCCCGGGGCGGGGCGGGCTTGGGGAGGCGGAGGAGGAAGAGGGTCTGGGAGATGGTGCGGCCGGGACGGTTCCTCCGGAGACCCAAAGGGATAGG